>NW_005187473.1:2741486-2838986 GCF_000239375.1 Pundamilia nyererei | reverse complement strand
GTTTGTGAGCGCAAAGTGTTTTAGATGTAAACATAGCAGTTCTGATCTTAGCAGTGCAACTATTGGCTCTGGTTTTGAAATTGACGCAAGCAATTTTAACATTCAAATTTATTTCCAGTATGTTACGGGTTTGTTTGCATTTATTTGTGATACCAGTTTGCTAAAAATCCGCTACAGACATGGAGCATTTTGCTTCAGACGGAGGCGCTGCTGCTGGTTTTAAATGGAAATTCAGATGGAGCTGTAGATAAATATTTTTTCCGTCACTGCTTAGACCCATTTTTCCCTGGATATCATCTAAGATATCAGATGACCTTTCCTGCCTTGTCAATTTTTTTTCTCATTTTCCCCACGCCACTGGGAGAGATGCAAAGGTGCCTCACCGGCAGCTGGAAATCAATTTATACAGTCTTGCGTTGCATGTAGGGAGAGATGGAACAGAGCAGGCCCGATATAATGACACGGCCAATTGCATTGTGTTGGGCTGCGGGGGTCAAGTGGGGTCTGAGTGTGCCACGGATGCTGGCTTTGTTCGTACGAGGGGCATTAGGGAGGAATTACACAGTGGGGTCAAATGACCCACACCCGAGGAGGCAGCTAGCACCTTGGGCCCCCCAGCCCCCTCATCATCAGGCTGGGGAGATGAGAGTGACATGGGATGACACTCCAAGAGGAGGGGGTGGAGAAACACTCTCACTAAACACTTCACCTACTGATAGGTGCCATTGACCCTTCCTAAATCTCATCATCGTTGCGCCCAGCGTAGGGGGAGATGGCGTGGGATTTTCTCTGACATCCACTCCTATACCCCCTTTCCCCCCTTTCCCATTCACACTATCAGCTGCTGTCCCTGTCTCTCTTTTACAGGCTCACTCATTTGTATACAGACGCATAGCCCTCGATTTATTTATCTGTCTGGCGGATGTAGCGGATGTCCCCTGCTGAAGATGGCAATACTCACAGACTGATCCCCTCTAAAGCCTGCTTAGCATCTCCCTGCAGATACAGTCCCTCAGCGTATTTCAATGATTTATCAATTTATAATGTTTGCTAAGATAGCTTTACCGCGGTGTCCCAGCAGCTCAACAGGCAAAAATGACCACGTGTACCGGAATCGCTTGGAAGTCTAACACAGCCGATCTTGTTCTGTGCATTATCTCGTCTGTCATATTGTTTAAAGAAGTCATAAATGTATTATTAAGATGGTTAATTTGCTTTCACATCAATGAAGGGTGGGGATCTTATAGTTTCCAGGGGGCGCCTGACCCTCTTACAGTCCAATGGAGTGCATAGATCTGGGGTTAAGTCATCTGACCCGGCTGGCTGGTCAGTTGCATGCTTTTCCTCATAATTACTGCACAGACAACCAAACTTTTCCCCCTTTCCCACTCTTCAATAAACACCAATCCATCCCTCAGACCTGCCATAACCTCTTGGCTTTCAGGCTCTGACATAACCTCTACCTATTGGTCTTGCAGAGTCCATCTGTCAGATTCTCTTTGAGTCATCAAATGAGACACTTTAGCACAAGGTCTGAGTTTGTTTGTTTAAAAAAAAAAAAAACAACACTATGCGCTTTTAGAAAACATCGAAATCCCGTTTGGATGTCTTGATATATGACAGCTGCTTGAAAGCATCAGAAAAGTCAAGTCAACTTTATTTGTATAGCACATTTAAACAACATAATATATGTCAATATATACACACCTATGTACAAATGCATATATATACACACATTTAGACACATACAGACATGCCTACATCATTCAATAACGTTAAGCCACAATAAATATAGACAGAACTCAAAAGCCTGTGAAAAATGGCAGGTCTTCAAGAAGAGCTGTTTGATGTGTCGCACAGACCTTTCTTGACTTGTTTTGTAAAAGCTTTATTGAAAATAACTTGTGACCTCTATATCGGCCTTATATATTCAAGCCAGAGCAATTCAGAGCCAAGCAGCTTGTTCTCACTGAGTTGTTTATTCCAGCATAAAGACACACGCATATGTAACTACTGCTGTCCGCCTGATCTAAGGTGCATGCAAAGAAGCTGGGATAAGGCGAAACATGGTTGCCTCAGAGTGAAAAAAAGACACAAAAATGAAAGCTAGATTAACGAGCTAAAAGAAGATAAAACCACAGCAGAAGAGAAGGAGATGAGAGAGTGCAAGCAAATGAGAGAAACATGAAGTAAAAGAAAGAAAGAGCAGAATGGCTCCTGTCAGCTGAGGCCCGCTGCAGTGAAACACTAACTGTAGCGACAGGCTGATGAGTCAGTGTCTCTTTAAATGGCAGCTTGTCGGGCCTTCAGCTCTGAGGTGGGCTGCCGACCTGTCAGGGCCCTCACCACATTAACCAGCTGACCCTATCATCCTTAACATTGCTCCACCGCTCAGCCGTCTGTCACTAACTCTGCCATTTGGCTTTCCAGAGATTTGCCAGAGAGGGCAGGCACAGCCACCTCTTAGTGTTGTTTATTGATTTCTGACCTGCCGCTTAATAGTTTTCCCAGTCCCCCTGAATGGCTTTTGTAAGCAATAGGGTTTGTACATCTCACAGATCAATACCTTTTATATTTACAATAAAATTGAAACGGCTTCTTGGTGGGGCTCCTAGCGCTTCGGCATTTGTCATCCTTCTGCAAGGGAAAACTATGTCATTGTCTGAATTAAAACATTTATTTCTGATTAAGAGAGTGTCCTATCTCATTAATTTTCCCCTTTCCAATACAAGGGGAATGGAATCCTATTGATTTTTGTACTTTTTACACGTCTCCACTACTGGGAAGATAATTGAGAAGTTAGCCAGAATAAATGAAGTTTCTAGTCTTGCAGGGCAGCCAATACCTTGGAAATGTGAGGTGTTTTTGTGGGAGCAGGCCTTTAATTTTGTGCCAGCAGAAGACAGGGGGACTGAACAAATTGGATTAAGGCTGGGGATGGGGTGAGTTTGGGGTTCTGGCAGGTTGGTGGGTGGGTGGCCGCTGGTGTACCAACACTGTGAGTGTGTGTGTTGAGGTGGGGTAAACTTGATATTACAGCAATAATAAGACCGAGCACCCACCCCACGCGCGTGCATAAGCACATGCCGGTGTTTACGCCATGAATATGCCCCAGAAAACGCAGATTAAAGCATCTTAAGGCCATTGACGGTACGTTGCCTCCCCCAGCTTATTGTTGAGGTAGAATTGAAAGGCAGTAATCGATGTTTGAACTAGACCTTTTTAACACAGCGGGCTCATTGATTAAGCATTATCAAATTAATGAGACTGAATTAAGTTGTGGCTGTTTTCTTGTTCAGGGCTGCAGGGAAACCTTATTGTCTGAAGACATTTGAATTTTATCATACATTTCAAGTTGTTTTCTAATTCGACCAAATATTTACCATGTCGCTCATCTTGAAAGAGTCCAAAGAATTAAGCTGATATTAGTGAATTTGTTAATAATGAAAATGCATGCATTGTTATACGAATTGTTAAGAGGCTTATAAAAATCTTTGTGGATTTGTTTGCATACTGAGAGGGAAAACCTTCTGACAGGGCTTGATGACTTCATATGTAAGCTTTGTTGTTGTTTATGATCTCATAAAACCGTTTTGCGCCCTGTGACAAAGAGAAAGAGAGAAAAGTCACAGGGCTGAAATGTGGTTAAATGTTGCCCGCTCGCTGTGGCATAGCCACTGTGCAGATTTTGAGAAGCAGGGCCGTGTGGTCAGCTCCAGTTTGCACAAGCCCCGTGCAGCTGATATGGGGGTCGTGAGAGGGGTGACTGAACACAGCAATTGGACCTCACAAACACTGAAAGAAGCCAGCGTTGGCCTGCGTCTCATACTGCCTGATCTTGCTTCAGGGACTGAGAGAAAATGTTGTCGGACTCGGAGAGGGCATCGTCCATCATGGCCCCGGTCCGCCTGTCAGCTGCCTGAGTATGGAAGAAAAGAGAAGGTGAAAGAGAGAGAAGAGAGATAGAAGCCCAGGAGTCCACCAAGAAGGCAATTGTAAGGGAAACAGGAGGAGAGCAAGAAAGTGAAAAAAAAAAGAGGAAGACAAGGAGACTATAGCCTCTGCAACCACTGACTCACTTGCCTGGCTTTCGGCCACAGAGCCCCCGAGCCGATTCACTCCTTTGCTTCATCCCTCCATTCTTTAGCCACACCAATTTCTGCTCTTTCTTTCCATCAAGTGTGCCCCTCTCTCCCTTCTCCATCACCACATCTTCCCATCTTTCCATCCTTTGGCCCTCTGAAGCCTTACCTCGCTCTTTCCATCCAATGATGCTTCTGTCCTTCCATCCCTCCTTCATGGACAGCTGAATGTGAGGCTGATAGGCTGTGGAGTGAGTGGGGCAGCTGCCAGCGCCCTGCAGCAGAACCATCTCTGACAGGCCACTAATTCAACCAACAGAAGAGAAACCACAACCAAACACTAAGATTATAGGTCCAAAGAGAGGGGAAGAAAAGTTTAGAAAATGTGAAAATGAACTAGGAAAGACAGGCATGGTGGTGGGTTTTAGACCTGGAGATCTTACTGTTACTCCAATGATGGACTTTTAATGAAAGTCTGAAAGAGTACAGATGAGAAGATGGATACCTGGGAAATCTGCTGTTCAGTTAAATTCAATACAAGAAGAAGCTCGATTAAATTACAAAGTTAGTGAACAAGCTTCTTTAAAGAGGAATCTAATAATGATTAGATATCTCTTTAAAAAGCATTTTAGTATATACTATGACACTCAAAAATGTATCTCATCCATAACAGTGCTTCTCCTTAAAATAACCCTTTAGGTAAAACTGCCAATGATTTTAGCTGATATGTACACAAAGACATGAAACTTTATTCTCACGGATTTCCCGATGTATAAATAAAGAAAATATGAGTGACATAAAAACACAGTATGCCTCTTCTGCAATAGGCCAGGCATTAAAAAAACACCACACCACCTCTTTCCATTTGTTTATCTGTATAAACGTACTCATGGCCGGCCAGGAACAGTGTTCAATGAACAGCTTAATTTGTGGATGCATTTCTATGCCTAAAGTAATCTAAGGAGGGATGCAGAAAGGTTGGGTACATTCATCACAAACACAAGCTTAACATAAGTGAAAAATTACAGGATTCCCAATGACCTTCCAACCAATCAGGCCTGGTAATTACACTCATTCATTACAAAGGAAGGGGGAGATGGAAGAATACAGAGATGACCCTTCAGGACAACAAAAATGTTTATAGATGGGAACAAAGAGGAAAATGCTAATGGCGCAGCTATCTGGCTGGATGGCCCTGAGACGATGCAGAATAATAATTTCCTATCACAGGCCAACTATAACCTTTGAGATTTCTACACGAGAATTTCTATTTATATGTCAGCAGCCATTGTTGCTGTAGGATGGAAGCCCGGCATTATACACCTGAAACAGATGATAATATATTCTGTTGTAATAGCATATTATTCCTAATAGAAAACAACCGATGTAGGATTTTAAAATGTGATATTCTGATATGTCGCCTGGGATTTTTTTCTTTCAGAGCTCCTTAACTTTTTTTATGTGGAGTTATTTATTTAGTCATTTACTACTTGGATCAGCTGATTGCTCTTTGAGGCATTCCAAACAGGTATGTTGCCAACAGGGAAAAATTGCAGAGTGCCTGCTGGTGGGCAAACGATGTAACGACAACACTCATAACGGGATTGAAGAGACTTTATCCTGTTTCGTCTTTACACGTTTAATTTTCATTAATCGACAGTTTTAAATGACAGTAGCAATGGATCAGCAAATAGCTAATATCAGCCCATACTAGAGCTCAACTGTGTCTGCTCACTTTTTTTAAAGGCTTTGGTTCTGGAAATAAGCTGCAAGGTGACCATAAAGGGTTTTTATTTGGATTTTGTTTTCATTTTAATAAAGGGAAGTGGGGGGAAAAAATGCAAAGGTACAAGACTGCACACATGATTACTACTCAGCCCAAAACCCATACCCACTGACTTTATTCCTTCTTGAATTTAACTCTTTCATTATGTTAGTATTCTATAATAAATGTTTTGGAGAAAAGAAATTATATGTTGTGTTGTGTCTCTGTGTATTGTGTAGCTTATCCATATAGTTCAGCTCTTGGCTTGTAACTGCAAGCACCATTCAGGGTGTTTCTGAGGTTTCATGTTCACTAAGTGACCTGAAGTTTGCAGGTATTTCCAATGACCTCCACCAATTAGAGTTGTCACTGATTTTGTGGGTAGAGTAGTTATTTTCCCTCAACAATGCACATAAAACATGTTTTTGTTAAAACATGTCATGCTGAATTGTTGTCTCTGCCAAAGCACATACCATAATTCCACAATGTCAGCCCAAAGTAAGTCTGCCTTAGATACAACATCATGACTCATAATTAAAATTCCTATGGAGAATATGAATCTGATTTTTAATTACAGAATCATATTGTTGAGCTTTACATCAGCCAGCCAATAAACTGGCCAGGCTTTAATTATTATATTTTGTATCACTAAACTTACTACTTTGTTTCTGGATTTTTTTCTCAAATAATACCAGAGGTTTTTTTTCTTGGTTATTTAGGACACATTAATTAGTTTAAAGCTTTAAAACTCATTCATTAATGTGACTCATCACTCGAGCCAACAATTTTCTCAAAGCATGCATGTCTTTTGAACACATTTTGGTAAAAAAAAAAAAAAAGGTCTGGGTTTTTTTTTATATTTCTTGTAGTAGCATGAGTAAAAATGTGCAGTATCTGTAATTTTGTGATAAAATAGCCTCTTTGCATTGGTTTGAAGATTAAACATAGCGTCAGATGGAGTTCAATTTGGGAAAAAATTAGGATTAGAGGATTACTCCATCACTGCATTCTATGTCAAAATGACACTTTATTAAGCATCAACTTCTTGCTACCTGAGGGATGGCTAGAGTATCTGCACTCGACTAAATAAAGTATGTAATCTTGAAGTAATTGCAGTGTTTCTTGCTTTAGTGGATTATGGTTATGTGTTATGTGTCACTTCCAATTCCCCTTGAACTATATATGCATCCAGCACTCAATAGGTTTTGTGAATTTTGCTTGGCTAATAGCTAAAGCGCCCACAGCATGCTTATTTCCCACGCAGTAACAACATGGAGATTCCTGGCGGACTTTAAATCGAATCACCGTCGTGCATAAATAGCACGACGCTCCGGCGCTGAACTTTTTGATTCATTCCATTTCCCAGACGATGGTAGCTGACTGCTTTTTCTCTGATTATGCAGATGATATTACTTTCTTTTTTCTTTTTCTTTTTTTCCTTTGTTGATATGTGTTTAGGTGTCATTTGCGCCCGATGATGTTCTCATTGCTCAGTTTACCGCGCCCATAATAAGATCACCTGTGGTATGAATACATTTCCCCTACTCTGCTGGTGTATTTGGATTTGCAGGATAAATGAGTTTCTCTCAGCCTCAAAGAGTGAGAGAGACAGAAAGAGCGGGAGCGGGCGAGAGAGAACACATCAAGCACGTTCTTAGATTCACTTTAGAGCTTGACACTTCGGCGCTCGGTCAGTAAATGGCTTTTCTACAGGAGGAGGTGGGATAGGGGTTTGGGTTTGCATATGTGTGTGCGTGTGTGTGTTTTTTTGCATCAACATCTGTGGACTCTTTGAGTCTTTTGGTGTGACTGCAAGACTGTATGTGTATTTTCTCATGTATCAATGTGTGTGTGTGCCAGAGAGAAGCTGAATTTCGCAGCCACATCTACATCCATTCGCCCTCTTTGTATTCCACCCTGCTGCCAAAGCACAGGCCTCAGCTGTCATTATTCCCTGTCCATCCACAGAGAAGTTATAGTTGGCAAAAAACCCATCAGGTGGGCAGGACAACGGATAATTGAGGTGATGATCGGAGCTGTTCAAAGACAATTGATAGTGATGGAGCCAGTGGGAGCGGGGGAGCTGAGCCGGCTGCCCGGGCTCTCAGGGGGCTCGGGGAGAGCTAGAACAGAATGTGGAATAACACATAGCATAGACGCTGCTGTTTATTATTTTCCTTCTTCACATATAATGAAATATTACACCTTACACCAAATATATTTGTAATTTATTCACTGAGAAATCATGATGGGGTGTTTTTTTCTTGACAACAGCAGAGGAGTATGTAGAGGCCCCCGAACCACCTTGTGCTTTATTAATATACCAAATCCCCCTTTTGCCAAGCCTACCTCCATCGCACAGCAACATATTGAACTAGCAGAGAAAGGCATGACCTGAACATCATATTTCCACCTGCTGCAATCCTAGTGACAAGTTGCCAAACTTCAAAATCCCCCAGAAAACCCAGTTAAGGCAAAGCAAGTTGTAAAGGCGTTTTTCATAAGCCGAGGGACAAGGGGGAACAAATGGAGGTTATTACTTTCCTCCTCCATTCCAAATAGCCCCCTACTGTCTGGCTGAAATAGGCCTGGCAGAAAAAATGTCTTAATATCTCACATCCATACCTGACATCATACTCTGGATTTTTCTATTACCCACTGGCATCTTTTTTATTCTTTTTTTTCCTCCATTTTTCTTTGCCCACACGCAAATGTTATCACCCAAATGTCATCAATTGTGTACATATAAAACCAGCCCCATAACGTTAACACATCTACAGATTGGCTAGTTTCAGGAACATGTATCTTTGAAGTCCTTGGATGTCTTTGCTGAAAACTTTAGTCTCTAAACCTGAAGCATGCCGGCTTTACCTGACTTGCATGCAGGTGTCGTGTTTCTAGGAATCGATAGGTGGTTTGACTCCAAGTGTGCAATATCAATAACTCCATCGCACGTATGGTGACACTTCACACACTTAGAAAAAAAAAGTCATAGACGCACACATAAATGCACACAACGCTCTTACGTTAAGCAGGCATTGTATCAATAGCTCACTCGGTTGTACGAGGAGGTGCACACGCTGTCACACACTCACGCTGTCACGCAGAGACACTGTATCGATAACTCAATATTTCAGGTGTCAGTCTTGTGTGGCGTGCCATGCCCCCTGAGTGGCGGGAGGAGAAAGGAGGTTGGCAGCAGAGGACAGGGAGGGACACTCCCTGATAAGGCCGTCACGCCTTTCAATACCTCCACTCGGCCTGTCATTAGCTTCTCTGTGAGTGTGTGTGAACTTCTGATTTGAGCTGGCATCGTCAGCAACTATCACTTGTACCTCCCTCCCCCTAATATTTACCACATGCACACACCAGAATGAATACATGCGTATACGCCTTGTCTTTTCAACATTCTGCAGACTCCACCTTAAAGCTGGCGTATCTAGGAGGACTACCTACACTAAAACCCAACTGCACAATCCTCCACCGGTTCCCGAGTATTGACCCAAGCTGTCACCCTGTCCGGCACCCCTGACCCCACTCAGCGACAGGGGATCTATGATGGGGACGTAGGTTCAAATGATTTTCCTATAGCTTTAGCTGTCCTGTTTTCCCAGTGAGCTGATTGCTAATGGCAACATTAGAAAGGGGCATAATGGAGATTCCAAAAACAATTTGCTCCTTGGATTTGCAAACCCCAACTGTCTGCAGAAGTTACAAAAGGGCGATGAATGATTGATTTGTTTGTCTATCCACATACAGTAATGTTAAAACAAGGGCAAGAAAGTATCAGTTGCTCGAGGACTATGGGATTCTGTAGACGTTAAAGCTTGGAGCATCTTATTTTGTCTGTATTTTGGTTTGGAGCTGTCCATCTATCCTTCCATTAATCTCAGGAATCCCCTGATAAATTTGGCCTAAAGGTTCACTTGGATTGAGTATTACACAACAAGGATTTACAAGTCAAACATCAAGTTCACAAAATATGTTTTGGCCTCAACTTAAGAACACATAGGCTTATTATAACAACTGCTTAACAGGATAAAGAACAAAGTGATAGTATTTTATATCTAAAAAGTGAAAAATTCTAATTTCCTGACCATTATTAGATTTAAAAACTCAGGAACAAAAGAGGACATGAATGTGTATTACAACCTGAGTATTTGGTGGTCAGCAAAGACAGACAAATACAATTGTGATGTAATTACTGGACATTGTGATTCATTCACAATAGTAATGCTTTTATGATCCCAGAGGCATCAAGGTCCCAGGAATCTGGACTGTCTTTTGTCATGCTGTGTCTGCTTTTTACAATCAGAGAAAACACGGAAAGCATTTTTTTTAAAAGCACTTTAACTGCTGCAATGAAAAATAAAAGCTGGAACTCTGAAACGGGGTCAAAAATACACCCGAAGAACAATTTTTGCTTTAAAACTCCACCGAAAACAAATGGAACACGCAGAGGCTGAAGCACAAAGCCTGTCTGATGATAATAAAACAGCCTCTGCGGTCTTTTATCTTGCACCTTGAGGATTAATGCTAATGTAAGTTTCTCTCTCGGCGCAACCAATAACATCCTGCCAAATATCCTAAAAAAGGATCCCCAGAGCACCCCTGATGCACCTCCATTACAGGCCTTATAATACCTGCCTGAGATATATGTATTTATGTGGCAGGAAATAACATTAGAGTGAATTGCCATAACAACTTTATAAATCAGGCAGGCAGAGGGATGGCAGGTGCAGGAGAGAGAGGGGGAGAGGCAGTGCCAAGGTGGCAGTAATGCTGATGAGAGGAATCTGAGATGGCATTCATCACCTCTGTGGCGCTTGACATAACACTGTCAAGAAAATGGGTTAAACCTTGCTTTGCTGAACTGAAGGCAACACCCTTCCCCAGAACATGGCATTTTCACCACCTGAACAGTGATTCTAAAGACACCAGCATAACCTTTGCTGAACTTACTGGTCCTGCAGGTTGTCCCACTTCCCCATTCATCCAGTCAAACAACGACGTGTTCCCCATTAATCAAAAGTTACAAACAGACTTCTCTGTGTCATAACTCTCACGATGGGCTTTTCTGTTGATTGATTCCTATACACACATACTGTCTGATTACCATAATGTGTTCTTGTGGTAAAAATTCTGGCAGCGGCGGCGGGTAGTGAGGGTGGGGGCTGATGAGGTGGTGATGTTGGTGAGGGGTTTGGGGGGGGGGGGCTGTTTCGAAGCGAGCGAGAAGTAAATAACAAATGGCCCGGACCCCACCTCATCCGGGGTGATTTCAATCCAATGTTCCATCATTGCTAGTGGAGAGAGGCGAGTGTTTGGGGTTTGGGCTATCAATTACAGATATGTGTAGGCAGGCAGACACTATCATTTCACTGATTGTCACCAGTCCACCGCCGTGACATCAGGAAGTGATTCATCAGTCTATTTTCTGTGACATTAGGAGAAAGATGACATGCTAGGGTCTGTGAAATTATGGGGCATCCTGAAAGAAGGGCTCTTTAACATGCTTGGGGGGCAAACACATTCTAATGCAGACATTTAACCTCTCTTCAGCTGCAATTGCTCTTAAATGACTCGGACCATTCATTCATTTTAGCCAAAGAGACTGGCTGCAGATGAAACTATGAGTATTATTTGTTCACCAGCATGTCAGAAAGTTGACAACAGACTGAATCAGTGACACTGAAAACTCTGAAATATATTTCATAGTTTTTCATATTTCATATATTAGTATTAGAGCCAGACTGATATATTGGGTGGGTCGATATATCGGCCGGAATGAGATATTGGACGACATATCTGCATCGGAATCTATAATAAATGGAAATGAATTAAATGAAGACAGGAGAAACACCCTTAAATCATTTTATGAGTGTTAACGCAGCATAGTTTAGTCAACTGAGGGAACAACTTCAACAACTTCTCTGTGGGCAAACATGTTGAAACATCACAAAAACATTATTGCAATAATAGTCATTATGATTAGAGCTACTACTAAATGGAACTGTTTTTGTGCAATACAAGCAAAAGTAAGGCACATGCAGAGTAATACTAAAGTTGACAACATATACTGTAATTACAGGGTAATTATAAAAAATTATAGGGTATGAATTCAAAGTAATTAAAGTAATTCCATGGTAATACTGACCAATAATTTTTTTGAAAAGTCAAATTTAATAAATAAGATGGGATGCACAGGTTTTTATTGACTTTATATTCCCTCCAAAAATGCATAGCTGGTTGAAATTATTTGTCAGCCCTATATTATGAAAAGCAAGGATATCATTTTAATATCCATATTTGCAGATGTTTAAACCTCTGATTTCCACCACCTTGTCATTTACACTTTTAAGTTGCTTTACACAAATGATAGAATAGAATGAACAAGAACAAGGACAGACAGGAGCTCCAAATAACATAATCAGTTTTCCTTATCTGCCACGCTGTCAGTTTTTTTTCTTGATAAATCCACAAAAATGTATGAAAAAATGTAAAATAAATTCCAGAGTGCAAATAGTTTGTTTTTATCGAACCGAAAGCTATCCCCTTTAATATTTATATTGAATAGTCTAATAACCAAGTAGATAAGAACAATGTGATTTGTTCTTTGGCAGACACAGCAATCTTTTCACTGTGGTGAGCCACACAGCTGCACAGACACAAAGGAAACTGAGGAATATGTCCCATGCCTCACCCCTCACAGGTCATCCTTCCTCAGAGATTCATACCAAGTTGGTGGTAAGCACAGATGATACCAGCAGGCCAAACTTTAGTCCTCCCTATTGCAATTGTGTCTGTGAGCAGTGACTCTATCAATCTGCTGGCGGCTGGGAAGATTGCCTAATCCGGTAGCCAAGGGACTCTCATCATCAGTCTGCCTCTTCATTGTATGTGTGTGTGTGTGTGTTTATGTGAGTTTGTATGTGTGTGACCATCCAGAGCTTCATTGGTGGGAAATGTATGTAGTGCAGTTCTGCTTAACATTATCACCCTCATTTGTAAACACAGTCATCCATCAGGTGCCGGCCCCCCACTTATCCAAACAGATGAAGAAGGTGTATGTTCTTATAATTTGCTCTCATCTCAGAGAGAGACAGAATAATAATAATCTCTCCCTGATGTACAGTTGCCCCCTTTTCCTCCTCCTCCTTTCTTTTTTTCCATCGACTTTCATTCTCTCCTCTTTCTCTCTGGCTTGTGGATGGTGTATTAATGAAGCGGCCTAATTTGACACCCTGCCGCAGTGTAATGGATTAAAATGCAACAGTGCCATCCGTCTGCCAGCCACAAATAAAGCATGCAGTATAAATATTGTAATTCGTACCTATGATAGGAATCATGGTGCCACCTCTCGCCTATGCGATAATAATCTTAACTTGCTGATGTATTGCAGATTAGAAAACTCTGACTATGTGCATGTTTATGTGTGTGTTAGAATTTATGCTTGTTCTGCAAATAATGTCCATAAGTGAATGAACATCCACCTCTTATGGAAATATGGAACTTTTTTGTTTTCTAATCTTCTTCTGCATATCATTTATATTGAGTCATTTAATAAACACGTGCAGAAAAGTGTTTATTTGTCATTAATATTTTATTTACATGATTATAGAATTCTTTAACAACATTTTTTAAACAATATTACTTAAAATAGGGCTCTCACAGTCTCAGTGTTGTGTGAGATTGTGTATGTTGATGCACAATTTTAATTATTTCACCTTTTTGTGTAGGACACAAGATTTTGATGATTCGTTTGGCAGAGAGTCCTGTTCTAAACACTAAACTAGCCACAAGCACATGCAATGAAATCACACTCGTTGTTGAACGGAAGAGGAAAGCAACATATAAATCTAAAATGAACCCAGAGTGTTTAGAGTGAATTGATTTTTCCACATGGAACAATGTACTTTATGTACATGGGGTTACATTTTTTTAACCAAAGAATACGATGCTTTGTACCACAGTTGTTCATCTTTTGAGTCACTCATTTAACTTGGGGATTTTTCCACGCCTGTTTACTTAGGCAAGTCTTTTCTTTTCTTTTCTTTTCATCCATCATCTTCATGTTCATCATCATCACCATCCACCCTTTCTCTTTAACAGCAGGTGCCTTGACTTTAACAACTCATCTTTATAAGCCTCTCAGCCTGTCAGCACTTTAGTCACGCTCTTGCAAGGAGCTTTAGTCCTCGCTCCTGATAAGAGCCGAGCCATTGTGCTCCCCAGCTTTGTCTGCTGCCAAACATGGGTGACGCACTGAGATAGTCATCTGTAACAACTTCATGAATGGACATGACACGTGGCGAGCTGCATGGGAAAAAGATCAGGCTGGCAGTTGTGGTTAGAGATGTTGTTGCCATCTGTTCAGATTCCTAGAGACCCTCGGATATTTAGACTACCTGTTATTTTTTTTCAAATTTCAACTTAGAAGCAATTGTAAAATAATTAAAATGTGCGGCATTGCTCTTTCAAAATCCTCGGGTCTTACAGGCTGGGTTTTTTATTGCAGTGTAGTTTGCCTTATTATCTCATAATATTCAATTCTTCTCTCATCATTAATGAATTACTGTTTATTGGACTTATTGAATGGAGTCCTTCACCAGATCTATGGTATTGGTTATGCATGGTGACCTAAAATCAGTCAGCCTCTCAGCAGTATCGTGTCAGACTGTTGTATTCAGGAGTGAACCTCTTGTATAAGCACTCTTGCAAAGAGGGCCTATCCCAACCGATGCTTTCTGAATAGCAAACATCCCAGTTTCTCCATTTGCAATGTAGATGCGCGTGTGTGTTCTCACTCTCTATTGAATTGTTTTCTTAATCGTTTCCTTTGTGCCAAGAAGTAAAGAAAACAGATTGTGTTTGAAGAGCATTGGAAGTGCCAATGACCCCCGGTCACGACAGCAACACTAGGACTGCCAGAACAGCAGATAAAGAGCCAGATGGGTCAGCTGCTCTGTCCTTCCATGATTGCTAGCACCAACATTTTCTTAAAGGAGACAAATTCTGTTTTGTTTCTTGCCTTTTAAAGAATAAGAACCATTAATCTAGATAAAGAAAGAGCCCAGTGTTTTGATATAATCTTATTTATCAAAGGATTTGAATTCATTAAAGCAGTCTGACATGCTCTGACTGAAGTTTAAATGCATTAATAACACTTGTTTTAATACAACCACTGAGCTTCCCACCCTGTGAGCACGAGATGTTATTCAAATAGGTTCAAGTAGCTTAGTATGCGCTTCTCTTCTCTTAAAAAAATAGTCAAATTCTCAACTTATAAATGTACCAAGTTCTAGACCAATCTAAAGGCCAAAACAGTGTGTGATTGGAAAGTAATCTAATTGCCTTTCAAACCTCCGTGGCACTTTCTATTTATTAAATCTCTTTTATAAATATGTATGCAGTGAAGTCACAACATAATAGGGGCCCTGGTGAAAAACAGGAGGCAGCAATGCAGCTGAAGGATGAGGCACAGGCCCTGCAGAAAAGAATGTTCCCCCAGCAGAAATTGGTTTAATTAATAGGACATTTTACATAATGATTACAGTGTAATTGCACCGACTAGCAGAGTGTCATTAAATATATCCTTGCTCCTTTACAACACCCTCCAGCTAAAAATAATGAGTTACATTGAAAATCACTGTGCAACAGGTTCATAAATAACATTTAAGCCCATACAAGGCAAGTACTTATAAATAATAAATATTTGCCTTTTGTAATTGAAGAAAAAATGACTGCCTTTTTTTTTTTTACACCGCTGCACACTGCTTTGTCCTGTTGCAGCTGTGGAAAGGAGATTTTTCCCATTTTTCCCCCTCTTGTAAGTGCTGAATAATTTATTTGCTGGCTAATAGTCAACACTGTCAACACCCGGTGGTTAAAATATACCTGTGTCCAGATAAATGCGGCAGCAGGCTACAAAGCGATTATTCCCTGCTTCCAGATATTTTGTTGGATGCAGTCCCTGTATACACTGCAGTAAATCACCGACTTCCAATTACCTTCCTCCATAAAATAAGGCACATATTCAAATCAGGCCCCCGAAGAGAGACAGGGACGAGGATAACTGAACCCGTGCCTGGGGGTGCTGACTGAATGTGTGCATTTATAAGGGTGTGTGTATGCGTGTGCATCTGCGTGGAGGGGGCCCAATTTGTTTCACTGTGTAATGCTAATTCCATTTAACTACAGAATGACACTGCTCACGATCCCCTTTAATGGCTCTTTTATTCTGGCTGGGTTTTTATGGGTTTAAAAAGTTGGCTACTGAAATATTTTCATTAGTTGTTCTTCAACAGAAGGGAAAGACAAAAGTTTCTCCTGAATATTGCCCAAACCAGAATGAATGAGTTATGATCAAGTGCCATGATTGCAGAATTATTAAAGAGGTGGTAATTGTTCTCAGGGGGTTGTTGCGCTGGAAGTGGATCTATCAATCATTTTATCTTGGAGCTTGGTGGATGTTGGCCCTGTTTAAGTCCTTGATGCTGTTAGATAATTATTTTTCATCATCAAAAGTCAGCCTTTTTGGAATAAGTGAAAAAAACACGAGTCACTTTTGAGTTTTTTTCAAGTTTACCAAATTTAGGCTCAAATGGAAACAAAAGTTATAACTAGTAGATTTTGTCTTATGATTAGAGCTGTGAGATTAGCAACAAAATCCAATTTGTTTTCTCTGTATCCTCTATGTGAATGATATGCTGCAGGTATTTGTAAAAATGAAAAAACAAAAACAAAGATGTGCAGTTTAATTGGTGTGTTCTTGTAGGGTTATGCTTAGGCTTTATGAAGTGTTCATTAGCTCGCTTTCCATCAGAAAAGCTTTCAGGAATGGTGGTGGCTCAGGAATTTTATATAGCACCCACAGTAACACATGTAATATAGATGGAAGAGTGGGACCGAGCAGGTATATCCGTAGTTCTCTGTACAGACATGCTGTTGCTGATGAGAGAAGAAAGAAAGAGGCACACAAAAGCATGTGTTTATTTTCATCTTCCAGCAAAAAGAAGAGGTTTCCCAGTAATTTAGCCTACCCCTGTTTTCTAATCTTTTAAAGTTAGGTATAAAAGTGCATACTGTTGTGCTTACAAAACACATTAGCTTACTTAATAACTACAGCTTATGTCTAAAAAAGAAATAACACATAAAAAATGAATGAAAAAGTCACTGACTTTGAACACTTAAAATATGGTACACTACTTAGAAGTTAGGGACACATATTGAAAGTTTTATTTAGCTATGTTAAATAACATACATTTGAAATGTAATATGTAAGGTGTAAGACCATTATTCCCAATGCACTGAAAAGAACCATTTCCCAGGCTTCTCACTTCCAGATATAAACGTCCTGATATGAAGGGTTGTCAGCTGACATTAGCTTGTTTTGAGTGGTCACTGACCAGATATCTTTACCCAGTTTATGTCATTTGATTTCTGCTCTTATAGATAATTATCTCTCACATGGGTGCTTCTCCCTCGGCCTGGTTCTGCTGGAGGTATTTTCTATCAAAAAGGGGTTCTTCCTTCCCACAGCTGCCAAGTGCTTGCTTGAGATGAGTGTTGCTGTGAATTGGTGCTGTATAAATAAAACTGAGTTGAATGAAATGAACTCAATTATGTAAAATTACAGCTGTAGTTATGTAGTAAAAACTAGAATTTTTAATTTGGAACAAGACTGCAGGTGCCTGACTGAATGCGCTTAGTTAGATTAAACATTGACATTAAAGCTTCTGGGAATTTATGTAAGTCAACGCAGTGTTTTTTACAGAACCACTTTTCTGTATACGTGAACCTTTTATTTCGACGACCTCCCGCGCGTCTTTTCATTACCAATCACTCTTGTCTCGGTTTCTCACCTCCACATCATGCTATCCTTCTTGTTCCTATTGAACTAGCGCAGGGACTCTGATAAATGCCTGCCCAGGTATCATCATCGTACATGCAGATTCCCCTCCGACGTGATTCACTTTTGATCAGCTCCTCTCTACGCTGCTGGATAAAGAACATTTAGGATGCTTTCCTCGCTGCTCGCCTCCTTGCCTCTGACTCTAATAAATATCCCGCTTTCACTCCACTCACACACACATACACACACAACTAAATGTTACAGTTTCTTACCTATATTCTGCAGGAGACGCTATCAATGGATTGTATTTATGCAGAATGCATCAATAACTGGGGAAACTAAGAGGCCTTGTCAGGGATGGGGAGTTGTCACAGGCGCAGGGAAAATGGCGCGCGGTGCTCGTCTGAGCGGCAATCAGCCCATAATCTGAGTATACATCAGGCCTCTGTGACATGGAAATTTCCTGCTCCTCTGATCTCATTTTCAGATGCAGTAATCACAGGAAGAGGCACTCAACCTCACCGAAATGTATAAATAATTTTCATTCAAACATATTAACAGTCAAAATACCAGAATCCATCACGGCATGGGGAGAGCTTCTTAAGAAGCAATCAGGGCCTCTGCATGTGTTCTTTGTCTTTGGCAGCTTAGAGACAGGGCACAGATTACTTGAGCGAGCCCTGTTTTACATAATGGCCTACCCCCTTGGTGCTTTTAAACTTTCCTGCAGATCCATTACGTTTACCGAATCCAGTTCCCTGCCCCTCTTTAATATCATGCTTCCTTGGGAAGAAGATCTGGACAAGGGTTTAAAGACCTTTTTATTAAGGCAGGCATGTGGGCCTCCATCCATCTTCCCCAACCAGCAGACACGTTTATGTTCCATGGACAGGTTATGTACCGCCATCTTAAAGAGCAAAAACTTGCCCTTTTTACTTCATTGAGGGAAAAGGGAATTTTGGAGACAAGCTGGTAGTTTTCAAGGTTATAAGGCCAGATTTGTCTTAAGGAGCCGACTAAAATGCTTCTTGTTGTGTGCCACCTAACCGTGTTGTCTTTTTTTCCCAGCAAATTTAAATGAAAGACAACCGTGAACCTGAATAGAGACCCCCTTTTTCTACCCAACATAGTGTCATAGGTTCAACACATTTATGTCTAAAGCTGTAAAATGGCATAAACCAGGCATAACACCATCTCATTAAAGCAGAGCAAAATATCCCCTTTTTCATGCTAGAGGAGAAAGAGGATGTTAGCGCTATTCACAGGAGGTGAAAATTAAGGCAGTTTGAGCTTGGAAGCCACCCGAGCTTGACAGGACATGGGCTGCAGTTTTATGTCACATCGTTTATCTGCAGTTTATATTTTCTATGACCGCATTGTCTCTTTCAAGAACCTTTGGAAAATACACAAGCTGTAAAAACGGCCACCTTTTTTGTCTGCATTGTACCTCACAAATGCTAATGTTTTTGTAACAGTTGCAGCCTCCTAATGATCCACACGCACTTTTGTGCAAGATATTTCTCTCCAATATTGGTTTAAATGCTTTTTCCCGAGCAGCAGATGTTGGGTCAGTGAAGGTGGAAAAAAGAGGAAAATAGGAGAGTAATGAAACATTCTGAAAATGGCATAAAGCTAGTGAGGGATGCCCTCATCATCAGCGATAAAGCATACTGAACCGCGGCAAACACCCATGGATCACAACCCTTTTCATTACAACAGTAAGAGGATCCATACTTTCCATTTCTCACCATCGGCTTTAAACGTTAAAACCAAAACTTTGATGTAAAGTTCTATAATAAAAAGAATAATAATGGTTCTCTGTGTACTTACTGATTAATGGGTTGGATCTTAGCAGTGTGCAGACAGACAAGAGAATATATTTTCAGAATTCTTTCAGGTAGAATTAAACTGAAAGAGAAACACATTTCCTGAGCCTAGTTTTTTGGTAGATAAACGCTAGAGGCCAAAATCTTCCAATTGCACATTTTTAATCATTTGATTATAATTTAATCTAACACACATCATCTGAAGTTATCTAAAGCTTACTAAATATATTTTAAAATTGACCTAATACTTATATATAAATGAATATGATATAGAAAATAATGGTTTCCCTACGTGTGCAAGTAAAATAGAATAACAGTGACAGTATTAACATATAGTTTTTTGCTATAAATGCTCCTATGCTTGGATGTTTATGATGTCAGAGATGTAAGAGGATATCCTAATATGGTCATTACAGGCACAGTTTTCCTTGTGAGAACAGCCCACCTATTGTTGAGGTCCTACGGCAGCCAATGGGAAGAATATTGGAGAGGGAAAGGTGCTAGAAATGCTTGTTTCATAAGGGGAAGAACTGAGGTGCTGAATCAAGATCTGACATGAGATAAATGAAATTATGAGAAGTGAATCATGCAAAGTGAATCTATTAGAATCCGAGAATTAAAAATATAGAGCTTGTCATGAGTGCAAAAGATGCTTCTTTAAGTAGTAAGAAACAGGGACTGTGATGGGTGACAATCATCGAAGCCAGAGGCAGAAATTAGTGTAGGCCAACTTTTGCTATTTCTATTTAATACGTTTGATTTCTGGAGCTCAGCACTGAATGGAGCACTCCGCCAACAGCAACCCCTAACTGGGCAGAAGGCCCTTATATGCTGATCCTGACGAACCACACTGTGTTTATAACATGTTTCATAAAAGGAAATAAAGCCATGAAACAATTTTCTATATTATAAATCATAATAAAAACTGCCATCAACACCACCTACATGTACTGCATTGACATTAACACAATATAGCCCTTAAAAAAAGAGCTAAAAACACCTTAAAACACCAAGCAGCTCCTCCACACTATTTCATCTTCAGTCTTTCCTGGAACTTTGAATTTGTGTTCAAAATCCCAGGGACACATTTGCCTCGATGCTTTGGAAAGGACAAAGATGAAAAATGGGTGTGTGAGTACCTCACCGTGATTAGTACTCATATTTGCAAAAGACTTACCCACATTTTTTTTGCCTCACTAATTCCATTTGTGTGTCTAATATTGTCTTTGTCTTACAGACATTGTCCACCTGCTCATGCATCTGTTTGACAGAATCACAAACAAAATGTTCAACAAATAACCAGTAATACCAAAGAGTTCTCATGTCCAAGTTTGTGCGTCTTAATGTGCAAATGTTTTTGTTTTTGTTTTTTTGTTAAAGTGCACAGTGTTAACTAAACATTGCAGAATTGGTAGTCACATTTAAAATGCTAAAATGGTACAAGCCGCTTATTCTCACAAAGTGAACAAGGCTGGCTGTCATATCTGTTTTTCCTTTTCTCTTTCTTCTCTTCCTCTCCTCTCTCTGGCCCTCTAGACTTTAAGGGCAACAAGGAATTATGACTCAGTGGAGTGCAGTGGCAAAGCCCGAGAGATTCATAGACAGTCTCAATGATAAAGTCCAGTTCAGGAAAATCGCTACTAGTGCAATAACAGCAAGAGAGGGTCACAATAAAGTTTAGTTTAATGACAAGAACAAATAACTTTAACATTTGGCTGGGGCGCTGAACTCCTTCTCTAGGATCGCATCTGATATATCAGCAAGCAACTGGCCGTGACTGCTGGGCGATTGTGCTCGCCACTCTGGCACTAGTGATGCATGCGGGGTCTCGTGGCAGGTGTCCATTTTATAAAGTTATTCAGTTGGAAATGTTGGACTCTGGCTGAGGCATAGGATGGGGCGGAGAGGCCTGGCTAGATTATTGTTACAGCACAGCTGACATCTCCCAGTATCCTCTCTGCGCTGCTACCTGGCCCTGGGACCCTACATAGCTGTTAGCCTCAGAGCATCCCACAGCCAGAGGTGATATCAAGGCTATTTCTGCAGAGCTTGGAGCGACAGGGCCACTTAGACACTAATCGCTGCACAAACGACACAGAGCAAAAGAGGAATTACAGGTGACCAGCTGTTGGTCAGTTTATTCGTCTGTAACTGTCAGCCATTAGAATTATATTAGTTCAATTCATGTTTCACATTAAATGAATTTACAGCTGAAAGTTGTTTTCTTGATTTCCTGATTAATTGTTTAGTCTATAAAATGTACTACTAGGTACTAGTTAAAAGCCAGATTACAAAATCTGAAAGGTTTATGTGGCCTGTTTTATCCAGTCAACGGTCCTAAGACAACAAAATATTCAGATTTTGGGAACACGTACTTGCTACGTGCAGAAACTAGGCTAAGTTATTGAAATGTTGTGATGCGATTATGAAAACAATTTGCTAATTGTTTCATCTGTTAATAAGCCAACTCTTTTACGTTTAAAATTGAGTTACTAGAGGTAGTAACAAATTAACTAGACATGAGCAGTTTTCTACCATTAATGGGTTTTCAAATTTTTGCTTTGCAAGCTGTTCTGTCTTCTATCAGCTTGTTAACAACAAGTGTATGCATGGGTGCAATGATGAGAAAATTCTATGGATGATAACAATATTTAATTTGCAATCACAGCAACCTTTGACAGGCTACTTAGCCCCAGTGAGTGATGAGCACTGATGGCCCCGAGGTGTTGCAGCGTGGGTCTGCGGGGCAGCTGCTGGCCTGTAGCTGGATCAGGGGTCCAGACTGGCTGCAATATTGTCAGAACCAGCAGGAGAGGCCATGCATGGACACTGCTTCGCATACTTTAAGTAATATGGCTGGTTGCTAGAAAACATGTCTATGATAAATTTAATCCAAGTATTGGAATGGACAGCAAGCTCTCAAAAGTCTTTTTAAGGAACTTTTACCTGAACTCCCTCAGAGGCTATCTCTCTCTGTTTGCCCTCTGAAAACCCCCCCTGTGTGCGATATGTTGTCACATTTTTAGTTTACATGGCCTGAAAAGACCCATTTGTGACAGCTATTGTTGAACGCAGGCCTCATATGCAGATCTGCTTGAAGGGCCATTATCCAAAGAGAATGTGGGAGACAAAGTGAAGACAGGCTAGTGACAAATGATCAACCTGATAATAGGCTGTAAGACACACTTACCATGCTAGCAACACGGTGCACAGAACAGACGCGCCCCCTGTCGAAAACAAACAATGTGCTTCCAATCTATCATCGTTGATCCGTGTCATCACTATCCCTCTATGGCCATGCGGGCATCAACATGACAATGCGACATGCAGGGGCGGCATTAGCACGATAGATTATTATCACAGAGAATGTGGCACAAATCTCTTATGAAGCATTATAGCTGGTGTGGAGAGTAGCAAACAAACAGATTGATGTTGTGCTCCCTCTAAGGAGGCAACTTGGCTGAGCAGAGACTGTGTGTGCACGTGTGCCTTTGCATGCATGTGCGCGTGTCTGTTCGTGTGTTAGACGGCATCGCAGGTGAAGTGTTGTGCGAATTATGTACAGGTTGGGCTAATGTCGAGCCCCCGGGTCCTGTTCTGTTGGCAAGCTGATTGGTGATTAGAGATATAATTAAGAGCAGCTTTGACACAGACACAGTCCTCCACCTCCTCAAGCTCCTTTGTCACCCCCCACCCCGAACACACACATACACACTCTGACTAGCCCCAGCCACCCAACCCGCAAAGCCCCCCGGGCCACTTCCCATCGCTGTTTATGGTGCTTCGTCCATTATCCGACAACAAAAGGAGCCCTCAGCACACAAAAACCCCAGCCAGCTGTGTGCCTGACATGGTGGGGAATACACAGCCGCTCTCTGGCGACAATAAAAAGAAACTTGAGTTTAAACAAAAAAAGTTACACCATATTTGCTCAGACTAACTATGATGAAAGGCAATGAAGACAAGGGATCCTCATGTAGGTATCAATATAAATATTACTGGAAGGTCAATTAATATGTAAATTAACTCCTCCATTTAATTAGCTATTTAACTATTTTCCAAGGCATGGACATATTAAATCATGCTTAAAGACCCCTCTAACTAGCCTCCTGACAATAGTGCCAGGGAGTCGTGGGCTCATAAACTACCGGCTTGACCTATAAAGAGCCCCGAGTCTGCTAATTCCATCTCAGCCTAATTTTATGACTTGCATAAAATAACCATAGTGCAGCTTTGTAGCTGTAAAGAGGATATGGGTAATAAAACGGAGCTGGGGAAAGCATCAGAAATCTCCTCTTCACTAGTGTCCTCATTTATTATTCTATTATTCTTTGCAGGGTACCGGGCTCATGTGAAAGACAAATGACCTTATTATATTAAATAATTTGTGAGGATATTAACCGTTAATCACACATAAACAGCATTTAAAAGGTATTGATTTTCCAGTGCTCTCAACAGCTTGTTAAATTTACGTCCAATAACATGATAATAGATAATCAGGTGAGCGATACTCATTTAGGGGACAGAGGAAGGGTGATGGGTACTGGTGACCGTGGCTCTACCATATTTCTTTATTTTGTTCTTTCATGACCTTGCAAAAGGTGTTTGACCTTGAGCTTGTCTCAGCACAGGCCTACGGTAAATGATTGACAGTCAGCAGGGGAGTTCAATTCCAGATAAAAAACTTGTGCTTTTGGCCAAAGTTTCACAGGATGCTTTTGACTTTTAACCAAAATTCTGATAGTAAAAGCATCTGCTTCTCTAAACGTATAGAGAAAAACAAATAAAAAAACAAAACATATACAAAACCATGTAGATAAATAATGTTGCTCTTCTCTACTTTTGTTGAACACAACCATTTCACCTGAATTGAATGTTAAATTTTAACAATTTTATTTTTGACCTCGAATGCTTTAACTTATAGTGTGTATAAGTTACTGCTAGATGTCAGAACATATTTGAGTCAGCCAAGAAAAAAACAATAACATTAAATCTAGACCGTAGCCTCTAACAGCCGGGCCGGTAAGCACGTTTCTACACTGTTTGTATGAAAAAGAACATTTTTTGTAAACATTACATTTTAACATCCATCCATCCATTCGCTTCCGCTTGTCCTTTTCAGGGTCGCGCTGGAGCCTATCCCAGCAGTCATTGGGCGAGAGGCAGGGTACACCCTGGACAGGTCGCCAGTCTGTCGCAGGGCCAACACACAGGGACAGACAACCATTCACACTCACATTCATGCCTAGTGACAATTTGGATTATCCAATTAACCTATCCCCACAAGCTGCATGTCTTTGGACGGTGGGAGGAAGCCGGAGTACCCGGAGGGAACCCACGCAAACTCCACACAGAAAGACCCCGGCCTGATGGTGGAATTGAACTCAGGACCTTCTTGCTGTGCGGCAACAGTGCTAACCACCGTGCCACCGTGCTGCCTACATTTTAACATATTTTAATATTATTAACACTTAGCAATAAATTAGGAAATATGTGTATAAATATTTTGCAGTATTCTACATTTTTAACCCTGAGAGCAGAGTAACTCTATGTTTTCTTTTTACTGTTTACTTCAGCTGTCAATGCCGGGTGAGAAGTGTGCTTGTCTGTGTACTCTTGAGGAAACTTTAAAATTTAGTGAGAAATTGATGAATTAGTGACATTCGCGTCTGTTCGATGTAAGTGATACAGAGGTGAGTTTTTAAAGATATGCTGAACTTTTCTGAGGGTAAATGCTGGTGTTTTGCCCTGTTAGCCTCTGTTAGCTGCTGTTTATTAGTGAAACTTTCTTTCAAGTTTTGCTAGAAGACATGATTACACACGATTTATGTGTTTATGTTTTTATCTATGTATTCTTGAGCAAAATATTAAATAACATTTTAAAAAAATACCTTTAATCAGTTCATTGTCAAATCTGTTGTTACAGCTATTTTGCTAGCCCAATAATTTTCTCAAGTAATTTCAGTTAAAAGATGCCCAAAAAAAAATTTCCACTGTGAGGATTTGCTCTTTTTTATGGAAGCCCGTTTCCACCACTAAATAAAAACAAAAAAGCTAGTATCCATAACTCGAAATTTCGAGAAAAGTAACTCAAAATTTTGAGAAATATAACTCAAAATTTCGAGTTACTTTTCTCAAAATTTCGAGTTAGCTCTGCCAATCAAAAATATACGTGAATGAGGTCGCTTTCTTGTTACCCGGAAGCATATGGCGCAGAGGAACATGAACTCAAAAATGGATCCCAACAAATTGGCGCTTTCGCCATGTGATTCAGCTAATAACACGGGGATTTCATCATTTGTGAAGCCAGGCTGAAAACACTCAGCAATCTGTGCATTCACGACTGGATGTAATACCGGTAGCTTAGCTGTAGCGTTTGTAGCTGAGGGCTTCAGCTTCCGGGTAACAAGGAAATGACGTCATTCACATAGATTACTGATTGGCAGCGCTAACTCGAAATTTCAAGTTACTTTTCTCAAAATTTTGAGTTAATAAATTGAAATTTCGAGAAAATAACTCAAAATTTTGAGTTATGGGTCCTTTTTTTTTTTTGTGGCGGAAACGGGCTTCCATAGTTTTTTACTGTCTTAGTTTTACATGACTGTGAATTTTATCTGAATGCCCCTGTCCCTCCTGTGTCGAAGTAATCACAGAGTATGAGTAAAGGGACAAAAAAACGCAGACAACACGAAACATGTCTAAGGGTGAGTTAAAGCACAAAATTACACATACTGTATGTAACATGTTTTGTCCCGCTGAGCCACAGTGATGACCCTTCTGTACAGACGTATGAGAGGCAACAAACTTGGTCCTAAAAGTTGATAGCTGCTTCTAAAACAGCCCAACACTTCATCAGAGGCATCACTTTGAGTTTGCCACCGTTGACAGCTGTATTCTGATTTCCATGATTACTTTCTGATGTAGCTTTTCCATTCCCCTGCGTCTGTGTGTGTCACAGAGAGAGAGAGAGAGACAGACAGTGTGTGTATGTGATTTCTTTGTGTCTCCTGACCGCCTGCAGATACCATTTAGGTTTGAAAAGTCCTCCAAGTTGCTGTTGGGGAAGCTGACTTGCCACAATAATAAATTTGCAGCAGGTAGCAGAGAATAGCGAGTGGCATGCAAATCTGTCTTGGTGTCCCTCTGGGGCCTCGGTGCTCACTGCGGGAGAAAATGAAGCCATGCTGCTCCAAACACTGTCTCTCTTTCTCTCCTAGACCTAAAGTTAATTTCAGTGGAGAGAGCCAAATAGGGTGTCAACTGGTCTCTTTTCTCCAGCCATATAGGCACACCGGGGCTTGTTCCAGAGATGGATATGTGAGAGGATAGACTCACACTACCTACCTGACACTGGCCCTCTTGATTCATTATGACAGGCCAATCTTTTATTAGCCTGGCCTTCGCATTCAAACCCTATCAAGAAAAAAAAGGGAAGAAGTTGAATTTTCTCTGGATGAATACAGCAGATTTATTATGCAGCGCCTCCTCCCAGCCCCCCCACATGGAGGCAGATAATTATTAGCCTCATGTTTTTGACAGATCTGGTTAGCAGGCTGTTATTTGATATCCACGTTAACTGCAGCACCTAGACTGACTGACATAACTACACGTCACAATACCACTTTGCAAATGATTATTTTAAAAGAAATATACAGTGAAGAAACTTCTTTAGTGTCCTCTCTGCCTCCCAGAAGGATGAGACTGAAAATGTACCATTTTACTATTACTAGCAGACATCAGAACAGTAAATGAATGCGAGGCTGGATGGTAGAGTAATTCAATTACTGTGTGGCAGTGCAGACCTAGTTTTATAGCTTGCTCTCTGCACTGTGAACACATCCACAGGTAAATGAACATGGCAGGCAATGGTCATCTCCCCCTGTTGTTACAAGATAGCTGTTAGGCTGCCTCAGTAATAATATAAACCAGGCCTTGGATTCCTGCAATATTTATGAGGCATAAAACAATATTTTAATTTGGTCAAAGGATTCGATTTTTTTTTATGTCTTCATGAAAACTTCATCTCCTATAATTAACAGTCTTATAAAAATGTACTTTTAAAGAGTTTTTCAAGTCAGGACTACACAGTAAATACTCTCAGCCCGATAAATGCATGTAAATGTATTTATAACGTCTCTGCAAGTTTACAGTTTACCCCTTCGTCATATACACAGACAGCCTGTGTATCCACTTCAAACAGTTCCAGAAAAGAACATAATTGATCATCTAAGGGGGACAGCGCTCACAATAAATCGAACTCACCAAAAAAATTTGTGAATCAGCTTTGTGTCCCATCCCAGGCTTTCAAAAGCAATGCTCCTGTTAAATAAGCCCGCACTCTATATGACAGCGAGCTGGCTAGCCATAGAGTCTGTACTTGAAGTGCAACTGATTCTGAGGCTTGTCTGTGACGCTTCTGGTGGATGGATGGGCTCTGGTGTTGGGCAACAGGGGTAAACTGTATTGATCCTTATCCAGTCTCATTTTTGTAAGCAGACGGCTTTTCACGCTGTGTTTGGGTACCTTTTTGATGGCCCTGACAGCTTCTACAGAATGCTGTCGGAGACTATTTGACAGGCTGGACCAGGTTGGGAGGAGGGGGAATACAGGGAGAAGGACAAGAAGGAGGAGAAGGAGGAATGGAGTGAGGCAAAAAAAGGAAGGTGGAGGGTCACCTCGGTGCAGGTCAGTGACAATCGCTTTATCCTTGGAATCAATTCCCTCTGTTTACAGACCATTTCACAGTCCTTTACCTGTAACATCACTTGTGTCAGTCCCATTAATACCCCCAGATATATAATGGTTGAATTAGCATAATGGCTAAAGCTAGACTCTGGACTGTAAGCACATAGCAAATGTCAACATCTTCTCCTTACTAACCCAATTAGAGGCCATTAAGACGCCTGCTTGGCCGCAAACATCAAGTTCATTTTTACAGTCAATTACCTATTTGCACAGAGTCTTGAGACAACTGGTAAATCTTGCAAGACCAATTAAACTAATCTAAATAATGAAAGGTTTCAGAAAATGTTGTTTTCCAATGCACAGACAAATAGTCCCAGTATTATGTAAACGCCTTCAACCTATAGTCTCAAACTCCAAAAAAGTCGATAGATAGATAGATAGATGGATAGATGGATAGATGGATAGATGGATAGATAGATAGATAGATAGATAGATGGATAGATGGATAGATGGATAGATAGATAGATAGATAGATAGATAGATAGATAGATAGATAGATAGATAGATAGATAGATAGATAGATAGATAGATAGATAGATAGAATGTATTTATCTTCAAAGTAACCTGAACAGGAAGATTAAGAACTATTCAGTGGAAAATTAAGTCTATAAAAGCCTATAAAATAAAGAATCTGCTATTTGGACTCAGTATTTTTTTCTCCTTCTACAAGCTTATAATAATTCTTGGAATTGATTCTCTATTTTTTATTTTGTTCCACTCTAACGACTGCATCATAGTGTTGAGTCTTCCAAAATGACCACATAATTACACTTTAATTTGTGGACTATAGTGAAAAACGTTAGCCTATGAACAGAAGTGCACGCTGTACTTTGAGAAGTAGAAAAGTTTTGGGCGGATCATGATGTGCTGGAAAATCAATTTCACTCATAAATGCCACTGTTTTGATTACATTCATGCAGCAGATTCTCTCTAGTTCCATAAACAGTAGATTTGTATGCACTGCCTGCGTGATCCGTCCCTATCTTTCTCAAAACTACCTCATAACAAATTGATCATTGCCTGGCATGCGGGTCACTGATGCAGCCACCAGGCCAAGGCTCACGTCTGCATCAGGATGCAGCCCGCTGTCTGCAGCCCCGTTCAGTTCAGCTTCGCAACCAAGCCGCAATGATAAGTCACCCAGCCAGCCAGTATTGATTGGGGGTCCTCGAGCCTTAGACAAAGGCAGGGAAGGAGGTGACTGATTGTGTTTTACAGAGAACATTATCACTCCGCTCAACGCAGGAGGGCCGACAGAATTTCCTCGCCCAAGAAATGGAGACGACCACCCAGCCTGGGAGTATATGACTTGACTCAGTGAAGCGCTAAGTCCAATTTGAAAGCCAAATTGTGAGGCTTAGAACAAAGGAGGGAAAAAAGAGAAATGGTCACAGTGCGCGTGGTGATTTTTCTCCCTTTAGCATTGACCAGTCCATACAATGGTACCCATTCTATAAAACCATAAAAGCATTTTAAAAAATTGCATTCCCTACGTGCTCTGCATACTCTCAGTCCACAAAGAGGACTGTGAAACCAGTGTTTGTCCAATTTGTACAAATCTTTTTTTTCTTTACTTGTGTTAAGTGCTTAAAACTTGCTCATTTAGACCTGGACTTTCTCAAGCATAGGCTAAAAGGAGCTTTTACAATAACTTGTTTTTGCAAACAGGATTTAAATAACTCTGTTTGCAGATTAAGTGTGGCGCAGGTTAGGAGCCGCTCAAAAGAAAAGTCATAGGCCTACTACACAGCAGAAGAATACTAAACTACTTAGAATATAACTGCTCTAAGATGATGCTGCTTCTTCTCCTCACCTCACCTCACCTCTCCTGTCCTGTCCTGTCCTGTCCTGTCCTGTCCTCTCCTCTCCTCTCGATCATCTTCCGCCTAAATAAAGCTTGCACTCTCCCTGAGTAATCAAGGCAAGAGTATCAGGATCTAATTGACTCACACAAGCTCCCTTATCAGCCAGGTGCAATCTGAGGCTGCTGCCGCTTAACAAGGAATTAAACATTTTTCCATGCTGCTGCCAGCACTTTAATTGATTGATGCTAAAAGTTTGGAAAATAAAAGCCTGGTACGTTGTGAGCGTTGTGAGCGGCCCCGCTTTCCAGGTTCCTGCCGGACCCCACAGAGAGACGAGCTCTGGATTAGAAGTGGCAGTTCACATTTTCACCATCAGCCGGCCCTGTCATCTCGGCCCAAGCAAGGATGCGAGTGTAGGTGTGAGCGTGCATTAGTGTGTGTGTGTGTGTGTGTGTGCGAGGCATGCGTGTCTGCCACTTCACATGGAGAGCAGCGCCTGAAAGACACATGTACTTGAAATAAGGGAATCAATAGAACACTTAATGAACAATTAGGAGAACAGCTGTAGGCCTGTCAGACACCCATCTGCACACAGATCTGCTCTGAGAGAGCAAGAGAGAGTGAGGCCTTGCTACAACTCTCAGGCTATTGCTTCAGGGCATGTGCAACCCCCTCCTCTTTAGCCTATCTACATCCATTTACACCTTGCATCGCTCCCTCTGCTCCAAGCTGTTAAAGCCAGGCCCAATTTAGCCAAGCAGACCTCCATCTCCTTCCATCCCTCACCTCACATTAGCAGGAGAAGACGCTAAAGATATGGAAATGGCACAGGACATCCTTCAGGCTCGTGTCAGGGCAGGGGGGATCGATAAATTTGACAATCCATGGCATTTAATTAAAACGGCTGCCGGAAGCTAGGCAGTTTGTTTTTCTGTGTGGGACCCAGCCCGGCGTTTATTGCTCAAATGAATACATAAGTGTATTCATAAGCACCCTGTACATTAAATCCACCTCAGTCTTTGAGATGAGTTCGTGGCGGTAGGGTGTGTGTGCGTGTGTGTGTGCGCGTGTGTGTGCTCGTGTGTGTGCTCGTGTGGGGGGCTTTTCAACTTTCAATGCTAAACGAGCACCCGGACAGATGAAATTAATATCTCCACCTTCCCCCCCAGTGACTTTTAACATATTCTTGATGCATAAAGAGATATCCTTCTCAACGAGGGCACTGACAAATGAACGGCGACCATAGTCAGCTCTCCTGATTTGCCTGTCTGTGACAGTGGCGACCTTATGTGCCAGTCAGGACGAAAAATAGTCAACAATAAGCGCGCGCTGACAGAGGTGTTGGATAGATAGGTTCAGCCTTCGTCTGGGTGTCTGACGTTTTTACGTGTAGATCAGCAAGTTATGACTGACAGCTCTTATGGTTAAGCAAGCGCAGGGATCGGAGGACAGCATCAGAGAATCGGCAAAGTCTGATAATTGACCTTGTACAGCCTCTCAGTCGTTCTTTATTAAAACTTCATTTAAAGAAGAACAACCCCGGGTGGCTGCTGCTGAAGACTCTTTATCTCCCACTCCCTCAGCAGCTATAATGGATTACATAGGAATCCATTATGCATTCCACACAAGAAAGAAGTAGGGCCCAAGACCTGCTTAAAACTATATTTTTAGTACTGAAAATTAATGTGTTCACACCAGCCACTGAATCATTTTAAATGTTCTTTTTTAGTATATTAGGTATATGTGTTGAAAAGACCTATATTTCAATGAGGCTGTGGGGCCAGCGGTGTGAGAGTAATGAGTGTGCTAATTTATTCATGATTTTAGCCGTATCATTATCTGTGTTGTTCCTTGTGGTTTTATTGTTTAATAGTATGTGTTGTGTGTTTTCGAGTCTATGAGGTTGTGGAACAAAAGCTCACATAAACTTCTAAACACTTAAAAAGAGACAATCTGTGTGTGTGTATTCTTTTTAAACCGCTGACTCTCTCGTGGCTTTATGCACACCTGCTCTGCACACATCATATGCTCGAGACTATATTTAGGTCAGGATTTTTTTTTATTTTTAAGACTGTGGTGCATAGAATAACTTTTACATTTATCTGCTTTCATCTGCTCAGTCATATTTCAAAAAGTTCCACAATGCATCTGTAATTTTATTAATTACAGACGGTGGCTGTACTGTGCTTTCTGGACCATGACGTTGTGGATGCCAATTCATAATTTTTTACAATTTTCAATAATACTTCTCCAGCTGTGACAAAAGTATTTTTATTAGTGATGTTTACCAGAAAATGTCCAAGAGAAGCCCGTTTCTGCAACTTGGGAAAAAAAATTCTGGTCACCATCTATTTGTTCTTTCTCTACATCATTGTGTCACTTTTATTGATAGTACACTGTACAATTTGTCCTGTGAAATTTTGCTTTGCTGCTGATTGCAAGCCACAGCAGCCACTGAAAATGATTCAGTGGCTGCTGTGAACACATTAACTTTTTTAAACTCTTTTTGTAAGACACTGAAGGGTTTGACTGTAGACCTTTGTAATGAAATAATTAGACACATCGCAGTGAGTAAAGCACAGGTTTAATTGATATTAACTCAGTTCTTTGTCCTGCTAAGCCTTTTCAGTAAGCTAACATGCACAACACTTAAAGTGAAATTAAAATAATTATTATTTTTATTTATAGCCACCTCTCAAAACCCTCAGGGTTACCTTACATCAGCACAGCAATATATAAACATAGACAAATCACAGAACTATAACAACTGATCAAGGTAACAACAGACTAAAACCTTGTTACATGAAGGATATGCAAGCCCGAACAGATCGGTCTTGAGATGAGAGATCTGCTGGAAGTGCATCCAGAGTCTTGGGACAGAGCAGGTAAAGGCTGCAAGATCAGATTCATATTGGCGGAACAAGGTTCCCAAGGCCTTTGAAGGTGAGAAGGAGGATCTTGAAGGCGACGCTTGGGTGAACTGGAAGCCAATGGAGCTTTTTAAGAACAGGTGTTATTTGTTCATCTGGTTCTGGATATGATCTGGGCAGCTTCTGAACCAACTGAAGTTCATGGAGAAATTTGTGAAGAGAATTAGCTTAATCGGGTGAGTTGTGACAAGAACATTGACACGTATGGTGGTAATATGAAGGTAAGTTAAGAACAAAGGTGCTTAATATTGCAAAGACGAAGGTAGGCCGATTGGATGTATGTTCCGTAAAGGACAGAGTACTCCTGAGGATTTTGCCCAGAATCTTAACCTGAGAGAAAGGTTCAGCAGAGTTATCAGTAGATAATGAGAAACTGTAGATTTGATGCCAGTAAGAATGAGTTCAATTTTATTACCAGTACGTTGAAGACAATTATGAATAAACCAAACTTTAATTTCATTTAAACAGTCAGAAACAAATGTGGGTGAGAGAGCAACAGGTGCTGGTTCACCGTGTCTATTTCACGCGCATGCAGAAGTGGGAGTAAGTTGCAGTAATCTGCAGTAACAGCAGAGGGAGGAATTTTATTTCAAACCAACATAAAAGTAATCACGGGAAAGTGTTTAAACAGACATTATTAACTCGTTTGCATGTATATACATATTAGCTGCCTAGCTTAATCGTTTTGACGATTAAGGAATGTACTTCAAACGCTTTTTTGCTTACTACTTTGTGGCTTTAAACATATTGTCTCCCCCTGCTGGTAATGCAATTTCTGCACGTATACTTTGCAGTAATATCAGGTTGCATCACCTGCTCGTTCGTTTTGTTAACACTTTATTACACAGCCTGCGACTAAGGGCATACTTCCCCAGTAATTAAATGGATTTGCAATGTATTTTGTATGACATTAGAATGTAATAATATTTACATACAAATGCGTAAAGGTCGGTGCACTAGAATAAGTTGGTATAAGTCAGATTTTTAAAGGAAACAAAGAAATAATTGTAAGTAAGTAAATGCAAGTACCTTTAAGTAGTGCATAAGTCATTTTAAATACTTCATAATTTCATGTAGTGAAAGTAATGTAGTGGAAAAGCTAACAATAATTTCCCATCTTGCACCTTTAGTCCAGTATACTTCCTGGGGCACAGGCTGTTATGGAGTAGCTTAAAGTTGCCAGACTTCTGGGTATTTTACTAGGAATGAGACACACATTATACTAAAAAAAAATGTTGGCTTGAATAATAGAAAATCCATCGCGCACATCAACGTAATGAATATTAAATAACAATGTGAAAGAAAATAAAAATGTAAAAGGGAAGGTAAAGTCACTTCATAATATGGCCGTGAAAATTACAGCGTACATACAAGGTTGGACAGGAAAATACGCTTCTTTTGCCACAAATTACTAGGTAATTACACACAATTTAAAATTAGCAATGCAACTTTTGAAATTAAAAAAAGCACTACTTAAATTTACTAACAGTAATTTTTTGTTTGTTATAAACTTTTTACCTCCTTCTTCTAATGAAACTACTTTGAGGTATTTGTATGTAAATATAATTCCATGGTAATTTCAAATAAAATACACTAAAATTCAATTTAATTAGAAGGAAATTACACTCTAAGTGGCCGTATTATATAGTCTTACCTTTTTCTTCTTGTGTACATTGTTGTCAGCTGTTTTACTTTATTTGTCATTTTATTAGCCTGTAAGTCAGATGCAGCAAAACACAATGAATTTCACCAAGGTGTATTAAAGGCTAAAGACATTAGGAAACTCACTGAGTGATGTCACCACCCTGAACTTATTGCATCTGACTCTTTCCTCTCTTTCTCGCTCTCTCACTTACACTCACACCCACAAATGCCCACTCAGCAGACTGCAGCTTTAATATTTGCCTTGGACAATGGTCCACTCATTGTCCACTCAAGAGTTTCAAAATACAGAATGATTATCATGTGTATAATTTTTTACAATTCTAATTTCTGGGGTATTAAAAGGTTAGATTGCACCATTAGGTTGACTGTGAGCACAGGTGCTGATTAAGTTGATTCACTGAGGCAATTACAGCCAGATCCCCTTTAATTACTGTGGGTTTTATTGCAACTGCGTGATAATGGTGCACGGGGCCTGCAGGAGTTTTAGATGGAGATGAGATTGCAAAGTATCACACAAAGACACAAATCTACAGGATGGAGGATGGAGAGTCGCACACATACACGCAACAGGGGTGGGGGGTGGACTGACCTATTCGCCCACAAAAAATGAAGAAAAAAAGCCCAAAAGGTTAAAAAAAAAACCCTCATTTTGCTTTCTTTCCATTTTTCTCAGTCATACACATTCACTCTACTGTATGTCATCAAGCAGAGGAGTTGGAGAATACTAACAGAACAAAACTTTAAGGCTACACTGTAGCAGAGACAGATGCTAGCTACAATCCAAAAATCTGGTAGAGCTAAGACAGATGGAGTGTGTGTGTGTGTGTGTGTGTGTGTGTGTGTGTGTGTGTGTGTGTGTGTGTGTGTGTGTGTGTGCGTGTTATGCACTCCCCTAAATTCATAGCATGTCCTGCCACACACATTTCACACACACAGACAGCCTGACAACCTCCTAAACTCCACTCCACCCCATTCCACTCGTACACACAACACACTTGCCACCCTGCTCGACACTAGCATGCAATAAGAAACAAGTCGACAGCTACACAGCAGGCAATATCCCCTCCCTTCAGCCTCGGTGCCTGTTTCGGATGCATCTGGTTAGTAAAAGCTGACAGAGGGCTGGCCATGCCTCAAAGGAGAGCAGAATGAGGAATTTCGGCGTTCCCCCACATCACCCCTGAGATGCAGGAAACACAGGAGCGCCCCCGCTCCTCCCACCCCGAGCAGCCGCTCACACACAAACACAACTGGTGTACTCCTAAGATGCCCTGTCACCAGGAATGGAAATGGAAAGCGGCACACACATCCGTTATCTAAATGTTAACTCCAGTGCCCTTCTTGTTGTCACAGGCGGGCAAGGTTAGCCAACACTAGGTGAGAAGCTTTGCTTTGGGCCTCTGCCACAGAAACCCTTCCCTGTTGGAAGACAGGCACAGTCTGATACAAAGCCACTGCAGCTTGCTGCAATATCATGTGTACATAGTGTTACTTTGCCTCCATCATGAACACCATGGAGGTGCAGAGAAGCACAGAGAGTATTTCTACGTAGATCTTTTGTGCCACTCACTCAAGTTCTACTTTATTTGTTAATAGTTTAAAGATTTGAAAAGAAGAAATGTGTGAGCTCCTCACCAAGCTTTGTTATTTTCAAATGTTTGAATTTATGTAGTAGATTTATGCAAGCAGATTTTTTTCCCGAAAAGTTCCCTACTGACTTTGTCGCAAAGAAAATTTATGGTGCTAAAAAGGTGTCACTTCAAGGAGTTATGTCAAAAGGATTTACATTTGATTGATTCAAAGCAGAGGACTCCTGCTGACAGAGAGCGCTAAATTTGCCTCTCTACAGTATCTTCGGATGTCATAGTTGCTAAAAGACCCATACCTAAGATTTGCAATATTTGCATTTACTGTGATTTCTATTGTCCTTTTGTTAGATCCATCCATCCATCCATCCATCCATCCATCCATCCATCCATCATGTTTAAAGTGGAAGTGGGATTTATAATAGACTGACAAATAATTACTTAGGTCCATGTAATAATCGATAACCCAGTGTTTATAAGATTAACTTTCTGGCACTGAAATAAGTCAAAATGTATGCAAAATTACATATTAATAATATCACCACTTTTTTCTTTTGTTTTACATGCATAAAAGATGTTCTCTTTAATTCATTACTGTAAGTCAGTTTTAAATGATATAGAAAATAGCACTGTTGGTAGGTATGCTTTCACTCTTTGCACTGAGTGGCTGTTTATGTTGTTCTTAATAATTAATCACTGACAATTTCCGATCTATTTCTGCCGAATTTGCGACATCTAACTAAAATAGAGAACGAACATTTTTTTAAAACCACTTTAGAGCCTCACCAATACAAAAAATATCAGTATTCATAATTACTAAAGCTCTCTACCCCACACGGTAACCAGTTTCTGTAATTTGAACAGTATTATACTGGAATATGCATTATAGCGGAAGATAGTTTGGAATATGTTTCTTATGTATGAAAGAAAAACATTCCAAACTGGGAGAATTAAATAACGGTGACAAACATTTGACCTAGTATATAGTTAGGTCATGTTCACGGGGTGGAGTGCTCTTAAAACTTCTGCCCTGTTTGGTGCTGATTAATCACAGCACCATGACATCTCTTTGGCTTCAGCCCAGAAGAGATGTGTTAGACATGCAGTGCTTCAGCACTTCTCCAGGAGCTCCTGTGAACAGGATAGATTAGGGGTTGAGGGTTTAAGGAGGAGAAGGGCGGAGACAAGTGGACAGTTGCAATGGACAGACTTGCGACTCTGAATACGGTCTGATGCAGCGCAGGCGGTATTTACGCTCTGACGGCTGCGGGAGCCGGGTATATTTAGCCGCCTTGAGATATCGCGCTGAGATGAGATTTCAAAGTGAAGTACCTGTTTGAAGATGCATGGCATTCCACAAGGGTGGGCAAGGGCTACTGGGTATAAATCTAGCACCCCTGCACCTGGCGTTAAGACAGGGAGGGAGTATGACACCTAAGATTTAGAATGTCTAACACACAAGCCGTACATGTGTAAACTACAGATTCATCCATATAAATTTACACACTTACGAATGAAAAGCACCAGACACATCACTTTTCATTATTAATGTCCAGACAGCTACACAGACTGTGGATATTAGAGGTTCACCTGTGTCTTTCCCTTTTTGCTAAATGTAATTCCCATGAACGCTCCCAGTGTCATTCGTCATGGCCTGATTTTGGTTGGAGGACATCCTGGGAAAGTGAAGTTAGAAGGAAAAAAAAGAATGGTTATACATTTTGACCCTGCGAGCGAGAGACTTAAGATTGCTTACGACACCCACCCAGTACTGTGATCACATGGCCGTCTTGTAATTGGACAGGTTGAGCATTTTACTAACTTTTACGGTTTTGCCAAACTAGATCACATCCAATGAACATGAGACAATCTTCTAGTTTATTTAGTCTCGCTTTAATTTTCTTTTGAGGAAATGGTTCAAGAATTTAATGAAAATTGTTTTAACAGCTCATCTTGCAATCATGATCCAGCTTTCTGTTCTCACATCCTAATGTTGGAGTGAGTGCCAAATCTGAAAGGTTTCCTCGTCCCTTGGGTCACTGTAGGACGAGACCTAATCAGGGGTTTACTCTAAAGTCAAGCACGATCTTAAGATATGATGCCAATCCCTCTTAAGAGTTTCACACCACAGGTCATTTCCTCCTGCCGATCACACCAAAATAAAATCTTCATGGGGAGTCGCCATGTCTTTGTGTTGACCCCCCAATCCCCCTGACACACACATCCATCCATCTGCGTAACAGAGGAATGACTCTCATGGACTCTCCTGTTTGTGAGGAATTTGCTCGGCTGCAGATTAGATTTTCAGGAATCTGCAATATGAGTGACACTTTAGACAGCTGTGTTAAACAGTAAGGCACAGTGTATGTGATCAGCTTGTTTTGTAAAGCCACCGCTTGCTTATTGCATTTCCCCTGAGCCTCAGGGGAATATTAATCAAATATTCATACGTCCCCTGTAAATACTTGGAGAACACAGTCAGCCCTCAGACCGCTGTGCTCTGCGACACAAATGCTCTTTCATGTCTGTGAAAAAAAAAAAAATCCCAAATGTCCCATCATCCCTCCTGCCCATTCAACCCTTCCTCTTCATCGTACAAAGATCTTTTGCTCTTGCATATTTGATGTTCCTGCTCTGTCCAAACAGTCAGTTGCCCAGCCACTAAAAAAAAAAAAGAAACTTGCCACACAGATCAGACAGCGGATCTAAATGATGCCTTTATGCACTTTGCCATTGCTTCAGCATGGCAGAGAACAGATGGATTCTTCTTTCTGTCCCTCCATCCTAACCCTTGCCCTGTCTCCAACACAGAAGGGACAGTTTCCTCCTTAAAAAGCATGCCTCATCATGATACAAGAATTTGTATTGTACAGGAAAACAGTCCGGCATAGCTCAAACTAAAGGGGCAACAGACAGATTATCCATGGTAACAGAGCTTTGCACACAAGGATATTTTCTTTTCCTCCGCAGAGGAACACAATTGCCGCCAGTGTCACTGGGTCACATTTTTTCCGGTTCCTGGTTAATGGGCTGTAGAGATGGTTAGCACGTACGATTAGTTTTAATCTACTACATTTGCCTGGGAGAGAAAGGAACTGAATACATTTCAACACACCACTGAGGTTTGCATGTAGCACTGATTTTTTTTTTTTTTTGTCCTAGGATGGCTCAGGATTCTTAAAGTGAACAAAAAACAAACTAAGCAAAAGAAAGAAAAAAAGATTTCAAGTTTATTTAACTTTTTTTTGCTTGGCAGTGGTTAAACATTGTAATTTTATAAGTCAATTTATCCAAGCAGACAAAGCATGTGTTTAACAGACGGAATACTTCCTTCATCATGTATAGTTACTATGAAACTGTGTCACACCTGGTTCTTACTCACTCAGTGCTGGAGAACAGAATGAAGAAAAGTGAAATATGGCAAGGTGCATGGCATGAAATGTTACAAAACCCCCTTTGTATGAAAAATCTCTCTCAAAAATGTGGAAATAATGGAGTAAAGTAGTATAACAGTGCTTATAGTGTTGACTTGAATCTCTATTGTCAATCCCAAAAAACTTTTAGCAGCCTCTAGATTACAATTCCCTGAATCAGATTTAAAATAGTCTTTTTTAACTCTTTGATTCATTTGCTGTTATAAACGTGTTAGCTATAAAGAGGTGATATCCTACAGAGAATCTTATTGTTAACATTACATTTATAACAGATAGTGCTTTGTGCTTTACAGAACATGGCACAGTTAACCCCTTAGCAAATCCTAGTGATGCAAGCAGGCAAAAATGCACATAGGCAAGCAAATACACCACACCATGTTGCAAAGACAAAGAAGTTAATTATAAAAAAGATATTAACAGTGTTTTTAAAACATTCCTTCAAAGCATATGCTTCTGCATTCTGCTGCTGAGATGCTCTTCATTCTTGTTTTTTGGCAGAGATGTTTGAAAGAATTACTTGCTCTGCCCATCTTCATAGACTGCCTAGCTTATACTAATGAAGACTTTTACCATACCTGTTAGGCTACTGCTACCTACACTTAAGAGTTTTCTAGTTGCAACCCTATGCTTTTAAAAAATAATCTAACACTGATCTTAGTTTATAATTACTACTTCGACATGGCATTCTCAGTCCTAAATTCACAAAACTGAGGTGTGAACTTGACCTGGCGATCATTATAAGCTTCTGATTTAAGGTGCAAAATCTCAAGTCCTCTGAAATCTGATGAGTTCACAAAATCTCTATCAAAAATATGATAATGGTGTAAAATGAACAGTGCTCTCCCAAATGCTCCCCTTTGCTAAAATTCCATTTCAAAACAACACCAAAAAAAAAAAAAAAAAATGTTAGGTCACAACAGTAGAGCACAAAAAGATGTTCCAAGGCTTCCTGGCATATTATTCAACATGTTCACGTTGCCTACAAACATATGTCTCACCAGTTAATTACAAATTCATCAGTAAAGTGTCCGGGATGCATGAACTGTGTTCGTGTAGTTCCATAAACCTTTATATCACTTACATGAGGCTTTGGACTTTAACAAATTAGATTAATCAGAAGAGGACTTGTTCTCTGTACTTTAAAAAAGGGCTGTCAAAGCAGCACAAAGTCTCCGACGGTGGTGACCGTCCTCCGCGGGTCACGGATGAAGGGCCACTCTCTCTTTTCAGGGGTCAGGCCTGCCGACAGGTTGTAATCTCTGCCGTGACCTTGCACGAAAGTGAATGCGGGGTATTTCTCCTTCGCTGATGGCTGCAGCAGCTGGAACAATAAAGCAGTGTTTCATGGCTTTGCTTTTAAAGGCTTAAGATAACAAGGCTTAAGATCTTCTTTTCGAAGATGCAAATCACATTCATTTCACTTAAACAGAAAGGGTTTTTTTCCCCCTAAATTTAAGGAGGACGGATTTTGGTTTACAACAACAAAACGACTGGTGTGAGAAGTAAGAATTGAGACAGATTTATGGCTAAATGGTGCCACCTGCTGTCCAACTCAGGTTACCTGACGGATATATTTGCCAGGACAGGAAACAATGAATATACAGCAGTATTACAACAACAATAACAGCATGTAAAATAAGGAAAGAAACTGTGAGGAGTCACAGTAACTATCCTTTGCTGTGGTCTCACCTTAGACAGCTCCTGACTGATCCTCTCGTAGTCTTGAACACTTCTGGAGTAGAAACCAACGGTACAGCTCGGGTCCATCTTGCTGAAAGGCATCTTCTTTGGCGAGGGGCAATGATACGACTAGACAAAGAGAGACAAAATACATGAAAATATTCATCAAGCTGAAGGGCCAGGTGACTGCGGGGCATACATACACACCATGACAGCATCGACACCAAATAAGATGTATTCTGCGTCACATGATGAATGCAATCCTATTTATCTGCTGTCACAGCATCTGAAATTTAACACCTTGTCACACTGTATACCACGGCGTGCAAAAAGCATAAAACAAAGTTTCGGCACAGTGCTGTGTGCCGATTTGTACGTACGGGCCCTGAAATATTAAGGCTCACGGCGCCCGAGCCCGTATTTGCCGTATTTCTCTTAAGTGGCAGCTTCAGTTATCCGAGCGGCAAATAAATCAGCAGATGGGGACTCTGTAATTGGACCGAGTGCTGCTTTAAGATTCATACCCTTAAGTACTAACAGCAACTATTAAATTCACATTACCGGGCCCCCCCAAGTCAGCTCGTCTGTGTAATTTCACATTACCTGAAGAGGGAAATCGCTGGTGCTGACATCCACAAAAGACTGACAGTAATGAGGGTCCATGTAAATCAAGCTGTCATCTGCAAGGACAAAACAAAAGACAAGTTATTCAAAAACATCCGATTATTACAAAAATGCGTTTCTCCCCCAATTTCTATGCAGAGCAGCTCAAAGTCACCACGCTTAGCCTACTGTTAGGCTTGTGGTGCGTCAAATATGCCTCCCAGAAGGTTGTTGCTTTTTAATATCCACCGGGGTGGATTAAATTCTACATAATCAGATGCGTTTGTACAAGCCCATCCTTTACACCCACAGAAAGAGGTTGTCATTTAATTTTTGTGTGGGGGAATTACTTTTACAAACACACAATTATATTCGACCATTTGCATATGATAAATGCCGCGCCGAGGTGCGCCTTGGCAGGGAGAATGTATTGCTTGTCATTTAGACATCATCCACCACTGTATTTCAAATTGGTAAAATGTAAATGCGTAAATATTGACTGCCAAGATGTACAACTGAAGGTTCCTCCTGGCTCCTGAAGGTGATGAAGAGTGGCTCACTTTGGGGCTCAGATGAAATTTAATGCATGCCTCCTATGGAAATCAATTACGGCTCACAACTTGGGAGGTTTACTTGTGATAAATGGGCAAGGCTTTGATGGGTCAGAGAGAATAAAGTAAGCCCTGCTTCACTTGCTTCCATCTCCACTCCTCTCCGTTTTCCTCGCGCAAACAGGAATACATTAACTCACTTTGTCTCTTCACATAAGAAGGGTATATTATGCAAAGTAATTTGCTATTCGCACCAACCTCTCTGTGCGTCTTCTTTCCCTCGTTTCCATTACTAACCTTGAAATCCCACGAAGTAGCAGGCCTGTTTGGGCTTCCCTCCGATGATGCCTATGCAGTACTCCAGACTCAAAATGCTCTAAATGGACACAGAAGGACAGAACGGAGATGCGCGGTCTTAAGTTTCCCACCATCCCAGTGGCAAAATCCAGTTATCTTGACTTTCTTTATTCTCCAAACATCTTCGTTCTTATTAATATGAATCTAATATTTGTTTTGTAGGGTTTTTGTTTTTTAACCACTCAAATCTAGATGCATTTTTCACCTTTGCAAAGTCAAAATACTCTGGGTTTGTCTTCTCCCCTCCGAGCCTAACAGGGACGAGGATGATTACAGCTCTGCTCTCCGGTGAGGTGGAAGCATGCACTGGATGGTCGTTCTGTGGAAGAGTAGGGGCGTCTGGTGTCTCATCAGAGGTCCGCTCTGCTCTCGGTGCCCTGTGGCAATCGACGACATCAGCGCTGTATACTACAAAGGATCAATAACACATAAGGTCAGATCGAGGTCATTCAGTCTGCTGTGTTTTTCACCAAAATCCATTTGGATGAACAGTCAGCAGTAAGTAGTTGGTAAACGTTGTTTTTTGTCACATTCCTGTTTTCTTTTTTTAATTAAAAAAAAGTTTGTTTTTTTAAATAAAAAACAAACAAACCCCAAAACAAAAGCAGTTTTAGCTAAGAGCTGCCACAGAATGGTGACCTTATACAGTTATGCCACTATACTGAATTTAAAAAGGAGGGTGGCTTTTGCTTTTTCTCTTATGGTAAAGTCTCTGCCTTAGAAAGATCATTTTGTTATTTGATTACGACTTTGACTATACAACTAAACAAAACTTTTTCTTTTAAAGGGTAAACCGTGTACCATCTTCTCTTGTTATGATATCGCCCCCTGCTGCTGCCGCAGTAGAGCTCATTACTTTCAAAGTAGTGTCCACGTGTTGTAGATACTTTATTTACATTCATGTAACCAGGGGAACTACATGATGGGAGAGATACTCAAAGATCACATCATCACTGTAGCTAAACTACTATCTATCAGGGGCTGGTCAGATTTTGTGGTTAAGAACACCGAGCACCTCTTTAGCCTTTTTAAAATCTACTCTACAGGCCTCAGTGCAGCATGTTAAATGTTAAAATTCATGACAGTATAGTTAAAGACTGAACAAGTATGACTGGTTTGGAAGGGTTGTCAGGTAGAAAGCCTCTTTTTTTTTTCTAAAAAGAGGCAGCATGGCTCCGGTTTGCAGAGTCGCACCTGAACAAACTACAAGACTTCTGTCCATTTGACAGACGAGACCAAACAGAAGGTGTCTGACCATCATGCATAACTCCACTTTTTCACAGATGACTTCTATACTATGGTCTCACGGTATGGTTTCATTTGTCAAGTGTTCATTTGAGACTATGCTTAAGGAATTTTAAGATCTTCAAAGGATCAGGTAATTTTTATGTCATGACACATACAATCTTAGAAGTAAAAATGGTTGTGCTTTCTTTATCACATGACTTTCACTTATATATATATATATATATATAAAATGCTAATCTGCTAATTGTGCTAGTTAGCATGTGGCATGCTAGTGTGTGCTATGGTAATTTTTTAAATCCCTTTTTTACTTAATAATAACTAAAAATAGTAGCAATAATTATTTTTTTAATTACTCAAACTATGAACCAGAAAAAAAAATCTACTGTATTAACGAGACTGTGAATTTAAAGAGCTGTTTTATCTGTGGAATAAACTGATTGTTTAATATCTCATTCTCAAGAAAATATTTTTTAAAATGGCAAAGTTAAAAATGCTCAAGGTAATGTTCCTGGATTTCACTTTCTGTCCATGTGAAACAAGAGAGGATACACAAATTCTCATAGTATGAAAAGCAGGAAACAGTCAAAGTTTGCATTTAGATAAATACATCACCAATAACTGTCTGTCTTTGACTTTAGAATCAGCTCTCAAGTTATTGAGGTTAAGAAGAGCCCGGAGTAGGAGGTTATAGATTTGGAATGGATGTGTTTGTTGGGTAATAGACACAGCGAGACTACTGTCACTGCTTTACGCAGCTCCGATCTCACGGCAGCAAAAAGATGGCGGAAAACGCAAGGTCCGCCTGGGCGCTGTGCCCAGTCTCCTGTTTTATCAACAGCAGGCTCATCTTTCATACCTGTGCAGTCTTGGGAGACATAGGCAGTTATACACGCCAAACCAGGGTCCATCGCTTCCTCGACAGCTTTCCTAAGAGAAAGGGAAGGAAGACAAGAAGAAGAAACAGAGAGGAAATGGATGAGAAATGGAAGTTTGTATCTGGAGGTTATGCTAACCCGACATCTAGCCTTTGTTCATCATCACATTGCAAAGTTAAACAGCAACAGGTGGGTGTTTTAAACAGGTTAAAATATATGAAGATATTTCCAGATAATTACACAGTTGTTGATAGACACATATGGTCACTAGATTGTATACATTATAATTATTTCATGATGATTAATAAAAATTAAGTCTCCATCATTTAATGTAAACATGGTTGCATTAGATGATGATTCATTGGCACAAATGAATTTTGTGGAACAGCTATGCGGAGGCTTTATAATGGCTATAATGATTTTAATACAGGCACGTTACATATGCACAATTAAACATACATTAAGCAGGTTATTATTTTTGTTTTTTTATTTTTCAGCAGTACAAATGTTTTGGTGTAGTCTCCCTCCTCGGGCTAAAATGATTTACTGACCTCAAGAAAATGTTTATTTTGTTCAATTACTTTTATTTTATGATAATTTTTTTTTATGTCAAGACAAAGATGCATTTGTACATTTTCTTTCCTGTTACATGTTTTAAATCGTAGATATAAAAAAAATGGCTAACATGACAACTAATATAAACTTCAATCAGTAACAAAACCCTGTTATTTTTGTTCTAAACAAAACTAAACCATCACTGATGCATAGTCATGATTAAATCAATCAAATCAAATGGAAACAATTGTAAGTTCAGGCCATAACATTAAACGTACTTGAGGATGTGTGCTACCACAGCTGGTCCGTACCAGTCCCCGGCCTGTTTTCCCATTGTCAGGCCTAAGCGGACGAGTCTGTGGAGGCCCAGTGGAGTCGAAGGGCTATCTCCAAACCAAGACACCAGAGTGCGGTGGTACATCTCCTTTAAATGTGCATCTGCCTCCTCTGCAGATCCAAGGGAAAGTGCTTGGGCCTGTGGTGATGAGCTACGTACAGAGGGTCCAGGAGCTCCTTGCAGGGAAGCCTCCAGAGAGGCCACCAGACGTTTGGCTGCAGTTGTAGTCCACGTCTCTGTGTCTAAAGGCTGGAGTGTCAGCGCTTCTGACCAAGTCCAGTCTTTGGACAAATATAACATGTGAGCAACAATTAACATTTCCTCTGTGAACACAAATGCTACTTAAATTTGTTTGGAAAAAAAATATCTCAGAATATTTAAATTCCAAGTTCTGTAGACTGACACAAATTTTTCAGCATTCACCAAAATCTCATTCCAGCTGCGAAGCACAGTGGAGGGACCTTTGTGGCTTGGGGTTTTATTGCTGCCTCAGAACCTTGACGCCTTGCAGCCATTGAGAGAACAATGACAGCAAAACTGTATCAAGGATTTTCCAGGAGACTATCATCAGGAATCGTTAGGCGATGCTACATGGCAATGACCCAAACCACACCAAGAGTTTAACTGAGACAATTTTTTCGCAAGCAGCTACAGCAAACGTCTAATGGTGCCAGTTGCTGATAAGAGAAGCTCTAAAAGCTACTAAATTCAAGAGATTGCTTACTTTTCCAACCCCTACTTTGGTTTCTCTGCAGTCTTCTCAAAAGCAGGGTAAAATAAACTACAAAATGTTACTTCAAAGGTGTTACATAAGTAATCTGCACCATTCTAGCGGGACAGAAAATAGTTAGAGAATTCATACCCGACACAGTACTTGCAGTGCAAGGACAGGCTATAGGTTTTTAAAGCCTGATATGAGAAGTAGAAAATAATAGACTCAACTCCTTTGACCAACTCTTTATGAGGATCTTTGAACCTGATCATTCAACATATCAAACTTCCATTTAGAACATTAAGAACAAAAAGTCATTCAGACCTTGAAATTAAAGGTTTTTGCCCTAAAGACTCTGAACCATGTGTGCTTCTGTAAAGGAATAGGTGTCATTCTGTTCAATTACAAGTTTGAGTGTCCCAGTATTTCATTTTAACTGTGCCTCAGCCTTACAAACAGGGAGGGAGCTGAAGGCGGGGAGAATGGGAGTGACCCAGTCCATAAAATGGACCAGAATAGAGTCTAAGGCATTAACTAAATGACCTTGATTCAAAGTGAATCAAAGCGAAAATTGATCAATAAATATCCTAAAGTGGCCATTAGTCATTTTATAGAGAAATATTTCATTAGTGACATCTTTTAGATTTGACAGAAGAACAAGTTTTAAATATTGTTTTCTAAATGACTGCTTTAAACCGGCAGTCATTCATTATGTAGACTAGAGCTGTTGAGCGACAATGGATCTTACAAAGATATTAAGAGTTCGCTCATTTGGATGCCTTGGACCAACTAAAAACTTACGAATTAAGTAAACTCTTCAAACTTCAAACGAGTTTTTCAAAAATAAGCATTAAACAAAAAATAAATTTAAGCTTAATTAAAGTGACAAAAGATGTTTTCTCACAGTTGATGTCTTTGGAAAACAAAGAGAAACACTCAGCAGTTTACACTGCAGAGATCTTAGGAGAATAGAGTTTGTCTGAAACACAAACAGGTGAAAACACCAGACTAGTACACCTAAACTGCCAGGGCTGTCATCGGGTGAGACATCAGGTACATGGTGCACAAGGTCACAAGCCTATCTCATGGATAACACATTCAGGCCTACAGTCAATTTAGAATCACCAATTATCCTAACATGCCTGTCTTTGTACTGTGGGAGGAACCCACACATGGACAGGGAGAACATGCTCCACACAGAAAAGCCCCACATAGCCAATGGATTCAAAGGCAGGTGCGCTAACCACTGCAACACTGTGCCGCTTGGGACCAAAGACATTTGGACAATGAACTAATTTGAATATTTAAACTTAGAATGATATATGATTTTTATTTTTCATAGATCTTGTTGTAAGGGGTTATACTGTAGCACAGCTGCAGTACTATCATTTTCCTCACCTCTTCCCAAGAAGTGCAACATAAGTCCTTGAGCCAGCATCATCTGACCAGCCCTCAGCATGCAGCCCCAGCCACAGTCAGAGGTCAGCGTGCTGCCTGGCAGAGGGGAAAACTCTTCCCTGTAGGTGAGCCAGACACGGGATGCAAAATCCCTCCGGAAAGCATCCACATCCCCCATAACAAGGTCCTCAACAGAGGCTTCAGTAGGACTCTCTTCATCTGTGGCTAAAAAAAGATAAAAAGGGATTTGCAGTTACTTTTTAATTGTGTCAATTATAATAAAATGATCATTTTAACTTTCTTATTGCCATTTCTTACTTGTGGCTCATACTAATTGGCGTAACTGCTTAGCGCAATTTATCTACAAATTCAATGGATGGATCAAAGACACAATCCTGCTATTTCACTAACCACAGATATGAGAATGATCTAAACAATATCTACTTAGATGTTGATTCGTAAAAATTACACAAGTTAATAATGGTGCTTAAGTTATTTGTTACATACTGTACGTACATATATACTGTATACAATTTTTTTCAATAAAGTTGGGTGCTGGGTCAAGTGTACATACAATAATTAAAAGTGAGCCTATAATTGTGTGGGGTATAATGATGTGTGATTCTGTTTTTTGTTTTTGTTTCTCACACAGTTTCCCATCTTTTGGGGAACCAGTATTGTATGTGACTTTTTATTACAGGGAATTCAATCAGCATAAAAGTGTCCATTTTTTTATGTACCTGCATGTGTTCATGCATACCTTCAGCCTTAAAATGGTAACATTTTCCCAGAAGCAGCACGGGAGAATTTCTACTGAATGACGTCTTTGGTTTGAGAGCCCAACCTAAGACAGAGTAAACAGACAATATGTCACAGCTTCATCGATGGCGAGATTTAACTGACACACCTATCCTAGGAAACTAATCAGTAAGTGTACTGGGTCAGTTCCGTGACTCCTGACTTCTTGTTAATAAGACGGAGAGCGTTCGCCATTGGACAAAAGTAGGCCAGTAGAGGGAAAACATACAATACAATGTGGAAAAGTTTGATGAAGAACTATTTTAAGGAGTGACTAAGCAGCATAAGACTGTGTGAGTGCGTGTTCTGTTGTACAGAACATGGACAAGTCAAAGCAACACATCAGTGACGCGTGCATTGAAAACAAAGCAGGCACTCAGGGCTAAACATTGGTGTGTGTGTGTGTGTGTGTGTGTGTGTGTGTGTGTGTGTGTGTGTGTGCGTGTAAGCCTGCAGCTAATTACTTACTGTACTTCACATTGTGCCACACGGACAAGAACTTTGTCTTCAATTTTTCCACCTCGTCGCTCCCTTTATTCTCCATTTGAAACAGTGAGGGAGGAAACCCATTCCCATTCAGCCTACAACCGTTTTACGTGACGCACACACAGTGTTAACTAACTATGACTTCGAGGTACAAAAATGACATGACATTAAAGCTTGCAGTGAGAACATCGCTTCATTTTAGTTTCCTCCATTCGTTCGTGTTTCCCTCACAGACGCGTTGCAGCTCCGTGTTGAAACATGTCAAAAAGATCATTTAAAACACAGTTTGTCGTCCAGTAGTTGCGATATGAACTCACACCCCAAACACGAACGCCAATATTTACATTTTGAGGAAGTAGAAACAGTGAAGTCAGGTGATCTCGCGGTGCTTCCGCTGGGAAGAAGTAGTAAAACCGGTGAGGGTTAGCCTGAAAAATAAATCCAGACAACCCGACAGGGCGGCGTTAAAAGCGGTTTCCCATTATTAACTGCCTTTAACTCCACTCTGCTTTGTTTGGGTAGTTCTTTTAATAAGAACATGCGCTCTCTGTCGTACAAATGGGCAGGGCGTGGTATAAAAAAATATTTTAATCACATCGCAACAACGGCTGATGTTCATTTTCATCGTATTTATTTATTCATTCAGTCCTTTATTTTTTATGGATCTAGTGTACCGTTACAGTAATATACAGTAGAGATTTAACCTATCAATGTTATACAGTTATCCTGATAATATTCATTTTTCTCTTTCTCTTACAGAAATTCGACTATTTAGTTTAACTCCTATTACTGTTGACACTTGTTAAGTCTTAACAGTGTTAAGACGGTTGCGACTTAATTATTTTAATAATGTTGACAAATGGTTCTCTAAATTTACGTGTTTGCTTTTACTACAGCGTACTGCAGTCTATTTAAACATTTACTGTAAACCGATTTTCAGGAAATAAAAACTTTATTGAAATTGTCGTTTTTGAAAAACAAAAACTTTATTCTATTATTTCACAAAACCTGAAGACAACATTACTCAGTGGCTTCTAAAGTAATCCGTATAAAAGAAGAAGATGATAAAATGTAGTCTCTTTTCTTTTGAATGTGTTTCATTTGCATTATCTACAATTGACAAAGTCTTTATGCTATTTGTTTTCATTTCTACGGTATTATGATTATTGTTTAAGGTTGTTAAGGATGACAATGAAGTAGTTCTTTTTTCATATATATATTTTATTCTCAGTTATGTCGCACAAACTTCCAGCAAACTTCCAGTCCTTTTTAAAAAATACTCCTTTGTTTAACTCATGCATACAAATCGGCATACAAAGTAACTTTTACTCAAGTATCAAATGTTGAAGTTTAGTACAAATGTGAAGCACTATACATCAATATTTTACTTCTACTTATTTCTACTCCAATATATATTGAGAAACAAATATTTTAACTTACAACTTAATTTATAAATTATTATTATCCATTAACAAATACTGCTGCTTTACCCGTGAAGACAAAAAAATGCAAGTAAAAATATTTGACATGTATAATCATGCAAAATTATCAGTATTATTTACATATTTCAGCTTCTTATAGGTCCTGCACCTGGTTTTACTATAATTTCGTGATAACTGCTTTTCCCGATAATTCTCAAGTGTCTTTAGTTTTGAAAGATGTTCATGTTCGCTATTCATTAATAGTATTTTATCCGTAATCCTTCTTCCTTAACCCACCAGAGTTCTTTTTGAAATGAGAATGCGCAAGTACTTTTCATTGGGTGTGTTCTGTGGCACAGCGTTACGTTCATTACGGTAATGATCCATTCTCCTGTTTTCCCGTTTTTCCCTGTGGTCGTATTGCGTGGAAAACGGAGTCTGCCTGCTGCCTGCCTGCCTGGGAATTTGCTTAAGCACATCAGCGGCCACTGCCATGGCTGAACGCCGCGCCTTCGCCCAAAAAATTAGCAGGTAAAGACTTAACATAGCGCAACGTGCTCGCAAAATGCCCACCGAGGACTTCCATGTAGGTCGCCCTCAGACCAATGCTGAGGGAACCCTATGAAGGAGGCCCAGCCGCCAGCGCAGCCTTGCTGCTCTGAGCTAGCCGCTTGTTAGCTGTGACTGCAAAGATGCTCAGACCCACCCAGACAGACAGCGACACTGCTAGCTGCTACTGTCCTTTACCAGTGAATACTAACAAAGGGGTGATATCATATTTATGTATGTCTCCGGGGTGGAGAGGAAACAGACTTTCAATAATTATAATTACCGAAATGAACGTAGCTACTGTAAATTGATAAATGTTAATTTTGGACAAGTAGCTATCTCGCTTACAGTAGCTAACGATGGGCAGCTAGGTACTACTGGCACTGGGAGAGATGTGCCTGAACTTTGTTATGTTTAAAGATTTACCTAACTGAAACGAGATTGCACATTTATTACTTGGAACAAAAGCCTCCCTCCGCTGATATCAAATACTGATATTATAATCTCTTCCCCGCCCCTCAGACAGATCAAAGTAATCTCTTTAACAAAGGGCTTTGTGCAAGCTGTCAAATGCCATCTTCCCAGTCAGTGTTCAGATAGCTGTACAGTACAGATCAACATAGACGTATTTTTAATCACTGTTATTGCTGATCAATTAATGTCCGAACAATGAAGGCGTTTTAAAAATTGTTGAGCAAGTATATGCATGCGTGCCTGCTGGTTGACCTGTTCTCTATGTGGTGCTGTTAGATGAGATAAGAATTTACATCTCTCTGGAGAGCGTTTCACTGTGATCCACAGTGAAGGGAAAGATGATTACATAAGACCACAGACATGCTCCTGAGTGTTGTCTATTTTAAAATCGATAATCTATTTGAAGCAAATGTGTTTTCATTATTGAACTGTAGTAAGTTCACTATCATCTTGACATTTTCCCGTAGAAGTTGTTTATGTCCCGACTGAAAGAATATGAATCTACCATATATTAACTTTCCATCGTATTATTGGGACTTTACATTATTATTAAATTACTGACAGGATGATTCTGAGATGCCTTTTGGATGGCATGCACATGAGCATGCAGAGTAATATAAGTCGCGGCCCTCATTAAGAAACCTGTGGCATTTAATGACATTTTTCTGGCTCAGTTTAAGTAGACAAAGTAGATTTGTTATTGAATTTGGCTGCTTTATATTGCAGTTGTGATATTATATCTGTATTATGGGCATAACAGGCCTCAATAAAAGTTGAAATGGTTCCCTGTTAATCTTCTCACAGCCTGTTGGAATGCTTTTTAACATGCTAAAATTATTCACGTAACAAAGGACAAGAGTTCTCTGCTGAACTTGTTTAGCTACACTCTTTCTTTTTAATGAAAGCTATTATCACATATTTTTTGGCCTTTTGAAAGGTTACAGTGAAGAGTGACAGGAAAGCAGAGGTAGAGAGAGAGGGGAAGACAGGCAAAGAGCTGTGGGTCGGATTCGAATCGAGGCTTGCCACTCTCAGCCACGGGCATACGGTTGCCTGCTCATCCCAGCAACCTAAACCGGTGCCTGCTATCACATATTTTAAGTCAAATTTCCTCCTACTCAGAAGGCACAGTCCTGCCTCAGGATTGTTAAGCTATGATTCTTCTTTTGCTTCCACTTTCTATTTTGCGCCTGGGAAGAGAAGTTGTTGTTTTTACCATCTTTGTCACATATCCTGTTTGCTTAATCAAGTTATTCCTCTGTGCAGTGACCAGTGCTAAGTAAAGGTCTGGCAGGAGGGCTCGGGGAGCAGTGTGGAATGTGTTTGTCAGTGCAGCCTTGTGCTTTTTCCCCAGCTGTGACAGCACGGCTCTGCAGAGACCTCCTGATCTCTCCCACAGAACATAATCTTGTTCATCTTAAGCTGGAAAGTTGGATCATGCTGCTTTTGTTTTGTTTTCCTGCTTAAAATGATAACTGTGACATTTTGTTTGTAGTCTTGTCTGATGCTCATGCATTACAGGAGTGGAGATGATCTTAGCCGATTTAGAAAATCGGAAAGGGATGTGACTTTTGTAATGATCTCACAGACTCAATCACAAGTGATCTGTACTCACAATTGCTGTAATTATGGGCCAGAGTCTAAAGTCACCTTCAAGCTAGTCGTTATGATACAACTTTTAGAATGAGAGTGGAGAGAAACAGACACATTAGAGAGTTTGTTGCTTATGAGGAAAATATTACAAAAAAACATCATAACACTCTGCATTAGCAGTGTAACATAACCTTGGCCCTTTAGTTTGTAGCTTTTTTCCTTGGCTTTAATTTGTTTGTGTCGCTTTGGGCCTCTTGCTGCATTGTTTTTCTGTTCAAGGCAAAAATCTTTAAGTGGTTTTGGTGGTTGCTGTGATTTAAAGGACCTTCGAATGTGCGTGGCTACAGCCACAATTGAAGACTGAGAGCTTTGTGCTGACCACTGGGGTCCAGGGATTTTTTTTTTAATTATTTTTTTTCTGCTGTGTATTGGTGTAATACACGATGCTGTCTGAGCTAACACAGTGAAGCTCAGCAGAGACAGAAGGAGAGTTAAAATACAAAAAAATGTGATCGTCTGTGTTTGTTAGTTTTACATATCCCAGTGAGTTGCTTGAAGTAGCAACTGCATTTAGGTAGTTAGTTGGACATAGCCAAAATCCTTCAGCATGCCTTTTAAAAAAAATCTTTGTATGTTATGAGATAACCCAAATGATTCAATAAAAAAGCCTACGTTTTTAGCTTCTCAAGGAATTTAAAGTAAATAAATATGCCATTTTTGCAATCATGCAGTTTTTTGGGGTTTTTTAATTCACCAAACTTTGACTTTTGTCAGTACTCCATATCATTGACTGAGACAAATATCATACTGGATACTGTAGTTAATCTTGTGTTACATAGCTGATATAGTGGTACCAGTGTTGTTAGTGTAAATTTTTATATACTGGAGGCAGAGCGAAGTATGTTTTCCACATAAATACGACTGGTGCTAGAATTGCATTATGAAATTGAGAAAAAGATAATGCAATCTTATTACCTAATGTTGTATAGGGGAAATAATATTTTGTGATAGATCCAACCCTCTTTATTGCACTTCGACCACGTGGGACATTTTTTTTTAATGTAGAACACTGACTGTACCAGGGACAGTCACATACCATACATTACTGGAAGGGTCTCACTGTACAATAAACTTTTGTTGGTGTTTCTGGGACAGTCCCAGCAAAAACCTCTGAAAGGATATAAATACATTCACCACATAGTGTCATATTTGAGATTACTACTTATAATACTTCTGTGGTTGTAGCGCTGTATTTTCCCAGTGCAACCACTGTTGTTCACAGTTTTGGATGAATCAGAGCTTGCACATGAGTTCAAATGTAGCTTCTGTCATTCATCTTGGCATTATTTTGCCAAGATGGGTTAAATTGGTGGGTTAAATTTATGGGTTATTCCACTAAATCTACAATAATCCATTTCATATGTTGGAGAATATGAAAATATTCATGCTTTGCTATATCACTAGTAGTTACATCACTGTCCTTGGATGTTTTTTTTATTCTTAAGCTGTATACATAGTTGAAGCTATTCGCTTGTGGCACATCACTTTGAAATTGCCGTCTGGTTGCTTGTGGACATTGCAGGGTTCGGTTGCTCAGCTGACCTTCTAATGATTTTAGTAGCAGGTCATATGTCAATCAGCGGTATTTTTCACTTTCATTAGGAGTCTCTTCAGTTGCTTGCCTGAAAGTTTATCACAGGTCTTGCCCACTTCATGCTGCTAGCAGTTATTTTGCCCATAGTTGCTTGAAGTTACCAAATATCATTCGCTTTCTGTAATCTCTGGCTGTCACGTTGCTGTGAATTGCTTGCAGTGTGTATGCAGCTTTACACAGACACATTTCCATCACTGGTTTGTTCTGTTGTTCTGTTTTAATCACACCAGTACTGGGATCCGTCATTCATGGCCGTCATTCGTCCATACTGTGAGAAATATACTGGGATGGTCTTAATATGATTCTAAATACTAATAAGCCTGCAATATCCACTTAATGGATGTCTAGAGAGACTTTTTGCATAAGCTGACTTATTTCTTGTCCTCTCTACCTGTTACTCTGTTTGCAGGACTGTGGCAGCAGAGGTTAGGAAACAGATAGCTGGACAGTATGGAGGCTCCCCACAGCTCTTCAAAAACCTCAACGTCGGAACAACAACAAGTAACACAGTGAGTAGTCTGAAAGGCCGCTTATCATTCATTGTGTTTACATGTAAACAGTTGTAGTAGTTGGTTTTCTTCAAATGAGATCGATGTTTTCTCTAATTGGGGTCAGGGGTGTTTTGCTTTGGGTTTTTGGTACATGTGAAAAGCTGCACAACTGTCTAGCAGAGTGCCATGAGGGATAACTATTGATTGTCCTGTTCACCACATTAAGCCTTTTTACACAGACATTTGAAGGTGTTGGTGCAGCTCCATCATTATTATCCCTTTCTGTTTTGTATCGTTATTGTTCTGACTTTGAGCTTTGAGCGTGACAATCGTTGATTGTAGAAAAGATTAGCAGGTAAGGCATGATAATATTACAATGGTAGTACTGATGTATAAACTGTTGTGCCTTCAATTCCACAACAAGGTCATGGTATCTAAAATCACATGCTGTAGGCAGTATCATGCTACCTTTATTTGGCTTAGCATCTGTGTAAAAATGGCTCATGTTTGTTAAAGGAGTAGTGTCAATTGACCCTGAGTACTCCTGAGCCGAAACACCAACACGTGGTCCCACCTTCACTACTTAATTAGGCTGCATTTGGTCTCTAATTAAAACTGTGAAAGATATTCGTGTTCAAATTCCTCAAGAGGAAGAAGAACAAACATGCATGCACACACCCACACACAGACAAACACAGACACGCACAGACAGACCCTTAAAATGAAGCTGCTAAAACAGATTCTCCCTGGGTTCCACTTGTAGAAGCAGGCAAACGCTGCGTCCACACTAGCACATTTTCATTTCAGAATGTTTCAGAAGAGTCTTCATCCACATTAAAATGCTGAAAAGCATATGACACCACTTTTCACATAAAATGTTAACATAGAAACAGAGGACTGGTTGCTTAGCTATAGAAAATATTATGGTGGAAGAACACAATAAGAACAGCACTAACAGAAAGACCAGCGAGTTGTTTGTTTTTGCTAGGACGAATGGCAAGGTGGAAACTCAGAATTAATAAGCATAAAAGCTTCTAGCTTAGACAACAATGTTAGCAACACATGTGCAAATCAGAGAAGCAGACAAAGGGACTTATAATTAGCATATAAAGTAATTCTAGAGTTGATTATATTATCAGACATTTGAAACTGAAATGGAGTTGGAAGCCCTTTCAGGCAAGATATCTGTTTTAGAGGCCCTGAATGGTGTAGAGATGCGGGCATTAGAAAGAAACCCAAGTAGAGGATGCAGCCATAAGTTTTATTCAGATATATAGTGATTGGCTTGTTTTGCATTGCTTTGCAGTTAACTGTAGGTCTGTGTTAGCTCCGGTTGTGTATATTTTTATCACTCCTTCGTATGTCCATCACCAGTATTCTTTGCTTCTACAGGTCGTTGCTTTTCATCGCCACAAGTTACAAAATGAATTTCATTGACATACACGGTGTGTGGTTACCACGTTACTGCTATTATCCTCCCCTGTGTCAGCGCAGTAAGACCCATGATGTCATTAGCCTGTGATAATCTGGCTGCTTGTGTCAGCTTTGAGGATATTCTCAAATCCCACATGGGTCATTCTTACAACTGATTTTTTTTTTATTATGAAATTAACAATGATCTGAAATCTAAAACAGTTCCCCTAACAGAATTGACATAAATCACCTCATATTTTAGATCTATTATTGCAGAACATGGTGCTCTATAATAGAGTGACAAATAACACCAGCTCTCCCTTTTTTCTCAATAACTGCATTTGTGAAGCATTTGCTTAAAAGTAGAGACGACTTTATTAAGACATTTGTAGACAAAGAAAAAAAGTAGCCGAGCTGTACTGACATGTATGCCCTTAACAGCTACTTAACTTCTCCCATCCCTCTGATTTTCTCCCTGTCACACTTTCTCATCGCCCACCAGGTTCCGCTCACGGAGGCGGTGGAGCCGGTGGATTTTGAGGAGTACCTTATCACTCACCCTCCCATCGTTGAGTCAGGTCCCCTGAGAGATCTGATTGAGTTTCCCCCAGATGACATTGAGGTCATCTACACACCCAGGGAGTGTCGCACAGTGGTACAAGCTGTCCCTGAAGACGGGTAAGGCTGCCGTGGAAGAAAGATGTGGAGTGTTCTTTGTTGTTTTTTTTCTTTTCTTTTCTTCATTTAATAGCATCTGGAATTTAATGTGTTGATCTCGAGAGACTAGTAATTGTTTGTAATGCAAATAATTTGTGTTAAATGTACAAACAAATGAGCTATAAAAGACTGTAATATATAGTGGAGATTGAATAATTTAGATAAAGTTGAGAGCACATATTTCAAATTAATGTGAAATCGCAGGTTTTAATGAGGAATAGTGATCTTGGTTCCATATTTCATTTTCCAAAAACAATTATCATTTACTCAACGGCAATATATTTATATGTCAAGGCACTGTCCTTAAATCATTTGCTACATTTGTATGAGGCTGCGTTATCTTACTATATCTTATTAAATATAGTAAGATAAGCTTACCTACAGTTTAATAGAGGTGCAAAAATTAAGAATGGAAGTCAAATGCCTGTATATTAGATGTGTATGTAAACTGTTTGGTTACTAAGTTAATGAGCGCCTTGGAATCCTTCAAGCTATGTGGGCTTAATGTCTTTACTTAATGTACTGCTGGCTCTTAGTATTTCAGAAGAGATGGCAGAAGCATTACAAGTGTGCTTCAGCGTGTGATACACCAGAAAGATGTATTTATTTCAACACATTTAATGGTCTGCCATCCATATCAGTAAGCCTGCATTTAGAGTCTGACTCTGCTGTTAAAATAATGTTTGTTTGGTTGATTATGTTTGTCTGGCTGCAGGGACACTGATCCTCATGTTAGAGACTGCGTCAGATCCTACACAGAAGACTGGGCAGTCGTCAATAGAAAGTAAGGCTTCACCATGTGAAAATATTCTTAAAATACACATAATAATCCTGAAATAATATTAGTAAATGAATTAAAGTGTTCTAAGTAATGGCTTGTTCCTTCAGATATCATAAGCTTGGTACTGGCTTTAATCCCAACACTCTGGACAAGCAGAAGGAGCGCCAGAAAGGCCTCCCCAAACAGGTGTTTGAAGCTGATGAGATGCCAGACAGCAGCAGTTACCAGGATGACCAGGTATCCTTTTTTTTCATTAGGAAAATAATTAACCTGAATGATGTGTGTTAATTTCAGATTGACAATATCAAGATACAGGTTTAAAACAGTCCCACAGTGTATATTGCTAGTCTGTCTTTTTTGCATTGGTTGTATTGCAGGATGACTTGAAGCGACGGTCAATGTCTATCGATGACACTCCGAGGGGTAGCTGGGCCTGTAGCATTTTTGACTTGAAGAATTCCCTCCCCGATGCCCTGCTTCCTCACCTCCTTGACCGTGCCCCCAATGAGGAGATTGACCGGCATAACGAAGACCAGCGCAAGGCCAACCGCCACCGTGAACTCTTTGCTCTGCACCCCGCCCTCGATGAGGTACAGTAAGCACCTTTCCATATCCTTAAAACCTTTTCTGCTAGTCTCCATTAAATTTATAGTTTAAACAGTTTTACATAACTGATAAAATTATTGTGCAATTCAGTCTTTTTTTTTTTTTAACCCCACACGTTTGTGTGAATGTGTAGGAGGAGCCCGTTGAGCGCCACTGTGTGCCTGAAGTACCTAAAGAACACTTTGGACAGAGGCTACTCGTCAAGTGCTTGTCCTTGAAGTAAGTGGTAGACGGCCTTTTTCAGAAAAGAAAAAAACGCCATGTAGCTCTTTTATTTAACTGCTGCTTTCTGCTGATCCACTCCTTTTTCTCTCCACCTTGAAGGTTTGAGATCGAAATTGAACCCATATTTGCTAGTTTGGCCTTATATGATGTCAAGGAAAAGAAAAAGGTAAGCTGTTATGCTTTACTCAGTGCCTCCTCAGCTCTGAGTTGTTGGGTCACTTCTGCAAACCGTTAAAATCGTTGGGAGGCCAAACGAATTTGATGAGTGGGCTATTAAATTTTATGTTGTGGGCCTGTTATGTTTTTGGGAATGCCGTTAAATCATACTCTGGAACTATGTATATATCTGAACAACCTTATCTAGTGCCGCTTCTTTCTGTTCCCTTTTAGCTAACAAACACTAGAGGGTAGCAGATGCCTTGATAAGTAGATCTCTCATATATAATGCCGCTTCACGGCTCCATAAACTTCTCTGGTGGCTTATTCATCACTGAGATGTTAACATGTTTGCCAGCCTCCACGAGCAAGAAGCCATGCTTTAGTAATAGAGTCATCAGAAATTACAATTAAATAGTAATAGTTGTGATGGCGTAGTGCTATGATTACATTTAACAGGTGTTTTGGTCAAATAATAATGATCCGTGTGTCTGTTTCATGTGTCCTTCAGATATCAGAAAACTTTTTCTTTGACCTAAACTCTGAGCAGACAAAAGCGATGCTGCGTCCTCACATTCAGACAGCAGCCATCTCCACGCTGGCTCGCTCTGCCATATTCTCCATCACCTACCCCTCCCAGGATGTCTTCCTAGTCATCAAGGTGAAACAGTCATGCTAGAATTTCATCTCTCTTGTCAACTTTTGTTTTGTAATACGTAAAAGAGTACTAATAGCTAATTCAGGTTTCCCTGAATGTTAGATATCCATGATTATGCAATGCCATCAGTATAAGGGTACTTAAGGCTTCATGTTTCTCTTACAGAAATGTCTTTGAATAAATTACAAGTAAAACCTTGACTTATTGTCCCTCTTTGATAGCACCACTGCAGTTTTTCATTGCAGTGTTTGACTTAGTATGAAAGATAAAGCTTAATTGAAGAAACCTGCTGTCCTTTCACAATTTGACACCCATCTTCTGACCTGTTTCACTGCACGTGAGTGTAGTTACTGAAGGCTGTGTTTGCTTTGTCAACAGCTGGAAAAAGTACTGCAGCAGGGTGATATTGGAGAGTGCGCAGAGCCCTATATGGTCTTCAAAGAGTCAGACGCTGCCAAGGTACAATGAGAGTGAATTAGATGATGAATACCACGAAAGCTCAGTCTCAGATGTATTTCAGTTATATGTGATGTCATAATAAATGTTTTTATTCATTACTGTTTCTGCAACTGCAAGTACTCATTTAAAAGTACATTCCTTTTCATGGTCATCTCCTAATTTTGTTGCAGTGAATAAAAAAAAAAGAAAAAAAGAATTCTGATTCATTGTTAATGTACCACAAACCCTGTATTTACGTTAACATTTCTATTTTTTTATAGAACAAGGAGAAGCTGGAGAAGCTTCGAGGCCAGTCAGAGCAGTTCTGCCAACGTCTGGGGCGCTACCGAATGCCCTTTGCGTGGACCGCCATCCATCTAATGAACATTGTTAACAGTGCCGGCAGCCTGGAGAGAGATACAGAGCTAGAGATGAGCCTCTCAGGTCTAACCATCTTCTTTTAATGCAAGCCTTCTAACTGTAATTGTAGACGTTGACCATGTATCTCAGAATGATATCAAAAGTTCCAGTGAGTAGGAAAAAAAACATGGCAGTGTTTTTTATGCCCACTTTCCATGTCACACATGGTCTAGTTGAAGAGACCATAACAGACATGGCAGTCATGCATTAGGTGCATGGACATTTCAGTAAATTGGCGTGCTTTAGAAACAAACAGGGCAACATCATATTGATCCCTGCTGTGTTATTTTTACTGTGACCCTTGGTGTTTGACTACCCTTTGACCTTAGAGGTTATCTTTGATGCTGACTGGTGGCGACAGCCTTCTGTTGCTATGGCAGATTAGAACAATGTCTGCATGTTCAGAGTGGAAAATAAATGTGGGCTTTAAAATGTTGAGTTTGTTTTTGTTGTATCTTTTTAGAGAGGAAAGGCTCATGGTCTGAACGGAGGAACTCGAGCATTATGGGAAGGCGTTCTCTGGAGAGAACCACAAGTGGAGATGAATCATGTAGCCTGACAGGTTTTAGACCTGCAACACTTACCATCACCAACTTCTTTAAACAGGTCCATGTGAATGTGCTTGCTCACACGATAGTAGATTATTAGTATTAGATTACTTTTCCTTCCCTTTGTCATTTTCTCATGTTTTTTTATTCTACATGTTATTTTAGGAGGGAGACAGACTTAGTGATGAAGATTTGTATAAGTTCTTAGCTGATATGAGAAGACCGTCTTCAGTGCTGAGGAGACTCAGACCTATCACAGGTACTTAAAAGTGGAATTTATGCTTTCCTTTGATTGTCCTGATTTGAAATCTAAAAATGATTCTTTGCTCTTTCTTTAACACTCCTTTCCCCTTCCTCTGACTACTCACACACTCACCACAGCCCAGTTGAAGCTGGACATTTCTCCAGCTCCGGAGAACCCCCACTACTGCTTGACCCCTGACCTCCTGCAGGTTAAGCCTTACCCAGACAGCAGGGTGCGTCCCACCAGGGAGATCCTTGAGTTTCCTGCCAGGGACGTCTATGTGCCGAACACCATATACAGGTACAGAAAAAAACATCTGAAGTGAATGAATAATGTCTTAATGGTTGTTTATTTGTCGGTTTGACATCGAGATTACACAAAAAATGAATTTCAAACCAGTTTGTACTTAACTCAACATCTAAATACTACTTCACTCTTTAGCTCACTGGTTAAAAAATGTATTTTATTGATGGATGTGTTTATTGAGACCTGCAGTGTCTACAAGGCTGTGAGTCAACTCGCAGTCAAAAAGTGTGTTTTTATTTTAATATCTTTTCTGATTGTCCTCAATCTTGGCCTCTGACATTTGCCCTTTATTAAGTAATAATTTTAAAGACCAAAACTAACGCTGAAATTAATCAAAAATGAAGTAAAACTTAACATTTAGTCTATCCTAACCCATTGTATTTTTGTATTACTGTGAGAACTATGCTCATTTCTACATTTGAATGTGATGTAGGCAGGTTTGATGTATGGATGGGTGTGTGAATGTGAGGGTATTCAACATTTGTTTGTATTGTACTATAAAAAAATTTCAATAAAAATATATGGGAAAAAAAAACCTTAACATTTTCAAACAATAAAAACTGAAGTGAAACAAGAAATTCCAATCTGGAAACTAATTGAAGCAAAAGTGAATTAAAAACAAAAAAGGGTTATTTAAGGGTTAAAATAAATTAATAATAATTATTAATAAAAATTAATAATAATTAGAAAATATGAAACAGCATTGACAGGATTTATATTACTGTGCAGTATAAACTATGTAAGGAGTATTTTAAAAATTACACCTGCCATTTTTTCTGTTGTGTTCCATCCAGAACATTTTATGTTAGCATACAATGTTGTACTGCTGAAAACTTCAAGGGATTACATGAAGTATGAATTTACTATTGTTACATGAGTCTATATCAGTAAAGATTTTCAGTTTGTCCTTTTTTTTTCTTTGAGCAGTATATTTTGATAGACCAATATTAGGTGATTACATCCAGACGTTACCAGACAGGTGCTGACAGGGCCTGACTGTCTGCAGATGCAATTGGCCTGTGACTGATAGTTAGCCGAACTGAGTTAAGTGGAGTGGTTTTATTCCTTAGATCTCATTTTCATTAGTGTGTCAACCTTTCAACATGTCCTCTTTACTTATTTAACTCCATTTGGTTCAAGACAAAATTAAACAAAGAAATAGTACCATAGTTTTGTTTTGTTTTTATACAGGTAGATTTATTTTTGGCCTCATAAATATGATTTTAGCACACTAAGCTGCTTCTCACAGTGATGTGTTAGTATGAAAACCTTTACAGTACAGTTGGTTATTTTGTAATAATGAGCAAAAGTCAATATGACTCAATAATGTAGGAAACACACAGAAATTATAATTTTCTAGCGGTACCTGCATAAATCATATCATATCATAGTTTAAATACAGAATAAAAAAAAATATAAAAGAATAAGAAAAAGAAAAATCAGTGCGCTGTCTAAAGCTTTCTAGTTTGTAGTGGACTTTTTTCAGAAGCAGGAGATGATCTTTTTACCTTGACTTGCATAACTTGCATGCTTTATGTAGTAATCTGTTGGTATTTGTCCCTTTAGCCACTTTGAACATGTAGTTCTTCCAAACATACTTTAAAATACCTTGTTTTGTTGTTGTCATAAATGTATCCAAGTTCACCTTAATGGTTGTTAAGCAGTGTGGGTTTCAAAATTGTAGTCTATTCTCAGAAACCTCATTTGCTGTTATATCACTGCAATGTATTGCTTTGCAATCAATTCTGAATTAGGTTGCTGATGTGGATCAATATGTCTGTTTTGCAAGCGATGACAAATGTTGCATAATGACAGTTCTACTTACTGTCCTTGTCTGATCAGACACAGTAGGTTAACAACCTGTGTGCCACGGTGCAACAGGTCGGCATTTGCTGACGTCTGACATTTTTTTGTTCTGCTATCTGGTGGTGAGCACTAACCAATGGCCGAATAATGTTAGGGAGGAATCTGCTCAATGATGTGGGTGAATTAAGACTGGACATATGGAAGGCCTGTGTTATGTCACTTCCCCCTCCTGTTGAACTTTTTGGATGTCCGTGTATTGGGAAAAAAAGCCAATAGTATTATATAGTGTGTGGACAGGGGGCTCAGTTGGAGATATCAGCAGTTGAAGCTTGTCGAATGGAGATTTTGGTCATCTTGAGTGAGTAGGAAGAGCCTGTGGTTGGCCTCCAGTGAATGCCCTTCCTCCTCATCAAGCGCCCCTTTGGTCTCAGCCACACATGCCTTGCATTAAGGTTGGTTTCACCGCAAGCATTGAGCCACCAGCCACCTGCCAGGGAGTCAAGATAGGAAATTATATCAGCATATATCAGTCTTAGCTATGTGATTTTGTCTTGTTTAGAAAAAAATGTCTTCATCAGAGATAATTATTTATTTTATTACTATGGTGGAGAAACATTCCAAGATACTGTGACTTGGGATTGTACCTGTGGAGCTGCGTGCACAGTTGGAGTTTTGGTTGCTGTCTGTGTTTCTGTCTTTTGTGGCAAATCTCATGCCGGTGCAGTTGGCCATGGTATCAGGCAGGTCACCTGAGAAATGGCTGACACGTAGACTATAGTCCTTGGAGGGACCTTCCAGTGAGAAGCGGTATTCAGCCCAGTGTTTTTCCTCCTTCCAGTCCTCCAAATCAACGCGAAGGATGTAAACACCTTCCTGTGTAATGCTGTGAATCTTTTTTAGGCCCAGCCAGAAGTCCTCTGTGTGACAAATCAAATTTATTTTGTTTATTTGTAGGAAAAACAAATCTCAGAAACTCTGAAGTCTCAGTTCATCTTATAATGGTTTGAAAATTGTAATTAACTTCCAGCAGACTTTGGGTCAACCAGGTATTAAAAGCATGCTGTTAGTAGCATGTGGGTTGTAATCATTAGGCAGGTAGCTGTGAAAGAAGGTTGAAACTCATCTTTTGCAGATGAAGAGCCTTTTTGTTGTAAATTGGTTATGAGTGCTTGTATGAGCATACCAAGTGCTGTAGGGAAGGCTGCCAAACTGGCTGTATGCTCGGATAATACAGGAAGTTGTTCAGGGCTGATATCTGACAATTATTGTTTCCTGTGACCAAGGCTATAGGGAGCACTTACAAATGCTCCTGCAACCAAGACACTGCTGACACAATAGATTTTCTACTTTAATAGAAAATATTTAGGAACTGTTCTGATCAGTTGATTATGGCTTTTTCTTTATATTGTGCCAACCCCTATTGTTTTCTGCTACTTTCAGTATATTTTTTTTTCCTGAATATGCCATGACATTTGTGAAAAATGAATGTTTATTACGAGTAAAGACTGTCATTTTTTCTGTTAATTCTAAAAATAGAATATTTTATTTAAAAATTTAAACCATAAAGTGTACTCACTTTCCAGATCTCCAAAACCTTTTTCGTACTTTTCCCATGTCTGATCAAAATCCACCGAACCATCAACCCTGCGCTGGATGACTGTTGAACCCCCTTCTGTAAAAGAACAAAGAAATATTTCAGGGAATGTAAAAGTTTTGTCATAAATAATGTGAGTAGGTTATCAACTTTTTTTCTTTTTTCTTTTCTTTTCTTTTCTTTTTTTTTTTGCTCTTTCCTCAGTCATTGTAGAAATCATAAATGCCAGTGTGTTATCTAAAAAATGTCAGTGCTTGTGAATGCAGAAATGGTATTTGGACGTCTTTGATGAGAACTCAAGATTGCTTACCCACCTGAACTCATTTCACAGAAAACGTTGAACGACTCTGATTGGTTTGGTTTGATAACGTAGACACCACTATTTGTTTCTCCTTTGTTAAACACGTCAGTGCAGTCCATGGGAAAATCTGGGGGAAAAAAAACAGTGTAGAAAAGCCAAATTAATTCCTTAACTCTACTTTTATTTAAGTAAGTTTGGCATTTAGAAAGATATTTGAGTATATTAAGTAATTACCACTTGTTTCCAGGCCAGTTGAGTTTCCTTTCAGATATTCAAACATATCAAGAGTTTCGTAGTCAGAGTCCATTAGTTTATCAGCTGTATCTTGAAAACTCTCATAGCTGAGCTGCAGGAGATGCAAGTGAGTCACTCATTTTAAATAGTTTTATATATAGTTTAAACAGAATGTGCATTGGTAATGTAACAAATTAGATTCTCAGTGATTTCAGATATTTTCCCTTGAAAGGCAAAATATAATGATTTCTACTACAAGTACCTTTTCCTCCAGGTTTTTAATCTTTATTTTCTGGTAGTCCAGCTGATCATGTTGCTCCTTCACAGCTTTCAGAAGATTGCCAATTGTTTTATCTTGAGCTTCAATCACTTCCTAAAAAATATAATACTTTGAGTCTCATGTGTTGATGTGAAAGTTTTTCAGGAAAAATGTAAAACAAATATTATCCTCAGTTAACTCAGTTTGTAAAATGCAGTTAAATCTGTTTAGTGGACAAACGCTGCACAAACACAGCTTATCTGCTCCTTATTCAGCGAGCATATCTTGACTGACTTGTGTTGTAAAGTTTTAGCTGCTGAAGCATCTTACCTTGAGAGATGTGATTTCACTAAGCTGATCGGCAGGGACCATGCTCTGCGACAAGCCCTTCAGTCTTTCTTCAAGGTTCCCCACCTTGCTCTGCAGTTGTGTGCGCTCCTGCAGAATGTTGTTGATCTTCGAGTTGATTTCCAGTGACAAATTCTTGATCTCCTCATTGTTGGCCTTCAAATAGCTAGTGGTCTTCTTGAGCTCTTCCTCTTCCTCTTTAATCTCCGATGTGACGACTGAGAGCTGGTAAAAAGAGCGGTCAAAAATATTGAGCTTTTGGAAGATGTCGTTGATCTGTGCCTTGGTCTTGTGGACGAACTCTCGTAAACTCTGGCCTAACTGGAGGAGGCCGTTTGCTAGTAGGCGAACATCGTCCAGCATGGCAAAGCGAGACCTGGGTTCGGGTTGGATCGGTGCTATGGTGGAAGCCTGGGAAGGCAGGGTCGGGTGTTCTTGTCTCCCCGAGGCTTCCAGGGGGGCAGCTACGGTTGAACTGGTTAGCACCAGCAACAGGAAAAATACCTTCATGATGATTTTTCTATTCCAGTCCTAGAACCCTGCTTTAGCTTTACTCGTGTTCTCCTCTACACTCTTCTCTCTGCTGCCTCTGCTGCTAAGCTAGACTTGTTTGCTGCTAAAGCAATACGAGAATGTCGAGCTGCCTCGTGTTATATACTGCCCTCTCAGTAAAGGCGGGGGGATTAGCTGATCATTAATCCCTACTATGTTTTTAGCCATGTACCCCACCTCCTCCCAAATCCCCCTTGACCCCTCCTTCTTCTGAACAAACAAATCACAGCAGTGTGCGAACGACATGTGTCTACCCCCCCCCCCCACACACACACACACATACACGCACCCACACACTCGCATACACACACACTAACCATTTAACCCCAATCCCCTCTCCATACCACACCCTACCCTGCTCTCCAGCACTTTAGCTGATCAGCAGAAAGCCAACAATGACCACTGCTGTTTTGATGGATCGTCAGCCTGATCAATCTCAAACCTTATAACCCTGCACTCACTGGGCTCTGATTGATAATGCTGTGTGTAATTAATGCTCCTGGGTTTGATTTAGCATCCTGCTGAATCAGCCTCACACCAGACACACACACACACTCTCTCTCTCTCGCTCTCTTGCTCTTCTTTCTCTTTTTGTCTGGAGATGGGATTGAGTCTGTCATCTGTGCCAGGTTTGAGCTCCTGGGTATGAATGATTTCAGAGAGTTTGGATATTATGCACTCATCATCACAGTTTTATTGCTCACTCATTTTGTCCCTTCAGATATGTCATGGCCTGTTTTTGTGTGTGGGATATACTGAGTTTTCTGATTAGCTTGCAGCTTTTAACGAATCATCCCTGTGCACTAGGATCACTCGTAAAAAACAAAAACAAAAAACAAAAAACAGTTTTATAGGCTTGCAGTGGAAGTAAAATATGCTGACCTTCAACTGTGGTGGATGGTGGAACTAATCAGTAAAAATGTTTTGGTGTAATATTTAACTGGAATATAAATGTTGTAATTTTGTCATAGTAACACATTGCTGCATTTAAAAAAATAAAGCAAATAGTTAAACGCTTGAAATTGTCCATAAAAACAAGTTTTTAGTTTTGTTTCTTTATTTTCTTAATTAGCGTTAGCTTAAACTGTTAAATTTACAGTTACTATGCATTAAAATACCACACAGTCATTATAATGAGCTTGCTAGTAATTTGTGGTTTTAAGGATTTAGTAGCTCAGGTTGGAGTGATTCCTGGTCTTTTATATGAAAAGGGGAGGAAACAAACTTGGTAAGGAAAAGAAGGACTGAGTAAAATGGGCCAGAAATTTACTTTATTGGCATAAAGTTCCTAACAATATTTAGCTCTCTAGACTCCATTCCAGTACAGTGATTATTGTTTTGACTAACTTGAAGATACTTGAGAGTTAACATGTAACCTCTCATGCTGGAGTTCATCATTTAACTGCAGACGGCACATCCTCGAATTTTTGTGTTGATAGTCAGCAGACTTATACCCAGACAGGCATCCATAAAGTTGTTTCACTTCTTTCTCGTACTGCATCTATTTGATAACTTGTTGGAATGTCCAAAGACGCCTATTACTGTGACTCAGGCAGATCTCAAACATGCTAGCTTAATGTTTTGATGTCAGAGACATCTGATTTCAAATTCTCACTCAAGGGATGTAGAAACATATTTTCATGTCCTTGAATATCTCACTATATGTTGGCTGGTGGGTAGGACACCACTCTTCTGTACTGGTTAATTAGCAGGTTGGGGTATTTGTGACTAAGTGGAAATTGTCTCCATGTAATGCATTTAAAGAAATGCACTTTTTAATGTTAAAACATAGATTTTTGTTAGCTTAAAAATAAATTTAAAATGGGTCTAAAAAAGTAACTCTGAATTCTTACCTTAACAAGTCTAGAACAATTATTTCACTGCATTATTGTACTACATTATCAGTCTTGAAGAATATATGAAAAATCCTTCAGAACATTGTGTGACAAAGGTAATGTTTTGGACTTGTGGAGTGTAATCTACCTCTACCAGGTCACATAGATCAAGAAGCACTTGAGAATCCTACTAAATTAATAATTCAGTTTTTAATACTCTATAATTACTCGTACTGGGAAATTTTTCCAACAACATCTAATCTGTTTATTAGAAAGCTAATGTTTTATTTAGAGCTGATAAACGGTGCCAGTTTTCCCTTATGGAGCCCCTCATCTCAAAATAGTAACTGTGCCTAAGTGCCATCTACATTGTAAAGTTTGCTTTCACATGTGTACTTATTAACTGAAGTTGAATCGGATGAGGTGAAGTGACCAATCAGGAATGCTTCCATTTGTGCTTTTATGGATATTTCAGCTCTGCCACAGTAATGTCATCTTGGGGTCTATTTCAGTTCAGCAGCCTGCTTCAGAACAGCCATGACAATTACTAGGACATGCTAGATGGATGTTAACAGAGGAAAAGATGGATTAGATTTTTAATCATTAGACAAAGATTCCCACGATTCCTTGTCACTTGTGGTTCCAGCTGCGGTCTCTGTGGGGTTATCCCCCACAGAATCGACTACGTCATTGCGGTTTGTCAGCTGATCCCAGGTTGCTTTACACTTCCTATTCTTCCTATTCTTCCTCCTCCTTCCCAACAGTTCAGTAACGAGTATACCACACACATTTTGGCAACAATGAATGGGATTGTGAAGTAAAACAAGAGATTGACCAGGTGCCTTTTATCTCATGTATATGAATTAATTGCAAAAAACATCCAGTGTAAACCAAAGTAGTCTGGCTTATAGGGAGACTTACTTCACATGGAAGCAATTGTTGTGAAGTGGCAGTTGATAAAATTGGAAAAATAGCATCTCAAATTCGGAAAATTTTCCCCAGGGCCCTCAGCCGTTTATTCTCCACACATTATTCTGGTTTCCTTCTTTGCACGAAATTACGGACGATAATGCCACGCTCTCAGTACCCATCTTAAAATATTAGAAATCATTGCAGATAGTTAATATCCTTTTGTAGTGATTTATACAGTTCCCATTCCCCTCTTATCTAACCCATTCTGAAAAGTAAAGTCTATTTGCAATGGTTACCTTTCATGGTTACTGACAGGCCAAGCCTCCCTTAAGTACCAGTCAGAATAGGTTTAGCTGCTGGGGGAGCCTTGCCCCTTTTAATTGATCAGTTCGTGGAAACTGATGTAACAGTGTTAGGTAAGTAGGTCAAGCACTTTCAGAGACACTTGGTTATTAGAGTTAAAGGTCATTAATCCTCTTTACGTAGTCAAATGATATGGCCCTCCTTTTGGATTATTTTTCAAATCTGTATTTGAAAATGTGCTACGCAGTATTATAAAATTTGCTGAGGTGTATTAAAGTTACCACTTTATAATAGTTTACCTTGTGATGATGAGTAACACTGCTGCTTCCTAGATGTATTTTAAGGCCTGGAAAATGTAAACAATATGAATCTGTATGTTAAACGTCTCAGTTGCAAAAAGATTTTGATATAAAAGTAAATTGCTCTAAGGTTTGTGTTATGCTTCTTTACTGTGTTATTCCTGTCTTTTAATTCCAGTGTGGTTGAATCTCTGATGTGCATTTTTTTCCTCTTTGTGTCTGTGCTCTTGAACATATATTTTTCAGAAATCTGCTATATGTGAACCCTCAGAGTCTGAACTTTGCCAACCGCCAAGGCTCCGCCCGCAACATCACTGTGAAAGTGCAATTTATGAACGGAGAAGATCCAAGCAATGCAATGCCGGTACACAATGATTTTCCAAAACATGAAGATTGTTGTTTTTGAATCTTAGTCAAGCTATGAATGTAATATCTGTCAGACCTTTTAGTGTCTTGGCAACTTTTATTATGCAGTTGGTAATAATTAAAAGATACATTTTTCATTATCTGATTTATTGTAAAACTGTTGTTTATTCCTCAGGTAATATTTGGGAAGTCAAGTTGTGCTGATTTCTACAAAGAGGCCTACACTGCAGTGGTGTACCACAACAGGTGTGTTTTGGTTAGGGATGGGTATCGTTTAGGTTTAGGTTTAGGACTCTCCTCTTCGGGGTTTCTGGGGGATATTGCTAACTCCGGGTCCGATAACAGGCAACCCACGCACAGTAGATGCGCTCGGTGTGAGGTCTCGCAGCAAGCTATCATACGGCACATTTCTGGGCTTTAAAAAAAAAAACGCTATGCGTCGCCAGGTGTTTCATCGGATTTCAGGTGTTGCCTCCTTTGACAGTATCACAGTATCAACTTAAAGCACTTGTTGCAGGCTGCTGAGTTTGCACATTTTGCTGTGAAGTATAGCCAGACTTTTGACCGCTTCGCCTTGGTCATTTTTAATCTGTAGCTCTGCTCTAAAAGAACGCACGTACCTGGACCCGCCTACTATCCTCGGAAACGTAAAATGATTGGCTAGAAGTGTATCACAGCTCAGGAAAAAAAAGCACCGAAATGTGCGCTGCTTTTCGGTCTGGTTACTACCGTTTATGTCAGAACCGGTGCCGACACCGGTACCCATCCCTAGTTTTGGTTGAAATAAGCTACATAGTGTGCTGTTTCAAACGCATTGTCAAAAATCAACTCTACTCAGAAAAATCAGGAAAAAGGATGTTAACCTTGATCTGTATCAAAATGAGAGAAAAACATATCCTAAAAGACAAAACACAAGCAGATCAGGTAAAACATCCTCATTGTTTAGAGGACAAAAATCAAGCGTTTGGGAGAAAAAACCTCCCACTGCAAACCAAGGAATATATAGAATAGCATTTATTATTTACCAAAGTTGTAAAGAGCCTTCTTGCTGTGAGGTGACGGTGCTGATCACTGCACCAGCATGCCAGCTTACAAAGGCCAGAAATCTGTGCTTGTCCTACATTCAGTGCTATTTTTTTTTAGAACTGGGTTAAGTTCATTTTTAGATGGTTTCAAGTGGTGTTCATTTTAATAACTAGTGTAAATTGTTGACAGTGCCTTTGTTGTTATTTATATCTGAGTGACAGTGGCACTTTGACTAGGAATTTGCTTCAAAAGAAGAAATGTCAATACAGTTTGCATTTCGCTTAGAACTAGCAAAAAATATTTTACCATGTATATCTCTAAAAATAAGAAATGCCATAAGAAAGAACTGCTTTCTCCATCTTGAATTTGCTGTTGGTTTTAATGGAGGTTGCCCTGCCAATAACCTACAATCATTTCCAATAAAAGTTTCTCCTAATGCTGTTTTTGCTCCAGGATTTTTCCTGTTCTGGTCCAGAACCAAACTGTTTCTTCCCATGAGAAATCAGTTGCCTTCTATGACCCTTTTAAGCAGTTTGGGTTGTTTCCATCCTTGAAGCTATCTTAGTAGATCTGTTGATGGGCTTACTATAGCTGTGGTTGTTTGTTTCTGAATGTTTCCTCCTAAGGGACTTGTAAGAATTCAGCTGAAGTGAATAATAATGTGTTTATATAATTTCTTTGTTTTTAGATCACTTGACCTGCTTTACTTGAGACAAATATTCCCAAGTTAAAAATTGAGGGTGGAAATGGAATATGTTTAGGTCAATTGATATAAATATTTGTAATTGTGGGGGTGAAAATGGAGCACATAAGCCTGTTAAGCCAGTTTATAAAACAACAGGCCTAATGTATTCAATATTCTTTGCAATTAACTCTCTAAAAGCCTTCTGGGAAAGCATTGAGAAAAGCCTTTGCATATTTTCTGACTGATGTGTGCTCCCTTCAGTAACATATACTGATCACCAGTATTGAAGAGGTCTTAACCAGTGAGCAGGCAGTTGGTAGAACAGCGCACTTGCACATTTGATACAGCTAAGAAACTCTTCTACTGTTCTCTGTGCCTAAGTTGTGCTTGTACAGTGTGTTCAGACAGTGGAAGATCTATAGTTATAGTGGCTGTAGCCGGAACCATCAGCCAAGTGAAGCAACATCGAGATAGCGGCCTGAACTGTATGATATGCTTACACAGTTTAATCGATTGAGTGCAAGCCACTCAAAAGAGATTAGTTCTCAATTATCTGACTCTAAATGATCAGCTTGTGATACTCATGAAATTCTTTTTGTTTGTTTTTTTGTTTTTTTACTAATTGATGTAGATCTCCGGACTTTCATGACGAGATTAAGATCAAACTGCCCGCCTCTCTGTCAGACCACCACCACATTCTTTTCACCTTTTACCATGTCAGCTGCCAGCAGAAGCAGAACACACCACTGGAGACCCCTGTGGGATACACGGTAAAATCATGTGATAATGCACGTGTGTATAATTTCAAATTTGTGCTCTGTTCTTTCATAGCTGTGAATTTAGACACACCCACTTCAAACCCCATTTGCAAAAAGACACAAATGAAAGAAATTTAACTGAAAATAGCACAAGTACAACATATGGAAGGGTGAAAAAAAGATTCATTTATTTAGCGAGATGTTTACACAGCCTACAAATCTTTTTCAAAACAGTCACTCACATTCTCCTAGTGAATTTAGAAGATGCATGTGTATTGTTTATCATTTATCTCTCTTTTTTGTGTGCAGTGGATTCCCATGTTGCAGAACGGGCGTCTGCGAACGGGACACTTCTGTCTGCCCGTGTCTCTGGAAAAACCACCACAGTCCTACTCTGTTCTCTCCCCAGATGTAAGATGCATTTTTTAAGCTTATATTGAATGAAACGAGCATAATGCAGAGAGATGAGCTAAAGGAGAACTTCTAATGTTTCTATATTAAATATAACTAGTGTTCTATATATGGGATTCCCAGGATGCACTTCAGAAATCATTAGTATATAATACTGCATTATCACAAGCAAATCAGATAACCTGGCCCTTCCTTTCATTGTTTCTCTCTGTTATGTAAGGGCCACTCGGATTTACTCTCCCGTTATTGTACCTTCAGGTCCCTCTCCCGGGCATGAAGTGGGTAGACAACCACCGAGGAGTATTCAATGTAGAAGTGGTCGCTGTTTCAACCATCCACACACAGGTAATAGTACTAAGCACAACGGCTTCACAGTAGCTACAGTAGTTTTGTGCATTTTTCAGATTCATTAGTTAAATTATGTCCTAGAATGTAAAACCTTAGAATAGCAACATAACCTGTTATTTTGAAACAAAGATGGACAGATTTATTATTGTAATGTGACTCAAGATATTTCACTTAACGTTAATAGAAAAACATTATTTTCACACCTAAACTGTAATTCTTTCCCAGCACCAGTTTATTAGGTAGTGACTCTTACCTTGCCAGTAATTTACTGAGGCCTACTCCATCTCTGATTTGACTGTGGTGTTGGGAGGGGCTTGACCATGGCTTCTAGGAACCCAGCTGGGACTAATGTGCTCATAAATCACTGTTCTTGGCACAGATTAGACTTGTTGGATTCTCCTGTGTACTTGTAGCAATGTTCGGCTTGCGCTTTTTACTCGGGGAGCCAACTTGCTGGTTTAGCAAAGAATACAGAGGAATAGATCCAAGCTTACTTTTGTTGACTTTCTTCCCCTTTAGCTTTTTCATCCTTGTACGCAATTGTGTTTTCTAATTCTTGCCCTCTTCTTCTCTTGGTATTTTTTTTCTATCCATTAATCTTTTTCACATTTCTTTCTTCCTTTATCTCCTTTTCTCTGTTTGCCACTTCCACATTATGGTACTGACATTTGTTTTTGCCAAAAAACTTTCTCTCTCTTATTAACCTCATCTCTACCCCCATTCCTCCAACTCTCCATCATTAGGACCAGTACCTGGATAAGTTCTTTGCGTTGGTGCATGCCCTGGATGAGCACATGTTCCCAGTAAGGATAGGAGACATGCGAATCATGGAGAACAACCTGGAAACTGAGCTCAAGTCCAGCATTGCAGCACTAAACTCATCCCAACTTGAACCAATAGTTCGATTCCTTCACCTTCTACTTGACAAGTTGGTGTTGCTGGTAGTGCGCCCGCCCGTCATTGCTGGACAGATAGGTATGATAAAGGCCCGCAACAGATAAAAACGAAAGGCTACACTTGTAATTATGTTAACTAGCAGAAAGCTCTTCTTTTTGTCTTTAGTGAATCTTGGGCAAGCATGTTTCGAGGTGATGGCCTCCATAGTGAACCGGCTTCATAAGTACCTGGACACCAACCAGGACATGCATGGCCGCAACAGCCTGCTGTCTTCATACATCCACTATGTCTTCCGCTTGCCCAGCACCGACCCCAACTCACCCTCGCCAGGTACAGTGACTACAGTGTCCTCCCATTTTTCTTTATCCTGAATCTTCTTCTATTTTCTCCTTTTAAGTTAACCCCTTTCAACCCTTAACTCATCAAATCTTCCTGCCATAATTTTCTTTATCTATTTCTTTTCATCTTTTACTATTTTTTTCCTCCCACATCCATTTTGTCTTCTACCTGCTCAACACAGACACCAACTCATCCTTAACAGGTAGATATGGCCAGCGTCTGTACATCACAACAGATTTAGCCTTTGGATAAAAGTTACAGTTGTTTTTTGGTGTATTGACTAGGGATGGGTATCGTTTAGGTTTTATCCGATACCAGTACCAAACCGGTACTTTTGAAACGGTGCCGGTGCTTAAACGGTGCTCGAACCAGTGCTTAAAGAATGGAGAACACAAAATTGGTCCAAAAACCTCTCATGTTCAGCTGTTTTTTTTGTAAAAAGATAACAATGTTAGCCTTTTCTGCAGTTATGGGGCATATATGGTATCACTCTTGGCTGGAAGCAGTGCTTAATCAATGAAAAAAAACACAAACTTTGTCCAAAAACCTCTCATGTTTAACTGTTTTCCACTTTTTCTTTGATCATTTTAGCCTTTTTGGCCAGGGTGAAGGGAGTATCTGCCATCAAACAAGAAGACAGCCTCATGTAACTACGACAATGTTTGCTAGTTCACCTTACATGCATTAATGTAATAACGTGGTTAGCCTACTCAACGTAAATTACACACGAACAACATTAAGCTACTCACGCAGAGAAGAACAGCTGCTGCTGCATCATCATCCGTCATCATTTCTGCTACACTGGCAGGGCTAGGGGCCAGGACTCTATCCTTCGGGTTTTTGGGGGATGTTGCTCCGGGTCCGATAACAGGCACCACACCCGCAGTAGATGTGCTCGGTGTGAGGTCTCGCAGCAAGCTATCAAATACGGCGCATTTCTCGGCTTTAACAAAATGCTATACGTCGCCAGGTGTTTCCTCAGATTCGAGAAGTTACCTCCTTTGCACAGTATCAGCTTAAAGCACTTGTTGCAGGCTGCTGAGTTTGCATCTTTTGCTGTGAAGTACAGCCAGACTTGGACCGCTTCGCCTTGGGCATTTTTAACCTGTAGCTCTGCTCTAAAAGAACGTACGTACCTGGGCCCGCCTACTACGCTTGCAAAGGTAAAATGATTGGCTGGAATCCAAAGTGTATGACATTTCAGGAAAAAATAAAGCACCGAAATGTGCGCTGCTTTTCGGTCTGGTTACTACCGTTTATGTCATGGCACCGGATACCGGTACCCATCCCTAGTATTGGCTTGTATTTGGTATATACAGGTTTTTGGGGTTTTTTGCAGTGGCTTTTGTTGTTAAGCCATCCACTGCCAGAAGTGTTAATAAACTACTCTGAAATGATGGGTTAATTACTGGATAGTTAGGTGCAGTGGCTCATCGAAGTCCTATTTTCCTCATTTTCTTTCTGTTGTGTGTCACCAAAGGCCCAGGAGGGTTGGGAGGTTCGGTTCACTATGCCACCATGGCTCGCTCAGCTGTTCGACCAGCCAGCCTTAACCTCAACCGCTCCCGTAGTCTTAGCAACAGTAACCCCGACATCTCCGGTACGCCCACCTCTCCTGACGATGAGGTCCGCTCCATCATTGGCAGCAAGGTAAGGTCTTCAAGTCATACACGACCCTTTCTCTGAGTGGTCATTCAGTTTTCTGTTAAATCTTTAACGAAGCACTAAAATTCTTACATGTGGTCCAAATGTGGCCTGAACGCACGCTCATATTTTTGGGAGCACTTTGCTCTAAATTTGGCTCATACATACTCCATGTGGATGTCAGATACTGTAGTTAATTATTTAACACTGTTGTAATGTAGGAGCTCTTGCTCTGTGATGTATTTTTAGACAGACTCGTGTAAGGTATTTGTACTGAATATGTGTATCTTAAACCACACAAGGTAGAGGCCTCCCTCTGCACAGTGACCCACAGTTTTATCAACATGTAAACTGCATGAGCGTTGTGCAAACACAAGCTTGAACATCTTATCTCTCCAACCGTTGTACGAGCAACCTGTCACACACATATACTCACTCACTCACATGCTATGCACAAATAATGCTTATTATGCATTGTGAAAAATGTACGTTGTATTTAGTTTAAAGTCAAATCAGTCAAGATTAAATATTGTTTCAATAGCCATGTCTTTTCTGAGGACTCTAACAGTAGTATAGTCTCTTCAGTCTTTTTTTGATTTCTTTGTTCCTTTTTATTTCATTTTATTCTTTTAATTGAGGTCATGTATTTTGTCTCATATAATTTGGGAGTTCCCACTTCAAACTTTTTTTTCATATAACCCCCTCAAAAAACCCAACAAATACGTGAACAGTGACTGAATGATGTAATGTGCCTTTCTAATGGTCTTGCTATATTTGTAACCATGACATGATGGATGCAGCCCCTTTTTTTGATGAGTTTCCTTTTGCTGCTAATACTTAACTAAACCATTCTTCTCTTGTCTCTTAGGGAGGGGTAGTTGTTGTTGGGGTGGGGGTTTAACGCAGAGAAGGAAAGGGAGAGAGAGAACCTTTGTGCTTTGCTCCTATGTGGTGATGATTTTTAATTTACTGACAGCTAACCGTTTTGAGGCCCTTGGCATCGTCCAGCTGTCCTGACCTCTGAACCTCTTTAACTTGTCATTATTCCTTCCCTCCTCCTTCTCCCCCCCGTGCTGCTCGCTTGTTCCCTTGCTTCCTGCCTGCCTTGTGTCCTTTGACCCTGGCCCCCCTAGGGCTTAGACCGATCCAACTCGTGGGTGAACACCATGGGCTCTAAGAGTGCCCCCTGGGGATCCAGCCCTGGGTCCGCTCCAGAAACCATGCAGGTGGTTTTATGAATGCCCCGTCCTCCACTTTGCCTCACGACAAAAACAACCTACACTTAAGGGATACTGAGATATTTGGAGTTTTGGCTTAGTTGTGTGCTTTGCTGGAATCATTAATAGCGAGGCATATCGGGTATATCAGTGCTTATCCATTCTAAGGTTTTTCATTTTTGTGTCTTTTTATTTTGTCATGCTCACACCTTTCATTAATATTTTCAGCCTATCCTTCAAGCTCTTTGCAGTGGTTTTAAGTGACCTGGCTGTGATGCGGACCACATTTTGCTTTTTTAAAAATTCAAAGTACACATATTTCTAAACCACACACAAAGTGGCTAGTATCAAAGACTCTAAAGACAAAGACATAAAAGACCAAAACTTCAGAATATTACAGTATTCTGTTATACCTCAAGTCACAACCCTCCCATTAATCCCATACGTGGGAGTCACAGCCGCCTCCATGACCCTCCAGCCATGTTAGTCTTAGGTGTCAGCCCTCTTTGCGAATCACATCTAACACATCTCTTTTTTTCTCTGTATCTGCATTAAAAGTAGCCAAAATTAAGATGTATCCAAATATAGGCCAGAGCAATCCATGGTAGCAGTTTCTCAGATATTGTTGACCTCTCTTCTGGGTTTACTGTGATCAGTCATTGCTAGCCTAAATCCAACACAATCTTTCAGAGAATAATTGGGTTGGTAGAGAAAACGAGAGTTGTGTTAGAATTCCATCAGCAGACTAGTCGTTCTTTTTTTATGCTTTTTTTTTTTTTTTATCCCCCCCCCCTTAAAAAAAAATAAATCCCTCTTTCCCTCTATGGATTTCCTCTGCTCTCAGCTAGTTAACCTGCATGACCCTCTCCTAACACCCCTCATTTCAACCACAGTTCATTTATTTCTGGAGCATGGTATATCTGTGAGTGTGACTGTGCATCTACGTGTGTGGTCTTTGTCTGCCTCAATTTCCATCTTAATGTGATCTTAAGTCCTCTGTCATTTTAATTTGTCATAACATATTAATTTATACAAATATAAAAATAAATGGGCATATTGTAGCCATAGAATCACACCTAGCTTACCACAGTAAATGTGCATAGACTGGCAGAGCACATTCATAATAAGCATTTAGCATAGGATGTTGTCCAGCTACCTGCAATAAAACCATCTCTGAGGTCTTGTATTTACCTGGAGGGATGCAGAATGGCTCATTATTAAGCAATGGCTACAGTGTTGCACAAAAGCATTATTAATGTTGAGACTACATTTGATTGCACTTTTGTGTAGCCATTTTGCATCTCTACCATAAGATGCTCAAACTATTGATGTATCGGCTGTTTTAGATTATGGGTACAATGCTTTTCAAGTGCTGTGGCCCTGTCCTGTGTCTGTTGTTTTGTGTCTTCATGTATGAAAATGTCCAACAGATCACAAAAGTGTACGTGTGTGTGTGTGTGTGAGGGGGCTGTGTTACTCAGCACGCACGTTTTGCCTGTGTGCTGAGGAAGAAGGTGCAACCCCACTCTCTCGTTGCTCCTCCACTAACCTTGCTGTCACCGTTCCATTCATCCCACTCATAGGCCATGGAGCGCTGTGGCAATCGCATGTCTTCGCACACTGAGAGCGCCAGTTTCTTGCAAACTTTAACAGGACGGTTGCCCACAAAAAAGGTAGAGCCACTTGCACTGGGGGAGGAGCCGACCCCCAGCCACCTCTTGTCCTCCTCCTCCTCACCTGTCTTGTCTGTGGATGTGTGCCTCTGGATTGATTGATGTCGTATTTGGTTGTTGTGGAGTCTTGTTGAATGCTGTATGTCACCGATCTGCCTCTTGTTCTCAATATGAGGATATTTTGATGTGATGTGAATGTTGGTTGTAATCTGGCTAACACTGACTATTGGAAAGTCTTTTTTTATTGTCCACCGCTCAGTCAGGGAGTGCAAATTGTATCTGGTTTTCATTTTAAAAAATCTGATACTGTTTGACTTTCAGTCAGGTGCTATGTTACCATAGGACATACTTACCAGTAAACATACAGACAGGTGGGTGGGTATGTTTAGTGTCTATCGGGACAAAGTTCATAATTTTCACTTAGGTTGAAAAAATTCAATTTATAATAGAATTTTTAAGCAGGTCTAGTTTACTTGGTGTTTTATACCAAGCTGTGTGTCTGCTATAACAACCTTAAACTCTTTAATAAAATAATTCTTTCCAGTAGGCAGTACAATACAGGTTTAAAATGATGTATTTAAGACTTACCAGTCTGATGAAAAGTCAGTATGTTAGCCAGACTTGTGGTGGATTTTAGTGTTGCATAAAATACACACAACTCGAAAAATGTTATTTTTGCATAATAAGACGACCAAATGTAAAAAAAAATTAATTAATTAATTAATTAAAAAAATGTTGTTCTTTGTAAAACTAGAATTATTTTTCTGTCTTTAAAAGAGAGAAATGTATTTTAGTCATATACATTAGGTTGCACTACAAAATACTGCAGTTTCCATGGTGAAAGGAGTGCATCATTTGTTAAAAGCAAAAATGTTGCACACGTCTATAACATTTTTTTTTTTTTATTAATATCTAACTGTCTGCAATGAAGTTCATTTTCAGCTTTGGAGGAGCAGAAGCTTTACTGGGCTGTCTTGTTCTTTCATATAGAGAATCTAGTACGCGTTCTTATTTGTTCTATATTCCTGGTCACAACAGTTGATACCTGCTAGCAGGTTATGTCTGTAGCCAATCTAAAACTTCTTTTATGTCATAACCCATGAAAATAAATACATTTTGAGATCTATCTGACCAGGCGAACTAAGTATAGATTATGCTTGGTTACTTTTTCTGGTGCCTCACATTATCTCTGTCTGGCTGTACTGCTTTCCCTTTCCCTCTCTGTCCATCCCTCTTTCTTTGTCTCCGTTTTGATTTTCTGACTCAGCTCTTCCATGAAGAGTTGGCTCTCCAGTGGGTGGTGAGCAGTGGAAGTGTACGTGAGGGTGCTCTGCAACAGGCCTGGTTTTTCTTTGAACTCATGGTAAGAAAACAAAATCTGGATAAAGTGTAACACATGTGGGTCTGTCTGACATTGTTCTTTTTGTGTAAAAATAAAAAATAATATTAATAATGATAATAAAACTTGCCAACAGCTTATGTTTTAACCCAATGAACACCTTTACCTCAGGTGAAGAGTATTACCCACCACCTTTACTTCACTGACCGCTTAGAATCACCCAGGAAGAACCGTTTCCCAGAACGCTTCATGGACGACATCACAGCTCTGGTCAGCACCATCGCTGGTGACATTGTGTCTCGCTTCCAAAAGGTAAATAATGACCCAGTTCTGTGTCTTGAGGTGTTTGTAAGAGGCTTGTCAGTTTGGATTGGAACAGGAATTTGCAGGATTGTTATATATGGGAAAGTTGGAAAAAGGAATCTTATGAGTTGTTAAAACTGTAAAAGAAGTTGTATGTTCATATATTTTTGTCATTTCTGGACATTATTTTGTGGCATATTAAGTTTTGGGGTGTAATTTCCAAGGCATGCCCGTGACATGTATAAAGCATGTTTTCTCATCCGTTCAGGATCTGGAGCTGGTGGAGAGGCTGAACATGAGCCTGGCCTTCTTTCTCAATGACTTGCTGTCAGTTATGGACCGAGGTTTTGTCTTCAGCCTGATTAGGGCATACTGGAAGCAGGTAAATGAGTTTGTTTTTCTCGGTCTTTTGGTTTTTAATTTTTAAATTGCCATGGCTGTCAGGATCAGTATGACTGGAAAAAAGCCAGGTGAGTGCCGAAATTTCTGATTAGGCCTTCATTAAACTATTTAAAGCATGGATCTCCTTTTTGTGCATTTCAGCTTTATTTACAGCACTATAACAGCCTAATATGTGATGACATTTCAACACTTTCTTTTACTGCACATGCTCCATTTTTGTTTGTAATATGTAAATGAGTATTTTCTGTTACCTTTTTCTAGGTGTCCACAAAGCTTTATGCTTTACAGAACCCAACCCTGGAGTCTTTGCGGCTTGATTTCTTAAGGATTGTTTGCAGTCATGAACACTACGTCACCCTCAACCTGCCCTGCAGCCTGCTCACACCACCTGCCTCTCCTTCTCCCTCTGTGTCCTCAGCAACATCGCAGGTCAATTTTTACTCTTAAAAGGCTGACACTCTGAAAATTTCAGCGTACAGATGTTAGATTTATGTACAGTCCAACACTATTAATAGTGTCTCTTATCTCTCACAGAGCTCTGGCTTCTCCACACACGTCCAGGACCAAAAGATAGCCAACATGTTTGAGCTGTCTGTCCCCTTCAGAGAACAGCATTATCTGGCTGGACTGGTACTGTCTGAACTGTCAGTAATACTGGACCCAGACAATGAGGGGTGAGAAGATGTTTTAATTAAGAAAGATTCTAAATGTGAATGTGTTTTATTGTCTGAATCGTCCCGTGATTGAGCTGAAACATTCCATTTCGTTTCCTTTTAAATTTGTTTTGCTTCTTCTCTTTCGTATTGTGTGCTGTAGGATGTTCGGTCTGCATAAGAAAGTAGTGAGCGTCGTTCACAACCTCCTTTCCAGCCACGACTCTGATCCTCGCTATGCCGACCCTGAAGTCAAGGCCCGTGTTGCTATGCTTTACCTGCCTCTCATCAGCATTGTCATGGAGGCACTGCCTCAACTCCACGATTTTACAGGTACAGGTGACATTTTTAGTATGAAGCAGCTTAAGAGTTAGCAATGTACGAATCTTTTGATTACTTTTTTGATTTTTTTTTTTAAACCTTTACATTAGTTTAAATATTTTCTCAGGTCTTCTTTCAATTTTGTCAAGATAATTTCCTTGTCAAAACACAAATGTATTATCTTCCTCAGTTTTTATCTTTGTCTGCTGTCTCATGTCTGATTATTTGGCAACTTATGTTCTTTCCTTTTTGTTTTATTAGAGTCACATAATCAGTGGGGTCGACCGGGCGGCCCTCAGGGGGCAGCTGTTGGCACCAGCGGAGAAGAGACAGAGGGAGAAGGTAACAGCATGATCAGTCAGACTGTCGCCATGGCAATAGCAGGCACCTCAACCGCATCTCCGATGTCCCGACCGAGCAGCTTCTTGCTCAACTCGCAGGTAATTTCCTGCAAGACACAGTGACTGTATCAATTTATCTGCAGTTAATGGAAATATCTCAGTGCCGTGTGCTGCTTCCTCCTTTTGTGTTCTCGCATTCCAGGCGAGTCGTCAGCACGGGAGCTTCTCGGCCGAGTCCAGTCGGAGCCTGCTGATCTGTCTGCTGTGGGTGCTAAAGAATGCTGATGAGCTAGTGTTACAGAAATGGTTCACAGACCTGTCAGTGTCCCAGCTCAACCGCCTTCTGGATCTCCTCTACCTCTGCGTCTCCTGCTTTGAATACAAGGTAACATCAACAATCACTGCCTAACAGTTTGAGCTAATTAAGCATTAATTACCCACCTGAGAGCGCACTGCATACTGGGGGAATCTACATTGTGGGTTACGTCCACCTCTTCTGTTTATTTTCTATATTAAAATTGGGGGCGCTCATGCGCCTGGATAATATTTCTGATTGAAACTTGGTGAAACTACAAAACTAAACTTTTGCATGTGCTCTAGTACTAACTTAACTAAAAATATTTTCACATTTACCATCTAACTTTACATTTCTTTTCAAAAGGTTCTATAATTATCTATTTCCTTCTGTGTGTTTCAAGCTCTTTATGCTATGCTGTGTGTTGGTTGTTTGCTGTGCTGTGCTTGCATATTTGCTTTTCATGCTACTAACCCGCTTTGCTTGCTTGGTGCTTCGCTGCAAGTAACTTCCCTGCTGTGTGTGTTCTCTGTCCGTCCATTCACCCTCTACCTCATGGATACAAGGCCCATGTTGTGTTCACCATGCAGGGGAAGAAGGCGTTTGAACGCATGAACAGCCTAACCTTTAAGAAATCCAAAGATATGAAGGCCAAGCTGGAGGAAGCCATACTGGGCAGCATTGGGGCCAGACAGGAAATGGTGCGACGCAGCCGGGGGCAGCTAGGTGAGATTTAAACTTCAGGCACACTCACACAGTTGCAGGTAGGAAGAAATAAATGCTGAGAAGCAAAATTTAAGGATTACACCAACACAATAATCAGTGTATTCTGCTTTTTTCCTGGACACAGGTGCATGCATACATACGTCTATTTAGCTGTGCCTTTTGAAAGTACTGTAAATATAGCTACAGCCAGTTTGTCACGTTTTTTGTGTGCAGGGAGCCTCTTTCATCACTGTTTAAAAAAGAAATGGTAAATAATGTTTCCCCATCGTCTAGAGCGGAGTCCATCTGGCAGTGCTTTTGGCAGCCAGGAAAACCTTCGATGGAGAAAAGACATGACCCACTGGAGACAAAACAGCGAAAAGATGGACAAGTATGGTCTTTTGAACTGTTGAAGGGCATTTTTCTGATTACTGTTTCATGCACAAAAAAACACAACAGTTTTTTAATAATCTAAAGAGCTTGCAAAGAAAAGCGACTGGACTTCTTTAAGTTTCTTAAAGACATTCACCTCTCAGAAGTTTCTTCAGTTCTAAGACCAAATGGTGGAGAGTCCGAGGTATTTAAGCCCTAGTGGGAGTCTCCATAGTCTCCACTGCCTCGGTTGTAGGTATGCAATTGAAGAGTGAGACCACATCAAAGGACACAAGAGGTCCAGTCGCTTTTCTTTCCAAGCTTCTTAGATTACCATGACCTGGATGACTGAGGAACTACACATACATGTTTTTTAATGGCATTGTGGAACTTTATTCTCTTAGGGGCACAATGCACGAGTCAGGTCTGTTTCCAATTGCATTTTAAATTTACACAAAATAGGCAAAAGTTGAACTAAAAAGCTGGTCCCATTTCTCAGTAATGCTGCAAATAAAGCACTTAAGAGAAAGACACTCTAACAAGGTAAAGGACTTAAAGTTCAAAATGAACCTCAGATAGTGGAAAACCATGAGATGGAAATGGTTTTTCTTTCATGTATGAAAAGAATCTCAAAGATTTCTCATCAGTCCAGATTTAAAGTTTGGCTTCATGGTCATATTCATTTTTTGTGGCACCACTCCATTATTGCATCTTTATTTTGATTTAACAGTAAATTGTTTACTTATACCCTTTACAGGATGCCACTTCCAAGGTTTGGACAATGTACACAGTGGATTTTAAGCAATCAATATGTGATTGCAGTGCAGACTTTTAGCTAAAGTATCTCTATCTCTTATCTAAAAGTATCTCTATAACGCGGGAGCTTAAAGCTTGAAGGTTTTGCATCTTTTTGCCAATATTTTTTGTCCAATGATGACAAAAAATATAGCATTATGTCTTTTTGTTTTACTGTTTTAATTTTAATTCCTGTTCTTTTATCATTTCTGCTCCAGCATTTGTCTTCTGTTAATTTCCATTTGTTCTCTCATGTCACTGTGTGTTAATGTAGGAGTCACAGATCAGTCAGGTATTGTATGGTCCACATTTGCTGTGTGCTCCTTTAAATTCCTCCCTGCTTTAGTGCCTCTTTTAAGGTGTCCTGCCATGCATGTGGGAAGTCCGACAGGTGAAGTGGATGCAGACTGAACTGATTAGCTTGTATTTGATTCTTAGCTTTCACCAAGTCATGAACAATTTTTCGAATTAACATAATTTTGAGTGAGATGCTTTAACACTTTAGCAACTAATGCAATCAGTGATTTGTTCACATTCATTTCCTTTCCATTTTAACTTAAGTTCACACATGCACATCAGAGCACCAAGAGAGTCCCCCTGATCCTGGCCCTGACCCTCAAATCCCTTGTCCCATCAGTCCCTCTGTCCTGGTAACAACAAACTCTGCATTGGGGTTGGTAGTGGTTGCAGTGGGCCTGTTCTGCTTTTTAACCAGTGTGCTTGTTTTTCTGGGGTCCTGACTGATGTTGCTCCCTGGTTGATGTTGCCGGGGGGGAAGTCAAATGTGGCAAAAGCTTTTTTCTTATCGGTCACCTATTCAGTTCTGTATTGTTTCAGTTCAATCACAGGCATTTTAGGACATGTAGACTAACAAAATAAAAGCCACTGCGTTCTTCTTGTAGATCAGGAATAATGGGTTGCTTTTTTCTAACTTTAAATTATGCCAGTCTTTTAATGCCTTTCATATTTCCTCTAAGAAAAGAGCAGATAGGTTTAGGCTAACTGTCTCTCAGTGTAGGGCTTTCTTTGATTTTGCCAGAAAAAACCAAATAGCGTAAACATACTGTTTTGTGTTTTAGACACAGCTGGCTGAGCATCCACACCACACATAACATGTTTTTCCTCTAAATTTTCTTCATTGTTCATGATTCTGTGCAGTGGATTAATGTGGTGACTGGAAGCTCATGCAGCGCTCAGTGGCACATCATCAACACCGCAATGTATGAGTTCAGTTTGTGACGGCGTCGTCTTGTGTCTGTGCAGGACGAGAGCAGAGCTGGAACATGAAGCTCTTATTGATGGTAATCTCGCAACAGAGGCCAATCTAATAATACTTGATACTCTGGAGATTATTGTACAGGTATGTAAGCGAAGAAGACGTATCCACACTAAATGGAAACAGGCATATATTCCCAGTCAGGCTGTGTTCAGAGGCCTATTACAGCTGCTTATAAGTCCTTTTCCCTCCAGACGGCATCAGTAACGGAATCCAAGGAGAGTATCCTGGGTGGAGTGCTGAAGGTGCTGCTCCACAGCATGGCCTGCAACCAGAGCGCCCTCTACCTTCAGCATTGTTTTGCCACACAGAGGGCCCTGGTATCTAAGGTTAGACTACTGGGCTTTCTTTATGTGTGAAGCATGCTTATTTCATCTTCCAGGCTTACATAGTAATAAATACTTCTCTCTCTGCCTGTGTAGTTTCCCGAACTACTCTTTGAGGAAGAAACAGAGCAGTGTGCTGATCTGTGTCTGCGACTGCTGAGGAGCTGCAGCAGCAGCATAAGCACGATCAGATCCCATGCCAGTGCTTCCCTCTACCTCCTCATGAGGCAAAACTTTGAGATTGGCAATGTAAGTACAGAGGTGATGGGTTGAACAAGTTAGAGCTGTGGAATGTGGCTGTACTATTACAAATAACATATTTGTTAACTTTAATTCACCTGGTTTATCTGAATACCAAACTGTGCAGTCATAGCAAACTTTAGTTCAGTTACTGATGTATGCATTATTGAAAGCAGACGTTGTGCTAATATCTTTTTAGAAATTATATGTATAGTGTTTCCTTCTCTCTTCATATGTCGGCAGAAAGCCAACAGCTTTGACAACATGTGTGTTTTTTCTTTTTGCTTGAACTTTTAGAACTTTGCAAGAGTAAAGATGCAGGTGACAATGTCTCTTTCCTCGCTGGTTGGAACATCTCAGAATTTCAATGAGGAGTTCCTCCGTCGCTCTCTAAAGACCATCCTTACCTATGCAGAGGAGGATCTGGAGCTGAGGGAGACCACGTTCCCAGATCAGGTACTGGGTTCGCTATTTAGTTGTTTTCCATCACTGCTCGAAAAGGGAAAATATCCAGATTGCTGCTGATGTGATTCTCTGGACCTTTTACTTTGCAAACACGTCATCATCCCGGAGAAGGAGCTTCTTTATCCTGAGCCGTATTTTCTTGCTTTCAGGTTCAGGACCTTGTTTTTAATCTGCACATGATCCTGTCTGACACAGTGAAGATGAAGGAACACCAGGAAGATCCTGAGATGTTGATAGATCTCATGTACAGGTGCAAAACCCATGTGCAATGGAGCGATTTCTTTTGATTACTTAAAAGAGCATTTATTCATTGTAGTTGGTTAGTTAGTCAATATCTGGTTGTGGGTGTGATTTCCTGTGTGGTCTGTGTGTGCATTTGCATTTTTGTCCACTTAAAGGATTGCGAAAGGTTACCAGACATCTCCAGACCTGCGGCTGACGTGGCTCCAGAACATGGCTGGAAAGCACTCTGAGAGAAACAACCATGCTGAGGCTGCTCAGTGTCTGGTGCACAGTGCTGCCTTAGTGGCAGAATACCTAAGTATGCTGGAGGACCGCAAATATCTTCCTGTAGGCTGTGTCACCTTCCAGGTAGGAGCATTCCTGTGGTATTGTTTGTGCGCATGTCTCTCCTCTACAGAAACACATTTCTTACAATGACTGTGCATGCACCATAACCTTCATTTGTTTTTAATATGTGTGGTTATGTGCTCTAGAATATTTCTTCAAATGTGCTGGAGGAATCTGCAGTCTCTGATGATGTAGTGTCACCAGACGAGGAGGGAATCTGTTCAGGGAAATATTTCACTGAGATCGGTCTCGTGGGTCTCCTAGAGCAGGCTGCTGCCTCTTTTTCCATGGTGAGCGATGGAAACATGAACCGATGCTTATTTCTTTGTTTTGTGTTTTTTACCTGCTATTATTTAAAATAATTGTTCATCCTTCCAGGCCGGCATGTATGAGGCTGTGAATGAGGTTTATAAGGTACTGATCCCGATTCACGAAGCCAACAGGGACGCAAAGAAACTAGCCACCATACATGGTAAACTACAGGAAGCCTTTGGCAAAATTGTTCATCAGGTAAACACACACACAAAGTAGACTACTTCTTCAAATCACAACTCCCAACAGTTTGTGGTGCCAAGCTGACACTGAATTTATGCAATTAAATTCTAAGATTAATTTTTTTATATCTCAGTGTGACCTAGATTTATTGTTTTCATTGTCTAACTTCTGCTATGAGAAGATTCAATTTGGGATACACAAGGTTACTTCTGTTTTCTTTTTTCTTATGTAAATCCACCAAAGCTGTTTTTATAAATAAATTCCAGACAGTGTCGGGAGAATCGGGTCAGGAAATTGTCTGGAGCAGTCCATGTCAGATACCTTATCACTGCTGGAAATACTCCAGTTGTTTTTGTTTTATTTTACGTGGCACAATGCCTGGGTAGAGGGTGCAGGAGGCAGGGCTTAAAGGAATTCTCCAGAAAATCATGGGCTCTCTTCAAACATAGTTTTAATTGGACATTCATAGACTTTGTTCTATGGAGCTAGCAGGGCAAAAATCGTTTCATATTTATAATGCATGCTTTGCATTCTCACATGTGGCTCATGCAAAAAATTGCTTGAGTGAACACAGTTTAAGACGTGTGCGGTTGAATTAGAGTTAAGTAATTACGGTATAGTATCAAGATCAGCACTTACAGTGAAAAGGAGAAATTTTTTTGTCATATGAATATATGCACAAGTACACTTTTCTCACACAGATTAACTGCCATGTTAAACAGCCAGTGTAGATGTATCAAGGCCAATTAACAAAAAAGGATGTTAGGAGCAAAGCTTCTTATCTGCAGGACTTTCAAAATGTACATACATCAGTCTCGATATGAGTCACTACACAGAAAAACAATGGATTCCAGTTAATGTTGCGTACACACCAGCTGTCACAGACACAGCTTTGCATGATCTTATCAGTTGGCAGTTAAATCCTAGTATATTTATTTATGCCTGATACCCACCATGCTTTACTTTTCTGTGAAGTATGAACTTAAGCATGCATGACATTTTGGATTCCAGCTGTGTTTTTTTATTTGTATTTTTTGTTAAAGGCCAGTTGTGTGGATTGTGTGACACAGACGGGTTACAGTCATCTGGTGTGCAGAGCAACTGCTCTTGCAAAGCAGACTTTTTCATAGTGACAAAAACATTCATGTGTAAAGAAAGCATCCCTGTTTTTCTGTTTGTTTGTTTTTTAAAGAATATTTCTGTCACACGCTCTGTTCTCCAGCTCGACAACTTAGTAACCTGGATTCGTTTCAAAGCGTTCATTCTCCTTATTGTAACATCCTTTGTATGTGTGTGTGTGCGCGTGTCGGAGGGCGTATGCGTCTTGTCGTTCACATGTCCTGTATTCTCTTTGTTACGCAGAGTACTGGCTGGGAGGTAGGTGACTAAACAGCTCCTGCTTGGCCCTGCTCATGTGGTTTATCTTTTTGTATTTTCTTTTTATTTACTCTCATCTTTTTATTTGCTAGCTGTTGGCATTCTTCTTCTTTGTTACATACATCCAAATCCATTAACATCTGCAGACAACATCAACTGTCTGCCCCTTTACCCGCTGGGGACGCTCGCTGTCTAAGCAACAACACCCTTCACCGTTTTCCTCTCTCCTCACTCTTCTTACACTGCAAGAGGAGCTTGTGTTTGTGTCTTTTTTTTTTTTTTTATTCTTTACATGTGACAGTGTTGACAGGCTGTGCATGGGAGCCATGGTGTGTGACACTAATGACAAAAGTCTCAGCGAATGCATCACCTGCACAATCCACCGTTTTACCCCCTCCATTCCTCATCTTCTATGTGTCTGCTGGGTGTGTCGGTGGGCACACACACGCGCGTCAGCTGTCACACTTCATCTCATCTTCAACCACAGGGCTCGATTTCAGTGCACTGTTTTGACATGAAAGGTGTCTGTTAGCCATCCCGCTGTAGCCATGGGGTCATTCTTGCCACACACAATTAAATGAGCCTTTTAACACGCAAGGTGCTGCAGACTTTGGGTCGAGGCTGGAACCAAATTCTCCAAAGGCAGTTTGTTTTCTAAGAGGGTTCAACTCACAGTAATCTCAGGATTACTTGATTTATCCCTTTTGATTTTGATTGGTTGTTATTCTTGCCCTTTCTTTTAATAGTTTAAACTAAATCGACCCCTGACTTTTGTTTCATGCATTCTGTCCCTTTGTTAACAGTATTAACCTCTGAGTTCTCATGGTCTGTTGCATGAATTGGACAGAGCACAGGAAGCGCACTGAGCGTGCATGGTGTGTTTCCGAGGGTTGTGGATTATTTGTTTTTTTCCCCTCACTTTTGTTTTTTTAAATTCTTCGCTGTCTGCCTTTGCATGATCTGGATCCTCCACAATGAGTTTGTTCTTTCTCACAATCAGTGGAGATATTTTTACTGTTGTGTGTTAGTTTGTGTTGTTTTTAAAATTCTCTGGAGGAACCCAATCCTGATTAAAATTTGTTCTGTTTTTTTTTCCCTTTTTGATTTCCCTGGTTGCCGACCCTTCCTTCTTTACTTAATTGTGTCTTGTGGTAAGTTTCTTAGTTTACAGGGTTTCCTTAATTACTGTTTAAAAACATTTTCAAATCAGTGGTTTAACTAGCAATACATGACTTGTATCTTTTTTGATATTCCCTTAAGTTACCCTGATGCTTTATCTAAACATCTTGTGCATCAAGTTGTGTAGCATTTGCCTCAGATTTTCACATCATTTTCCTTTTTCCTGCCATACACGCACTTACACACTGGGCACTCATGGTGTACCTGCTGATTGATCTTGGGGCTTCCCTTTGGATGTTTCTTTCCAAGTAGAGGTCTAAGCAACAAAAAAAAAATTGGAGTTGATGGATGTTTTTCCTGTCAACAACTTCCAAAGACGTAACGGGGTGGTTGAGGTTGAAGTAGTTTTTGCCTTGTTTTGTTTCACAAACGTTTTCCCCTCCCGCTCCGTCTTTCTTTCTTTTTTTGGTTATCTGTCTGTTTGTGACTTTAAGGCTTCTATTTAGAAAACTTTGGTGCTGCTTTGATCTGTGAACTTGAGCTGTTTTTATTCTTAACATGGGCAAAAATTTCACACATGAAGAACACAAGCACTTACAAGCTGGGTGCAAAGGAGATGTCGAGTTCATGTTGACAACAATAGATACATTTCAGACACTGCGGGGTGTTTTTCCTGGCTTAGATTGGGATTTTTCACAAAAGCACATTAAGGCAATTCATCTGCATTCCTCGTATTTGTCATAATTATATAGATTTTCTAGTGATTTCTGACCATTTTATAAACCCAAATGTCTACTGTGTTTACTTACAGTGGACCTCGTGTGTTTCTTTATTTTTGGCTTATATACTGTTATAATAATATTTAAACAGGACCAAACTGTCAAATAATGAGAAGCTAATAATATGAAAGTAATTCCTATGACCCAAAGGTCAGGGTTCAGATTGTTTTTTCTATGCTGGCAGCTGCAGCACAGAAGCCCCACCCACATACTTTCAAACCTTCTGATTGCAAGAATGCAGTCAGTCAGAAGAAAGTTTGCTTGAAAAGAGAGGGCTTGAAAGGAAAAGAGCTAAACCTGGCACTTTTTTCTTGCTGATGTTTGACCTAGTTTGCTTTGGTACTTGAGCCTGACTAATCTATTAGCAGGCCAGTATCATCGCCCGATATTAGCTATTTGACAGTCGGTATTTGTATTTTAAATAACTGCTTGGTGAAAAAGAAAAATGTAAAGAGATGGAAGAAACACTCTTCTATTTGATATTGCATGGTTTGTCCACCAGAGGGCACTGTGCAACTTCCCAGAGTCGGGTAGAGCGCAAACAAGTAAATAAGCAACTACATATAACAAATTGTGTAGTTATTTATTTTATGGGATTTTTCTTTCTTTCAGACACATGAAACAGTCGATATATCAGAAGGTCAGATGTTTAAATGACAAAATACCAATATTTGTTTCGGCTTTAAAAATACTTGCTACCTGCCTGAGTTCTGTCAGGTCCTTAACTGCGGTGGAAAAGCTGCTGAACAACCTTTTTAAAAACAAAACAAAACAAAAAAACAGGTTGTTGAAATCACATACTTTCTGTCTGAACCTTCAGTACACTCACATACAGCTTTTAGAACAGAACCAACAGATTTAATCACATACTGCATGAAACTTCTAATAGTTGTTGTTATATATGTAGCTATATAGCTACATATATATCAGATTGTAGGCATACCATTTCTTTCAGTGAACTATAATCTTTTTCTGTCATCTTTGCCTCTGTGAAGAGAGCTGTAAAATCTAATAAAGTAAAAATACACAAATGCTTACTGTTCCACAGTATATATATCACAGTATGCTGTAGCAGGGTGATGGTGATCTGCTTCGTTTTTTAACCCATTTATCAATGTTTCCCTCTGCCTGTTCAGGATGGAAAGAGAATGTTTGGTACTTACTTCAGAGTTGGATTTTATGGTACGAAGTTTGGCGACTTGGATGAGCAAGAGTTTGTGTACAAAGAGCCTGCCATCACAAAGCTGGCTGAAATCTCTCACAGGCTAGAGGTAAACTATGCTGTGCTCGCGTTCTCTCTCTATGAGTCGAATTGTTTTCTGTGAAAGAGTAAAATGTTCTGTTCTTTGTCTTTTCTGGTAGGGTTTCTATGGCGAGCGATTTGGAGAGGACCAGGTAGAAGTCATTAAGGACTCCAACCCTGTGGACAAGTGCAAGCTGGACCCAAATAAGGTTTAGTGTTGATAAATGAGATGAACATATGTTAAACGGATGGAAATGGTCTTAGCTATAAAAAAAAAACCAACCCAAAAACATTTGTCCCTCTAGGCATTCATCCAGATCACATACGTGGAGCCGTACTTTGACACTTACGAAATGAAAGACCGCATCACATACTTTGACAAGAACTACAATTTGAGACGTTTCGTCTACTGCACTCCTTTCACCCTGGATGGGCGAGCACACGGGGACCTGCACGAACAGTTCAAACGCAAGACCATCCTCACCACCTCCCATGCCTTCCCGTACATCAAGACACGGATCAACATCATCCACAAAGAGGAAGTAGGTCTACAGTCTGCCTGCTCTTCACAGGCAAATTGTTCAGCCTTTTCATGCAACCACTCTGTCACTCTTCCAGATTATATCCACACCGATAGAAGTGGCAATAGAGGACATGCAGAAAAAGACTCAGGAGTTGGCATTTGCCACCCACCAGGACCCTGCCGATGCCAAAATGCTGCAGATGGTCCTTCAGGGATCAGTAGGCACAACTGTAAACCAGGTAAAGTTTTGAATTTTTAGCATGCAACAACTGTTAGTTACAGCACTACTGATTCACAAAGCTGAAAGCTGATGTTTATGAGATTGTTCTGTTTTTCCAAGGGTCCTTTGGAGGTAGCTCAAGTGTTCCTGTCGGAGATCCCCAGTGACCCAAAATTGTACAGACACCACAATAAGCTTCGGCTCTGCTTTAAAGACTTCACCAAAAGGTATGGATTGTCCTTCCTCTAGGCAGAAGTTGAAACCTTCTCCTCTCACCCTGTACAAGCTGTAAAAATGATACGATACCACTGATGGTTGCTGTGTTGCTATATAACCAGACTATAGCGCCCAAGTGCTATAAGTTTTCACTTCACTCACCAAATTTGTTTAGACTTTCAGTCGATCATTTTATTTGAAACAGAGAACACGTGCTGTGTATTTACATAACAGTATCGCACTATATTTCCCTGTCTAAGGTGTGAGGATGCCCTACGCAAAAACAAGAGCCTGATTGGTCCAGACCAGAAGGAGTACCAGAGGGAGCTGGAGAGGAATTATCACCGGCTGAAGGAGGCACTGCAGCCTCTCATCAACAGGAAGATCCCCCAGCTTTATAAGCCTGTACTGCAGGTCAACTCGCACAGGTAGGGCCAAGCAGGCTTTCTCTCCATGTGTATGAACGATGTGAGTGAGAGTAGAGATTAATTTCTTGGTTGTTAAGTTAAATCAGTCTTTTTTTTTTTTTTTAATTGTTTTGCTTTTGTTTTGTTTTGTTTTTTGCTTCTGTAAAAACGATGCAGCAAACGGACAGCTTGACAAGGTAGTTTGGACTTCTCGGAGTACGTTTTGTGTTGTGTTTTTGTTTTTCGTTTGCATGTTTCTCACTGTTCAGGTTAGAGGGAAATGCTTTCAGTTTTAATTCTGAAATTAAAAATGAATTGGATTTGTAAATGTTTAAGGATACATCATACTTTTTTCGTGCAACTTTATTTATCAGTTAAGAATTTACCTGTTGTATGAAGGGAACAACCAAGCCACACACAGACTTAGTAAAATCTGAATGAATGCAATTACCTTTTATTTATAAAGCACCAATTCACAACAAGTTGCCTAAAGGCACTTTATATTGTAAGGAAGAGACCCCACAGAACATCATTTTTTCAGTGTGTCCGTTCATTTTATAAATTAGTTATATTTTTTTAATCAAGGATGTCGAGCATTTGTGATTTTGTTTACAGATTTACAGATAAAAGGTGTACTGATGGAAATATACGTATATGTATATGCTTTTCAGGGCTTTAAAATTGCAGCAGCCAAAATTAGCTGCAGTTTGGCTGGGCAACTTCTTTATGTTGCCATTGGACACAAAAAAGGCTCGAGAGCACGGCGTATTATAAATTATAAAAAAACGGTGGATTCATCAAGAGGACACCGAAGTTGTCTCTCTAGTGATTCCACAGCAGTACAAGAGCATCATCTGTTGACGTAACGAGGTATAACCTCCGTACGTAAACATAACAGTGTTAGAATAGTTAACAATAATAAACAAAAACAAGGGGCAGTTTGTTCTGACAAAATTAAACATGTAGCATTTTCAAATCTACTGCAAATACTTTGAACAATCACAGGCAGTGGGTTACAGATCAAATACTACATTACATAACTCAATCATCTCCAGTCGGAAAAAACGTGTATTCCCTGATTCATTGGCAAGGGGGTCTAGCTGTTGCTGAGTGAAATTGGTTGCACTAAAAACATCTGCAGGTTGTTGCAAGCCGTCTGTGGTTTTTCATTTAAGACGCAGATGCTATTTACTCTCAGAGCTGTAGTAAATCTTGAAATAGTGCAGCGCAAACTGGAAAACGGAAAATGGCTAGCAACTGCCACCAATCACTTGCCAAACAGTCGCAGAATATACAACCAGTGGTTGCCTGGCAGTCGCTGACCACGCCCCAAGGCCTCCGTTAATGGGACATTCAAAATTAAGTCCACAGTGACTGACAGCAAAGTCTAGCAACTACAGCAACCAGAGAATACATAGTTTTCCCTCACAATATGTTGCCTGGTGGTTACTCTAGGCCTGTGAGATTGGGGTCAGCATTGATTTGTAGCATGTATGAAGCATGTGTTATATGCTTGTGCTCATCTTGTGAGAAGGTAGAGCTACAGGAGGTCAGCTATTTTCACATACTAGGCTTTTCTAGATTTCTTCCTACTGCAGCTTTAACATTTCAGGTCAGCTTCTCGTGACAGCTCAAAATTCTTAGTATTTTATTTCTTTTTTTTTTTGTCCTCGTTAACATCTTTTTGTTTTTAATTTGCAGAGATTCCTTCAGCAGAATGAGTCTTCGCAAGCTTGACATTTGAAGATGAAGTGCACCACACACAAGCGCACCTGTACACCTACACAAACACTTAACCGAAACTGCAATATTAATTTATTCTCCAGTGTAAATAGGAGTGTCTCTTGAAAGTTGGTCAGTGTTTGGAAAAAAGCGTGTTTAAACAAAAGGTTGAAAAGACTTGCAGCTTGGTACGTCATTCCAGTGTCTTAATTTGTTTACAGACAAACTGTTACACAATCAGCGCAGCAAACAAGTGGAACTTCAAATTAAAGAGATACCTTGGCATTTAGAATTTCTTTTTGCTAGTCATTTCAGTAGGTAACAAGTGCTTATACTGTCCCCATGCTACCTTAAAATAACAAAAAACAAAGCTCATGCCAGCACTCACTCTTGGAACCAGTAGAAATGGCTGCAAGCTATGAAGAATGCTCCAGAGTTCTGTATTTCAGTAAAGTGCCAAAAAAAACCCACCCTTTTTTTTGCCAAATTCTTACAATTTTAAAAGTCAAGGTGTCTTTTTAATTATGTACGATGTGTCAAGAAAATCTGTACTCAATTTTCATGTGTGCACTTTTTTTTTTTTTTTTTTTTTTTAAATGGTGTAGCATTGCATTTTACAACTTGAAAGTTTATGTAATGCAAAATGGGAGAGAAACCTTAAAACATGCAAAAAAATTGTACCAGTATTTATCATGATGCTTTATTATTGTTTTTAGTTGAGGCGCCAATGTTTTAAACTTAGGTACTTTAAACCTCATTGTATAATTTTATGTAGTTTTGTTTTATTTTAAATATTTTACTAAATAAATATTTTAATGTTCAAGTGGTCTGATGTGATGTTTCTCTGTTATTATGGACTTTGAGGTAAGTCGGCCAGAAACTAAGACGACAAAAAGCATGAAGTTGGTGTGAAGGTAAAAACTTTATTGCTTTCACTCTGAAACCCCGCTATGCCACTTCCGCATAATGAGAACTGGAATGGTACAGTTAAAAAGGACACAACAACACAGTAAGGGTGCTTTTAACCAAGCATTTCACTTTAAATAATAAACTCATCTTTGAAAGACAGGTGAAAAGGGTTTGTAATACTTAGAAAGACAGCTCATCAGACCCAAGTAAATCTCTGAAACCATCACTAGACCTGAGATGAACAAAGTTACCTTTACTGAGTTTTTAAAGCTCAATTGATGCAACCCCCCCCCC
>NW_005187473.1:2723079-2741466 GCF_000239375.1 Pundamilia nyererei | reverse complement strand
AGCTTCTGTGAAGCAATGGCTCTGGAAGCTTCTTCCTCACATTCCTGTGGTGTGCAGTCTTTCAGGCACACTCTGCTCAGGTGTGTGCGAATGGACTGTTGGGGCTTTTTACAAAGCAGGCAGTAGACAACGTTTCTCTCCATCTTGTTTGCACTGTAAATACAAAGAGTGAGAGGCAGAAAGTGAGAGAGAAAAACTGCATATCAATTTATTTATTTTTTTGATAGTATGAGAAAACAAACAAAGAACAACAACAATACATCCACACACAAACTTTGCTTCCAACCCCCCCCCCCCCCAAAAAAAATCAATCTGCTATGCATGACTAATCAATAAATTGTCACAAAAGACTCAGTCCATCATAAACAGGAAATTTACCTTACCACATCAAGTTAAAATGTTTTGTGTCTAGGCTGTTAGATCAGATATGGAGCATATTAATGCAAAAGAGGAAAATCTATTTTTTTCTTCAACTATAGTATCTTAAATCTGTCATGAGACAAAACTTGATATTACATAGGTTTAATCAGAGGGATGGTGATTTGTTTTAATAGATCAAAATATAGATATGTATATACATCTCTAAATATAGATATAGACATATAGATTTCAAAACCAGCAATATGCAAGTACAAAACTGAATATTCGCTGCTTGAGAACTTCCATCAGTCTGGTTTTAGTCTTAACTTTGTTATTTTATCTCTAATGAACTTTAAAAACTGTTCTCTCTCTTTTAAAAGAAGAATGGAGGTAGGTCATAAGCTAAATCATGGTCTCAGTGGGCAGTTTTTCCTCCCCATAATAACCATGAACTGTATATAATGATATTTATACTGTGCTTTTTGACCCTCCTTGCAGCATAAAACTGAACTATAGCTTAAGGAGTTTTCAATTAGAGATTCAGATCTTAAAATCCTGACTAGTGCAAACATCTCACTTGACAGTTGTACACTACATTAGAGACTGACTGTTTTCAGACCGATATTTGGTCATTTAAAAGTCTCATATTCTAATATTTATTTCAGATACACAAAACAAACAATTCTCTAACATTTGTTATATGTAGTTAATTATTGTTTATGCTCCACCCGATTCTGTTCAATGAGCCTTTCACATTTGTGGCATCCCAATCACAAGCTGCCACAGAATCTGCAGCACGCCCTCTGGTGGTCAGACTATGCAGATCTCAATCGTGCTCACATTAAATCAGTTGGGCTCTATAGTAAAATATCAAACAAGCAGTTTTCCATAACATTGTAAAATGTATATTATAAAAACCTGATAGTTCACTGATAAAATCAAATTGCGTCCTTCACTCTGACAAATCTGACATCTGAGCCTGAAACTGTTGACTGCATAAACTAGTGTCAACGAAGCATGTAGAAACTTTTTAATTATTATTAGACAGCTGAGTGTTTGTTGTAAATATCTGTTGTAACTAAATGAGTTTCTGAGAATCTGTCGGTTTCACTGTATAAATGGCATCAGTTTGAGGCTTCAGATATACAGCTAAATTGTACAGGTTTCTATATAAAAACCCTCACAAAACAAGGGATCAGTTGATGAGGAAAGCTTCAGGGTAAAAGCTTTTCTGATAAACTGAAAAAATAACATGAGAACATTTTCAAATTCGAACAGAATACAGACTGCTGCACCCAGGGGGGAAAGTCAGTTTTCAACATTTTTACTTGATTAAATTTTAGTTCAACGTGCTTTGCCATTTTGTAAAAAACAAACAATACAAAGTCAACATTGAAGAAAAACCAAAAAAACAAAAATACACAACCAATCATCCCTAACGTTAAAAAAAAACAAACAAAACAAACTTTGACCCCAACTGGGCGTTTCTGTTTAGAGTACCTGCACATGAGTGGATGAGAAGGCGGAAGCGCCTTGATACCACCGTGGGGCTGTTGCAGGTTTAGTTTTCCTTGGCTGAAAAGTCACTTCAGTTTCAGTGTAAATGTGGCAGCCACAGTGTGTCTGGCACTGTTTGAAGTATTGCAAAAACTCCATCTGTCTTTTGCCTAGGAGCTCAGTTTCCTGTAAGGTCTGTCTATTTCAGTGTCCAGGTTCAGGCATCCTTCTGTAGAACAGCAGGTAAGGGGTTGATGAGCAGCACGTCTCAGGAGAACAGGCTCGCAGGAAGTCCTCCTCCTCAAACAAACGCACCTCAGAGTCATCAAACAGCAGCCATTTCCCTTCATATTCCAAGAGGCTATTTAAAGCCTTCTGCTCTTTGGTCTCTGTGCTGCCACAGGAAGCCTGCGATGTCTCCTCTACTGCCTCGGGCGCTTTTTTAAGTCCAGCTTCAGTGTTTTGGCTCAAAATGTTGATGGTTTTTCTCCTATTACAACCCTCCGTCGAACCACTGCTAGCTGCTTTCTCTGTGTGTTTACTGCTGCTGTTCCCGAGGTCATAGCTGGACACACTCCTCTGGCCTCCCAAGAGTCCGACACCCCCCTCTGACAGCTTTTTGCTCCCTGATTTGCTGCTTGCCAAACTCTCGCGCCGCTGTCCTCTCGTATTCAGGCTGAAAGACACCTCTCCATCATCGTAGTCCAGCACCGTCTCCTTCACCAGAGCACCTTCTTTGTCTTCCTTCACCTCGTCCTCCTCCTCCTTCTCTTCAGTTTTTGTGTCCTGCAGCCAGATCTTCACATCTGTTAAATCAGACATTCGGATGTAGGCAGTGTAGTGGCCACTGCTGATGGTCACACCACTATGCATGACGACGGCAAACAGCTGATAGTTTTGACCTTTAGTGGATGAGGACTGGGTACACCACTCCTCAAGAGATAAGGTCAAAGGAGTCTGTAAGGGAGTGTTCACTTTAGAAAGACCAGCATATGGGTCCAGTCTGGGAAGAGAGAACAATACAGATATAAGAGTACATTTAGAAACTAGAGATCAAAGCAGTAAAAACTCATCTACAGCAAAGGACTGATTCTATTTCTCCATGATGAGAATCTTTTAAGTCTAAGCATGTGGTACAGCGATCACTTTTTCAAACACTAGCTCAAATTCATTCCAGTAGAGTTAGTGTAGTGCGGCAGTGTGATAACTGAGACTTCAGTGGACTCACTCTAAACCGTTGGCAGAGAAGCGCTTTAGGTGAATAGTGATGACTTCAGGAGTCTTGTCAAACAGCAGACTCCTCTCGGCCTCTGTGTAGTGATGGCAGGTCTCACAGAAGTATTTATCCTCCCCAAAAATGCGCTCCACCGAAGCGAACTGAGATATGGCCCATTTCAGAGTCTTCAGCTCTGGTTTAGGGTCTGGTGAGACTGAAGAAAAAAACAAACAAACAAGATTTTTAAGATAAAAAGGGGGAAAATAAAACCCACACCCACAAAAAAATTTTTGTTGTAAAAATTTACAACTAAAAATTTGTAAATTCTCACCCTCAGAGAGGTCATCGGGGCTGCTGGGCTGGTCATCAAGCACAGGGACACTGATGTCCTGGAAGTCCTCTCTCCTCTCTGTGAAGCTCTCACACTCCAGACATCGAGTCCTCAGAACCAGCCGACCTTGGAACAAACGCTCCATGAGGCTCAGGCCCGCTGAACGAACATAAAATCCACAGTTAGTAACATCTATAACTCCATAAATAAATGTAGGCTCCTAATGCACGTCAAAGTACAAATTAAAAGTTAAAGTGAATGACCAAACATTTAGTCTGTCCCAACTTTTCTGCTTTTTTTGGGATGCTTATTCATTTAAATTCATTAATTGTGATATGGGGGCAAAAGGCAGGAGATCAGTTAGGCTTGGGGCTTAAGAGGTTAAAGTGAGTCATTTCTTTCTCGACTAAACGTTTTCTTCATAATCGCTGCCTCTTACGATGATCACAGGTCACACCTACCTTGATGTTTAGGAGCCTTGCTGTGTTCGGATGCATTTTGGCTGGGTGGCTCTTGAAGGTTTTTCTCGCTTTCGTCGTGCGTCACTCCATTTTCCTGCTCTGTTTTGTTTTGGTTCTTCACAGTTGTGCAGCTGATCTTTCCCACGCTGCGGAACTTGGAGAAAATACTTGGCTGCTTTCCAGACGGCCTCAGCCAGCTCAACTTAGCTCTCTTCTTCCTCTTCCCATCTGCCTCTTTACACGTCTTCTCAACTTTCCCCTCATCGTCGCTTCCTCCTTCCCCATTTGGTTTCTTCGCCTCTTCCTCATCTGCCGCCTCCTCTCCACCTTTATTCTTGCTGCTGTCCATGGTGATTTCACTGGAGGACTTCCTTTTGGAGCGAGTGAGGGGTCTATTTCTACTCAGGTTTTCCTCTGCAGAATCTGATTTCTTAGACTTCAGGGATTTGGATTTTTTCTTGGCATTCCCCACTTCTGTGTCGCTCTTTCTTTTCCCGGCAACTTGACCATCCTCTTCCGTGGAAGCTTTGGATTCTGCACCAGAGCCGCCAGACCCCAAATCGAGACCATTCTCGAGTTTAACTTCCGACACATCCTCCTCCTCGCCTTCTACTTTCAGCTCTTTCCTGATAGTATCACAGGCTTCCTGGATATATCCCAGGATGCACTGCAGAACTTCCTGAGCATCATGCTGGAGATAACCTTCGTACATGGGGTTCAGCTGCCTGCGACACAAAACCACAAACTTGTGTCAAACTGACAGAAAATGGCAATTTTAATGAAAGTGTTCAAAAACACAAAAGTGCCAATCTGGAGTTTAAACATGTCAGCATGCTTACTTTAAAAATGATTCGTAACCAACTCATCAGCTTGAGCTATGACTGAGCATTAATGATGACAAGTTTTTACCTTTTAAACAGCATAATAATGATCAAAGCTCCACATTCATGATCCTACATGTGCATCTAACTGCAACTAAGTGTTTAATCAATGTTATATGCACGTATACAATGTGACAATATTTGGGTGTTTAGTAACATTTAATATTCGAAAGCCATTAAGTCATCGTGCTAGAAAAAAGACAGCGTGGGAACAAACTGGTTACCTAGCAACACAAGTGTATGATCTAATAAGCAACTGGGTTACAAATATTTATTGAAACTGCCAAATCTTTACCTGAGCGTGTGCAGAATTTTGCGCGGTGGTGTGGCTAGCTCTCCATCGGTGAAGCTGTCAGGATTAAGCAGGAAGCTAGACTGCAGCTGCTCCACTGCAGTTATCAAAGTGTTGAAGCTCCCAAGAAGCTCGATGTGAGCTGGCAGAGCCTCCGACACACCGTCTGACTGCTGACAGTGTGGCTGTAGGAAAATGACACAGAGTAAAAAGGTTACTGAAATATGCTTTCGTAGCTCAGAAGACAGACACCCTCCTTTAATGCTGCTGCTTTTTCAAAACTGTATATTTTACAATTAGAATACAGTGCACTGTGTCATAACTCTTTGAGATGAAGGCTACTGGACTTGTTTTTGGTTCATGAAGGTTTTCACCTCTTGTCCAAAAGGCTTCTTCAGTTCTAAAAACTTATGGGGAGTCCCACGTAATTAACTTCAAGCTCTGAAGACTAGAGTGCACTATATTGTTCAACAACTTTAAAAAGAAGCATGCAACATCTCCCATCAGAGGAGTTAATAAGTGCTAAACTTTGGACCCACACTGTGGCTGTGATTTATTATGCACGTACCTCTTCGCTTTTCTCAGTTTCTTCCTTGGGTTTCTCCTTCTGGATGGAGAGATCGTGAAGCTTCTTTATGCCTTCTCTGAAGCCTGGGCAGTAATAAAGAACCTGCAGATGCAATCAGACATCAACACATCATTATTGTGATTTTAAACTGGATGTGATAACAAGTAATCCACACGAGTGGAAAACTCAAAGCATCTTCAAGTAATCAGGTTGTTAAATGCTGGTGATATTATGATGACACAAATAAGCGCGAAAAACGTGTCCATGACCTTCACAGTCATTTGTGCTTCAGTACTTAAAGTCCAACAGTAATTCCCATTAACCCAGTAATGGTCACAGTGAAATATAATTTCCTTTACCGGCTCAACATAATAGCAAAAATCTGTTAAAAATGACTGTCCAAATATGAAGCTAAACCGTTCTCTTTTAGTCATTAGTCACACAGCTTCTTGCTTTTGCATGTTTGATGCACTTCAGAATTATTCTAATTATTACAATAAGCTCTTTAGTCATCCAAAGTAAGGTTAAAAAAAGTCCTGTTTAGAAACCTTAAAAAAAAAAAAGGATGGAGAGAAAAAGAATCTGGTTCTATACTATTCCTAACTTTGATTACAATAGACCCTGTGCACAAGAAAATGCTAACTTCCTGGTTTGAGACCGGATGTAGGGTTGTACATTTCCGGTAGCTTTACTTTGCGGTCAATCACTACTGCGAAGATCTACTCCAAAATCATGTCCAAAACTCAAAAACGGAAAGATCGCGTTACGTTACAAAGAGCAGAAGGTGGGGACACTCACCGCTGTTGTGTCATAAAAAAATCTAATGATCAATTTTGACGTTTAAAGATCAAGATCAATCAGTTGTTTACATCACTCAACACAAGCAGAACTGCATTACAAAATCAGAAGTTACATCGTCCACATTCAGAAGCACATCTCTGTATAGTGACTGGTCTTATGATTTAAACAGGCAAATGTTCAGCATTCAAACTACAGGTGAAGAATAGTCAAACCTGATGTTTCCCCCGTTATGTCGATATCAGCTAGTCAAGTACACACCTACACAGCATGTTAACAAACCGTGAAAAAAAGCCACACAAAAAATGAATGATTGCTGGTAAGGGTTTCTGTACATTAGTATTTACGATGGGTATGTTGTGACTTCCCTTCAAAATTACAGTGGTCCTTCGCTTTAACGCAGTTCACCTTTCACCTCGCTGTTTCGCGGTTTCTCCTCTGTGATGTCTCTCCTGTACAGTACAGAATCGATAGCTAGCAGAGTGACTCTGAAGTGCAGTACTGTATGTCGATGAAATGTTCTGCACATCAAAAAATAAAATTGGCTACTTGATTTCACCTATCGCTGGTTATTTTTAGAACATAACACCCGCAATAAACGAGGGACCTCTGTTTACAGATACTGAGAAATATAAAATTTGAATCCCTTTTCTCTTTTGCTCTGAGGCGCGGGGGAAAAAATATAGACAAGTCGATGAACATCATTTACAGATATATTGGGTAAATGCCCAAGACATCTATAGAAATGTAAATCGCCGCTTGATTTATTCATTTGCTTAACTTGTTTTGGACCGTAAACAAGGCGCGAATAGGACACCGGAAACAAAGCTCCCTACAGGAGTTTCCGCACCAGAAGTAGCATATGCTAACGTGCATATAGTCTATTAAAGCAGATAAGTGCTACTGTAATTACATATCTTCTATTAAAGCAGTGAGTACATGAAATCCTGCTCACTAAACTAACTCCATACTTCAGAAAAGTGATGTGCCATCACTTGATTCCATTAGCAACTAGTATTTAAGTGAAAACGTTGTGCTTAATTTATGCTCCTGAGATTTTGTCTGTTTCCAGAGATATTTACCTACACAGATAGGTTTTTAACCACCAGAAATGTGCTGATTGGTTGCCAAGTGGGCCAGAACAGGGAAAGGAGTTAAAAAAATAAAATAAAATAAAAAATGTATGAGCAGTACAGTCAGAGGTTGCAGTGAACACTGTACATTGTTTACAACACTCAGTAGTAGCCTACAAACCGGTTGAACCACTTTTTTTTTAAGCACTGCCTCCATTCGACTACAGACGCTCTCTGCAGGTAGGACAGTCCAAAGCTCCCCACAGACTGCCATCACACTAATAATAATAATAATAATAATAATGGATTGCATTTATATAGCGCTTTTCGAGACCCCATTCACTCTCACATTCACACACTGGTGGAGGCAAGCTACGGTTGTAGCCACAGCTGCCCTGGGGCAGACTGACAGAAGCGAGGCTGCCATATCGCGCCATCGGCCCCTCTGGGCAACACCAGTAGGCGGTAGGGTAAAGTGTCTTCCCAAGGACACAACGACCAGGACAGAGAGGCCGGGGATCGAACCGGCGACCTTCCGGTTACAGATGCGCTTCCCAACCCCCTGAGCCACGGTCGCCGCAGAACCACAATTTCCCCATCAGAAAATGTAACATTCCCGGCATCACAACAACATCCACTTCTGAGTGGGATAACACAGGTTTGAGGATTCAATGCAACTTAAATCGCACAAGAACAAACCACACACACTGTGAAGTGTCTGTGCAGTTTTCAACTTTTCCTTCAGTATATTTAAACCCATCCTACCATTTGTACTAAAACACTGGAACAAGTGACATCTATTAATGCTGGAAATTAACTCCATCTGTGGTAATGTCTCACCTGTAAGATGCTGTTCAAATAGCAGGTATTGCCCAGATTGTTGAGCCCCACGAACGGCACCAAGTTCTCTCTCTTCTCGCAGGACAGGAGGAGGCTGGGCGAGGAAGGACACCGAGAAGGCCCCGGGACCACCTGATCACAGCTGCTGATCAGTTAAGAAGGAAGCAAACAGAAAGTCAGCAGCTAATAAATTGAATTTCACAAATGACATCCACCATCACACACACACTGTTTTAAAATGATTACACTGAGATTAATGTTGAAGTGTAACCCCAGCTTGATTGAGATGAAGCCTACTATTAAAATCTAAGGTATCGCTCATCCACACGTGCATTATCCTGCCCTCACAACAACAGTGGAATTCCCATAACTATCTGAATGTAACTGTGGGAAAACGAGTGCTTCGGGCTGCCCAAAACAAATCAGTCTAGAAAACTATTTGTGTTTGACGCACACTGGTAGCAGAGACCTACCTTGCCTCAGGCTCCTCTGGCTCACATGTTTTGGGTTCTTCTGTCTGAGGTTCCGAGAAATCCAGAGCCCGCTTGGTTTCCTTCTTCTGGAAGAACTTCAGAGAGAGTTTACTCTTCTTCACTGGGCTCCCCGGAGCCGCTGATACCACACTTTCACCCTGCAGACCTGGCATCTTTCCTCCCGGTACCTTGAGGGCGATTTTTTCTTTTAAATTCCTACTGAGACGCAACAGCGCACCTCACTGGTGAAAAATGGAAACACACAATGTAATTTCAGCGGGCGCCATCAGAGTTCAACGAGAACGAACGTAGCTGCGCACTTAAGTTCACGGTCCGCTATTGTGTAGCTACACACGGACAGGTCCAGTCCAATCAAGCACACACTTCTCAATAATACAGTCGAACCGGTTATTGACCGTACCACGCATTATGTAACATGTTAGCTGGCTAACGCTAACTTAAAGGTAGTACTTTGTTTCAGTCCTACCCACAAACAACCGCTCTAGCACGGCTTACGTGAGCAACTGTTTTCGCTTTAAATTACAGGGTAGCAACAAATAACTTGCTGTTTTTGAGCACGTTGCGCACATCACAGCGACAAACTGGCTCGAGAAGGTGCGGTGAAGAAGTGGGAGGAGAAAACAGAAAGCACGCCGTTTGAAACTGTTCACGGCCAAAAAGGACTTCTTTGAAATCCCAGCTGAGTCGAGAAAGAAAACTTACCCGAATACTTCATTCCAGTTTAAGTTTGATATTTTCCATTAAACATCCCGTCTCGAAATGCTTTACGGAGTGTTTAACAATTCAGACGGTGCAACAGAAGTTGGCGCTTTTTCCTGCTTGAAGATTCGCTGGCCGCTACATCGCCGGCAACGTTCGGATATCGCGTCAAAACATCCGGCCAGAATGTTAAAAAAAAACGGTCACGACTAAGCTTGAAAATCATCAGGTGTTGCCGAACATTTGGAAATGCGCGTATAACTCTGGGAAATTCTATACCTGAAAAGATTTACATGCCAGATTTCAGGCTAATGTTAAGACAACTATTTCGGCTAGGCCCAACCGGCCAGCTCCAAGCGCCATTCTTGTAGTCCTTTCTCCAGCTCCTTCAAAATAAAAGTCGAGCTAAACTTGAACAGTCATTTCTCATGTCTCACCTTTTTTCCCTTTTGAAGTACTAAGATTTTAAATACAGGACATTAAAAATTGCTTTCATGAAATGAATGTAATAAAAAGTATACAACTCATCAAGGCTTCCATGGAAGCCAAGGGCCACAGAGGTTTCAAATTTCAAGTTGAGACAAGCTGAAGCTGGTCTGTTGTATAAGAGGTATAATTTGGGAGACTGCACTATATATTTCTTGAATCCTCTTCACACTTTATATATCTGACCCAACAAAAAAATTGCGATTTACAGAACAACGGTTAACATAGAATCGGATGTTTATATAGACAATATAAAATCATTAAGTAAAAACCAATGAGTATGAACAAAAGTGGGTCCAACAGCAAAAGAAAAAGAAAAAAAGATTATTAATTACCTGAAAAAAAACCCACGAGACTATAATAGTATAGTTATATAACAGTAAGTTATGAATTATGCTCAGTCATCCAGGTAAGAAAATCCCACAAAGTTGAATCTGTTGATCTGGAGGTACGTTTCAGTGGGAAAAAGTTTCATTTTCCATCAAAGTGACGTTTTCAGCTGACTGCAGGTTTCCCCAGCATTATAAGCAGTTCATTTGCATGATGACTGAAAACACCCACTAATGACTAACAATAGGCAGTTGATCAATGATCACTGAACCACTGATGCCCAATGACTGCAATCACAACACTTTAAGATGGTGAATGATGTATTCTTAGGCTAATACAGGGCAGGGAAGCTGAAGGATTCCTGGTTATCCCAGACCATTATGGACATGGAGGCAAGGAGGTCATTTACATGAAAAGGGAATGACCATCTCTGAAGCAAGGACAGGGCCTTACTTCACCATTTTACAGCGCTGTTTGTGGCTATTCTCCAATTCTCTGTGAATGGTACTCATGCCACTGATGAATGGTCATGGCAGTTTGCATATTAACGCTCATAAAACTGAACTCTGGGCCTATCGGCTGTTGTGCTGTGCTCTCGTTAATGATATCAAGTCATTGTGAGACAGAACCAAAATCCTGTCACAAGGTAGAAGCTGCAATAAAAAGTGACTTTCATATATATGAGTCACTTTCAAGCAGGTAAAAAGTGTCTGACATTAAAAATGCCCTTTTCCAAGAGAGATCTGGAAAGCAGAAATTGCAGCAAGTTTAACATCCCAGTTCTATAAAGATATTCTAAGTGGCTAAAAAGGAATGGATTGATTATAATGTAATTACAATAATCGAGTCAAAGATACTTGCAGACAGGCATTTTTTTTAATGTTATACAGCGACTACAGTCTATTAGCAATATAAGCAAAGCTATTACGCATAAAAAACATATAGAATTGAACCAGATCTGACCTTTTTTGACGGTTGATCACTTTTTGGCACAACAGAGGAAATCTGTAGTCCTCCGAGTTAGGAAATCACTGCCACCAGACAACCGGGGTTGATTTTCTGGGATTAAGTGAGTTAGTTTAGCTTGAGTGGGGATGAGATTTTTGCACGTACCATTTAAAGTCGTAGATAACAAACCAAGAAAGTGTCCTACTAAAATCCTAAGCAAGAACATGGCAACCACCGACTTTCATTAACCAGTTCTTCTTTTATTTTGAAAAAAGTAAACGGAAGTTCATAGTTTGCAGCTGTTAAAATGAAACTATTTTTTTTGTGGAAGCAAAGTATATTTGTGGACTTTTGTTTAATAACGAAGCTTGTCCCACACCAGCTGTTCATAATTATATTTAAGGAATCTATTTACATGTATACATAATACATAAACAGGGAGAGAAACCAAAACGCTTATTGTACAGGCACTTCCCACTTTGCACCAACAGGGGGCGACATTATCCAGCCGAACGGAGGTCGATCTGTCCAGCAGTATCATTCCCTCCTTCACCGGAGCATCTCATCGTTTGACAGTCTCCGAGGCTATCCCTCCGCGACTGTGACGGTAAGACACTGTTTACGTTTCCCCTGCTTGCAGCGTTAATTGATAAACCTAAATCTGCCCGAATAGCCGGGCCGCGAGTGCGTCTAGTTTAATCTTCTTTACAGCTTATTTGTATCAGTTGCACTGTTTTGCTTTTGCAGTATTATGGAGTGCTTTGGCTGGCGTGTTTTTTTGGGTTGTTTTTTTTTTTACGATATAGAGAGGATCGCATCACCTTAAAACCGCACAGACATGGTGTTTCGTTTCATCCATGCACGTAGTCAGTGCAGGCATTTGTCAGTACGACGCTATGAAGGCTGGACGATCCGCAGCTGCTGCTGTTGTTACAGCTGCTGCTGCTGCTGAAGAGTGGTTGCTTGGTCAGCAGCAACGTACCGATGGACACTGAGCTGCTGTGCCTCAGCTTCCAGAAAACCTCAGTGGCTTTCACGCTGATGGTGGAGGGATGTTGCTGTGAGGATGCTGATGCAGTAGTGGATGGGAGTACTTTAGGGGTGCTAAGACTTCCTGTGGGACTGTAGATGATGATGCCATCGCCATCCTTCAGTCTGATGGCTCAAAATACTCTTCAGTCTCCAGCTCTGAGGTAGCTTTAATAGCAAACCTCTTAATTAACTTACTGTAGCCTACCAGAGTCCCACACTTCACTTAAAGTGGGTTCAGTTTATCCTAAATCACTCTTGTGGTGTGACTCCATTACAGATCAAACAAGCAGCTAGTGATCTCTTTAGATTACAGAAGGAGGGCCGGCGAGGGGAGGTGTTGGATATGCTTTCTCTCTCACTCACCATTTAAATCCTAACCAGGAGACTCACATTCAGGAGGATTAGTGTGTTTCCCTTCTCTCATCACCTCCTTATAACAGAATTTTATAAAGAGGGCATTGCCAGGTCACCCACGTGTCAAGCTGCTGTATGCTGAAGGGTCAAATGTACGCAGGGCTTTATTTCCGGTATTTCAGACGCTGAATGCGATAACTGGAGAGATCTGTGCAGTGAAACGTTGGTGGCAATACTCTCTCTCACCGGAGAGACTTTCCATTTTTAGAAGGCATAAAAAAATGACTCGAGGAACAATGATAAGGGAAAAAAGCTTCTCTTTTACCTGGATGTGACACATTCAGGTACTGTTTATGAACCAAGTTTACAAGAACTTGAGCAATGAGGTGCTTGAATTATGCAAGTGGCCTTTATCAAGGTTGGCCTTGTCCCACGAGGCCCAAAGCTCTAGTGGCTGGAGCGGTAGAGGTGGGTGGTGTGGCGGGCTTAAAGCCCATGAGACAAAACAGCCCCCCTCCTCCAGCCTCCAGCCTGGTTCTCTCTCAAGAACTGAGCACTGGTAGGAAAATGAAAGCATGCTGAACGACAGGCAGTGGTGAACTCCAAGAATGAGAAGCATGTCCAAGTCTGCTACACTTGTGTGCACGCATGTACTCAGAAATGCGATGAAAAACAGAGACTTTTCTTTCAGCTTAGAGCAGTTGGAACAAAGAAAAACTGGAGCGCGATCTGAAAAAAGCAAAAACACAAGCATAAGTGAACAGCTACGCTTCTCACTTTTCATGTGTTTTGCATCCTGTCTGAGAGGGTTTTATAAGGATAAGCAGAAGAGAATGGATGGATATGTAAATCTGCTACACTATGACTATAACTGTTAACATCAACACTTTATTTCTCACACAGAAAGTAGTTTAATGTGTAAGCGTGTCAGTGAAAGTAAGTTAAAGCTACCCTTTATAAGTATGCATGTGTGCATAACCCTGCATGGATGGATATTTGCATATATCAGATCTGATCAGATCTCAGGCTGCACATAGGATCCCTCTCTCTCTCTCTCTCTCTCGCTCTCTCTCTCTCTCTGTGTATACTTGTGAGCATCTGAGCGAATCCCGTTTGATGTATGCCGAGGAGGTGGGTGTATCCAGCCCAGCCGCTCTGATGTTGGGAGGCAATAACTTCCATCCTACTCAGTCTGCTCTCTACTCTCACTGCTCTCCTGTTTCAGCCAGTCTGTCTGCCTCCTAGCGTAGTACTCTGCTTTCACTCACCATTATTCATCGCCATCTAAGGATATATATATATATTTACACAAACCCACAGAGGCAGACGGAGCACCTTCCTAACGGACCCGAGACTTTGCATTTGGCTGATAGAGATATAAAATATACACCACCCTGCAAAGACATAAAAGTGGGGCTCGATAGCAGTTCTTCTTAAACTGACATTTGTTGTTCCCCGCTACTACATTTTTTCCATCACAAAGGATTTCACAAGCAGCTGCTGAGGTAAGGGAAAGATAGATTTCTCTCCGTTTGACTGTTTTTCATGTGCATTTGTCCCCTGGTGCATCCTGGTCTTCCAGGTTCGGTGCTTGGCAACTTGAGAACACGTTTTTTTAGCATGTTGTGTTTGATCAACTGATTATATTTATTCTGGGCTTCTCTCTGAGCTTATGGATCTCTTAGTGTCTGTGTTGTAATCAGATGAAGCAGTCCGGGCATGCACATACATCTGTGCTAACAAATGATATCTCTTTGTTTATCATTACTCCTCCTACCTGCTGATTCTTCCTCTGAAGTGTTTTGTTAGCAAGGACAAGCATCAGTAAAACTCACTGCTGCTCCAGCTAACCTCTTTCAGCTGGAGCCTGACATGTGCACATATGTGTGGGGTTACAATATAAGCACGCTGTGGTGAAGTGCTGTAACTAGTCAGTGGCCGGTCAGAAGGAGTAAAAGCGAAGGATGGTTGTTGTTCGGAGTGATCATATATGCAACTTCTGCTTGGTTGCCTCTGCATTCAGTGTGCCTCTCTTTGCTTTTCCCTTCCCTGCCCTCTCCCTCCCTCTCTCTGCTCTCTTATGGTCTGCTTGTATTCACAGTCTTGGTCACTGCTCTGCTTGCCTGCCACAGACCATTGGCCATGGTTGGATGGCTAACCGCAGCTACACAACATTAAAAAGGCAAAAAGTTCCTATTTCGCGGGGCATGTTTGCAGGGTACCACTTTGTGTGTGTATGTGTGTGCTATATGCTGCATTTACTGACTTTTGGATTTCTACTCCGTCGCTCAGGTGAAAGGGCACGCGGTTGTTAGCACATAACACACATTGTCCTCAGAGATACAGCTGACCTGCATTTAGTCCTTGCGTGTGTATGTGTGCGTGTTCTGTGTTTGTGTTTGTGTGTGTCAGTGTGATTTCCTTGGAGGTTCAGAGAGGTGAGTCATACCAGCTCAGAGGCTGGTGGCTGTAAGAGTCATTCGGTGTAACGATGCCTTGATGTGCGATTTGCAAATTGACACTGTCTGATGGAACCGTGTATCTGTGAAATGCCAACTTTTCAGGAAATGAAAGCAAGCAGAACTGCCTTTTTAAGCTCAGTCATCATTCATTTTTAAGGCTTTCTAGTACAGCTGGAAGCAGTTTTGTCATCTCAAGTCTAACAGAACTTTCTCCACACAGAGGGGTTTGTAGTGTTTTCAAGCTAGCCGAGAGACTGCTAAATAACATTAAAAAAAAATCCAAATGTTGAATATCTAAGACGTAAAATAAAAGCATGCATATTTAACATAAATAAAACAAATACTAACAGCACACAGAACATGTTTTGTTGATATCTATAACCCGCAGCCGGATCATAGCAGCGTGGTTCTTTGATTGGGAGTGTCTGCTGAAATTCTTCAACAGCTATTTGTTGGATTCCCATGAAAACTCAGACAGACATCTATGGTACCCTGAGGAAGAATCCTGCTGGCTTTGATGATCGCCAGAGTTTCCCTATGAGGCTGTTGTGAAGCTGTGTAAAATGTAAATATAAACAAAATGCAATAATCTGCAAAACTCATAAACTCTGAGCCATTTTTGCCTCTGTAGCATCTATTTTTTTAACAGCAGTTTGTAAATGTCTGTGCTGCTGTTTAATATAAATATACAAAACCTTCCCTGAAACTGACAACATCAGGATGGGAGCATGTGTTGATCTTAAACCTCACATTTTCATGTAACCTTCAGCACTGATGGTGCATTTTCAGGTGTGCAAGGTATCAGTTTCATAGGCACTGATGAACCCCCATACCATCAGAGATGAAGACCTTTGAACTGAGTGTTATGGAGGACTTGGTGCCCATGTTTTCCAAAAAGAATTTCACATTTTGATTCATCTGGCCACAGAGCAGTTTTCTACTTTTTCACAGTCCATGTTAAATGACCTTTGGTCCAGAGGAGACTGTGACCTTTCCGGCCACTTGTGGCTTCTACTTCTTTGCATGACAGAGGTTTAGCCTGCATGTGTGAATGGCACCATAAACTGTGTTTGCATGATCACAGAATCATGCCCGTGTTTAATGCTGTGTCACCCGAAGGCCCGAAGATCACAGGCATCCAGTATTGATTTTCAGCCTTGGCCTTTATGAAGATATTCATATTATGTACCCTAGATGATGAGAATCATGCTTACATTGATAAACATGATTCTGAAATTGTTTCGTAATGTGAAGATTGATGAGTCTCTGTCCATCTTTGCTTCTGATACACGCTGCCTCATTTTATATCCAATCATATTACTGACCTGTTGCCAGTTTAGAATCAGAATCAGAATCAGAAAGGGTTTTATTGCCAAATGTTGAGCAGGTTTACAACATTAGGAAATTGCTGCGGTACTTAGTGCAAAACATACTATCAGATAACGCTTAAATAAACATAAAAATACAGATTGTGTCCAGGGGGAGAAGGGTCAGCTGTGATCTGAGCTGCACGCCCCAGTGTCCTGGAGGTGTACAGGTCCTGCAGAGATGGGAGTCTGCAGCCAATCACCTTCTCAGCAGAGCGCACAACACGCTGCAGTCTCTGTTTGTCCCTGATAGTGACTCCAGCGTACCACACGGTGATGGAGGAGGTGAGGATGGACTCGATGATTGCGTTGTAGAATTGCATCATCGTCCGTGTTGGCAGGTTGAATTTTTTCAGCTGCCTCAGGAAGTACATCCTCTGCTGGGCTTTCTTGATGACGGAGGTGATGGTGGGCTCCCACTTCAGGTCCTGGGTGATGGTGGTACCCAGGAAGCGGAATGAGTCCACAGAGGTGATGAGGGTGTCAGTCAGGATGATGGGGGGGAGTGGGGCTGTGTGCTTCCTGAAGTCCACAACAATCTCCACTGTCTTCTGGGCATTCAGCACCAGGTTGTTGTGGCTGGACCAGGACACCAGACGTTCAACCTCCCTCCTGTAGGCAGACTCGTCCCCGTCCGAGATGAGTCCAATAACGGTGGTGTCATCTGCAAACTTAATTAGCTTGACAGACTGGTGGGTGGAGGTGCAGCAGTTGGTGTACAGGGAGAAGAGCAGAGGAGAAAGAACACAGCCCTGAGGGGAGCCGGTGCTGATGGTCCGGGAGTCCGAGACATTCTTTCCCAGCCTCACATGCTGCTTCCTGTCCGTCAGGAAGTCAGTGATCCACCTGCAGATGGGATCAGGCACATTCATCTGGGAAAGCTTGCCTTGGAGATGGTCTGGAAGGATGGTGTTGAAGGCAGAGCTGAAGTCCACAAACAGGATCTTGGCGTAGGTTCCTGGGGAGTCCAGATGCTGCAGGTTGAAGTGTAGAGCCATGTTGATAGCATCGTCTACAGACCTGTTGGCTCTGTATGCAAACTGCAGGGGGTCCAGGAGGGGGGCCGTGAGGGTCTTGAGGTGGGAGAGAACCAGGCGCTCAAATGACTTCATGACCACAGATGTCAGAGCCACGGGTCTGTAGTCATTTAATCCAGTGATCCTTGGTTTCTTGGGGACAGGGATTATGGTAGAGGACTTGAAGCAGGCAATTCCTGCCGTGAGGAATTGAAAATGCCAGAAAACACTGGGGCCAGCTTGTTTGCACAGTGTCTGAGGGTGGCAGGTGACACACCGTCTGGGCCGGGAGCTTTTCGAGCATTCAGACTCTTAACTGCTTCCTCACATCTGCTTCATGAATATGAAGGGTATTAACTCAGTTAGCTGCAAAATGTTCCTCTAGCTTAGGTCTACTTCATTTGCCGGTCTTTTCTCACCACCTTTTCAACTTTTTTGAGACGTGTCACTGCCATCAAATACCAAACAAGATAATATTTTTCATATAAAAGCAAAATGTATCCGTTTAAACATTTGATATGTTTTCTGTGTTCTACTGTGGATAAAATATGGTTCCAGGAGATCTCAAAATCTGTACACTCTGTTGTTATTTACACGTTGCACAGCATCTCAGACTTTTTGGAATTGGGGTCGTACATTTACATTTTCTGGGGTGAACTAAAAACCGCTTGAAGGTTAAACTGGCCAAGTTTGGTCTTACAGCGGAAACCAGACGCATTAGAGACCAAGCCGTAGGTAGAACTGTAAAGGAAGGCCTCAGTAGCTTAATCTGATGGAAAGCCTATTGAAGCACTAAAGCAGACACACACACACACACACACACACACACACACACACACACACACACACACACACACACACACACACACACACACACACACA
>NW_005187473.1:2680316-2723059 GCF_000239375.1 Pundamilia nyererei | reverse complement strand
CACACACACACACACACACACACACACACACACACACACACACACACACACACACACACACACACACACAGAGAGACCCTGAGCCCACCCAGAATGTGTAGCCACTTCAGTGAGCATTTAGCATGGCTGCTCTTATGCAGAGCAAACACATGGAACCGTGAACAAAATCATGCTATGCTTTTCTTTCCTCAGCAACCCTGTCGTGTTGTCTGGGTCTGTGTACGTGATGGTCGTGATGATAATTATTTCAGTTTATTATTCTGAAGATAGCTTCCAAACAAAGAAGCAGCTCAAAATACTTCACACAGCACACGACACAAATCCCTCACAGCGTCATCGCAGTGATGTGTGTGCGGGTCTGGTGTGTGTAGAGCAGCGCCTGTGGAGCTGAATGGGCAGTAATGTGCATGGTGGGAGTGTGCGTGAAGTTAGCGGGTGCCAGTAGATACCAGTCTGTGCCCTGGCTGTGTGCCCGGTGCTCCCATGTGGTTTATGTTCTCCAGAATTTCACATCCAAGTTCAAGTTCAAATTTTATTTGCCACATGCAGTGGCAGGTTGCCCTGCAGTGGAATGAACCCGCCCCCCGACCATACACACACAACACAGACATCACATGAGGATACAAGTCAGAGAACGGTAGCATTACAGAAAAAACACTGAAATGTACACTACAATGGGAAAGTACAAGAGGAAAAAAAAAGGCCTCTACTCATGCTGGGCTATAGGAGGACAGCATGAGAACAGGAAACAAAAAACTGACCAGTGACCAGCAACAGGGTTGGGTAGGGGATAAGGAGTAATCCCAGGCAACACAGCAGCCATCCTGCCACTGGGCCGACTCTCCAGCGTGGGCCCAGACCCGCCTCGTGTTCCATTGACTTTTCCGAAGACTTCACCAAACCCATAAATGTCTTTGTTGGCCCACACAGCATGTGCGTGTTTGTGTACAAATGTGTGCATCAAGTTGATTGCTTAAAAGGATAAGGGTGTCTAATTTCATACTGTAGCAAACAATGCAATGCAAAGACAAAACAGAGCCAGGAACAAAAACAAAAAGAATCAGTTGAGTTTGTGTGAGCTGTCAAAAACACTTCCTTTTATGCGTGTTTGAGGTTAAGCCAATGCAGGGGGGCACAAAGTTGATTTTTTTTATGTCCACAGTATTCAAAGTGTTTAAAAAAGATGTGCTTTCATCAAACAAGTGGCAGAGTTGTGGGTAAGGAGCTTTAGGGCTTCTTAGCACTGCTGTGGGAGGGAGAGGGACTCCTAAGCAGTCAAAGAAGCCAAAAACCCCTTGCTGAGAATACACACTGATACAGTACACAAGCACTAAGAGTTAGAACGCACACACACATGCACCAGCTGAATGAACGCCCAGGGACAGCACTACTAATCTCATTCTCTGTTGACATACTATTCCTCAGCTGTGCCACGCTTTCTGAGCGCTCTCTCGCAGCGTGTTGATATCCTGACGCTGGAGGTGTATTCCCTGCTATCAGAGTCAGCAGAAGGTAAAGTTCACAGAGGGCCAGAGGTGTGTGTATACTCTGTGCCCTCAGCATTTCTGATCTGCAAACCACAGCTGTGCACAGACTGCACTATTTTACAAAACAATAACTCTTTGCAAAAGTTTAGATGAGTTAGCACTTCAGCTGCCTTTAGTAGCAGAGTTCATCTGGAGTGCTGCTGTGAACAGATTAAGAACAAATGCATTAAAAATTCAGACGTGCCCATAAAAAAAAAGATAAAAGAAAAAAAAAAGGATTTGAAAGTACAAATAAAATGAAAAATGTGCAACTTTATCAACTTTGAAAATGGAGACTTTTGTAGAAGTCAGCACTTTGGCCGCAGACGTTCACGAATTGGCTGAGGTGGATCCAGACCATTTTTGGACACAAGCCAGCCATGAAGTCAGCGCCAAGGTAGGCAGATTTCTTTCTTTGCCCTGAAAGCACGTTTTGTGCTTAAAGGCATGTTTGCTGGTGTAGATCTGTGAGCAGTCTAACTACAGACTGAAACAATTTGCTCTATCAGTGTGGGTCTTTTGGTAAACTAATTGAAGCCGTTCAGATCAGTGTTATTCGTATCAACGTCTGTTTACAGGCGCGACTCATTGGTCACCATCACTCCATCACAGAGTATCACATCCCTGGATAAATCCACCATTAGCTGTTTTATGCTTTGCTGGGATATTGTGCAGATGCAGATTATTAGCGATTAAAGTCTGGTATTTGTATTTCCAGTGCAACTCCCTCCACACATTGAAGAGCCTCTTTTTGGTGATCAAGGCAATCTGCAACAGATTCAGTGCTTTGCAGAAAGCTGGTGATTCATCAGACATCTAACGTTTATGCTTTGCTTTCTTTTGTGCTGACAGTCATACCTGACCACCCCTTCCTATGCATGTTGTGACAGTAGCTGTGTTAAAGAGCCTGCTTTTAACTTTCCTTGTTTGATTCCTTTCTCTGTTTCTTCTTTTATATCTGTGTCATGGTGATGTCAGTTTCAAACTGAGATCTGAAAGGGTTTCAAGCTGTTGTTAAATTTTAAATAACATTATTCCTAAGATGATCTTTTTTTTGTAATATAATCTTTTCATAGATATATGGCAACAGGAATTAGTCCAGTCCTGGAAAAACAATGGGTTATGCGAGCATTGTTACTGAGCTTCACAATGGTGTGTGTGTTTTTGTAGAGTTTCCATGGTGGATGCCTGAGTGGGTGAGTTTAGCTGGACAGGGGTCACTGAGGTGGGCTGCAGTTCTTTGCTGAGTGGGACTGTGGAGATCAGAGGAACAATACAGCAAGGCTTGTTCTTGTTCTTTGGTTTTCGGGGTGAGTGGGGGACACTGGCCCTGGTTTTCATTTTTCAGCAAGACGACACATTCAAAGCGTTTCACGGCACCGCTGTCCTCCACCCACCTCACCAAATACTTACACATATTTTTAATTGTGCTGTATTTGCTAGTACGGACTGCGAACAAGCCCGGGGATAAGGTTTCTAATGTTATCAGAAAGGAAACAGAAGTTTTCAAGTCATTACAACACAGCTGGCAGCAATAAGAGCTTTCTAAACAAAATACCTTATAATGTGATCATATTATAAGTAAATGCTTAAAGCGATTATCAAACTTAGGCACTTGCATTTTAGATTCACCCCCTCAGACGTTGATGATGTACTTACCTTGTGATAAAAAGTGAAAAAACATACAGATGGATTTTCAGGTAAAGATTCAAGGTTCAAACCAGCAGGACATTTCTCAAGGACCAACAATGGCTTTGTCCATCCTTACATTGTTCCCTCCCTTAAGTATCCCCACCACTGATTCTTAATGGATTCCTGGCATTGACAGGCAGGAAAAAACAGAGTCTGTCGTGAGTGGAGTCAAGACTGCTGAAGGGAACGTGGGACTTCCTTAATGGAAATTTCATTGCCAAATACTGTGTTTTAATTGGCTGGATGCAGGAGGCAGGAACTTCCTGTTGGAGTGTTGTTAGAAGTAACCACTCCCTGTGAAAGGCCAAGGTTTTGTGTGTGCATGACTTTATGCTCATGTGTGTTCTAATCAAGGAATAATGTTTTGTTGTTCAGAATATTTACTTATAAGATGTGTGGATGCACTGTGAAGTTCTTGGGAGGATTGTGTTTTTGGTGTGCACAGTAGACACTGAAATAGAGCAAAGCTTTCCATCCACTGACGTTCAGCTGCTATTATCACGTGACACACTCTACTCTCTGAAACATGAATTGGCCTTTGATTGCATTGCATAATTTGCAGTACAGTGCTCTAGTGAAGCTGTCTGTGCAGCGCATGCACTGCTTTACCACTCAGTTTGCAATTACTGATGCCACCACATTAACCTGTAATTGGCCAGATGTGTAAAAGGGGCATGAAAGTGTGTGGCATTACTTGCATTTGCATGTTTTATATAAATGCCTTTTATACAAACCTTTTCCTTTGATTTGTATAAAAGCAGTTGCATTTACCTGTGTATGGGCAACGCTTACAAGCAAGTACCGTATATTTAAAGCTTGCTCTGAACCTTTCGAGCATGTCATGGATCTCAGTCCCACCCAATCAGCCACCTGAAGGCTGTGATTATATGTTTTCCTCAAATAGAAGTTCATTGCCGTCACTTCACAGCCTTCACTGTGCTCCACTTAATGTATGCTTGCATTGAGTGATGCGACCAGTGTTTAGACTTCAATTATCAGCTGTCTGTATACTCTGCATCCACAAGTTTGTTCCATGTGAGCTTGCTAACTGAATTACATTGACTCCTACTGCTCTTGCTGACAGCATGAATGATGATGAGGGATTATGGGCAAACCACAGCTATGCAGTAGAAGAGTATATGGAAGGATACGGTTGTGGTCAAAAGTTTACATGCACTCATCATGGGCATAAATTTGATGGTAATTCTTGGCTTTTAATGATATCTTTGAACCATTCTTTTTACAAGGTGGAATAACTGTACAGCATACATCCCCACGGGATCAAAAGTATATATATATATATACAGCCTGACTAATATCTGGTTACCTTAGCAAGTTATAATTCTGTCTGGATATTTGGCAAATATTTGAATTGGTAGGTTGCATTTAAATTTGTTGGTTTTCTGACATCTTCCTAGCTTTTATGCGTAGTCCACAGATTTTCAAGAAAGGTTGAGAATGGGGCCTCGGTAAGGCCATTCCAAAAACTTTGTCCAAAACCAATTTTGAGTTGTGTTTGGGATCATTGTCACACACCAGAAACGCCTAATTTCAACCATCTAGCTGTTGTGTTCAGGTGAAGTTGAAGATTTTGTAGGTAGTCCCCATCCTTCATTATTCCATCCACTTTGTACAATGTACCAGCACACCTAACAGCAAAACTGCTTGACCGTTGGTACAGTTGGTACAGTTGGTACCAACTGGTTCTTAGGTTTGAATGGCTAACCTTCCACCTCTGAACATGCCATTCTGGCTAAGTAGCTCAATGTTTCTGTTTCTAAACATCCTAACCAGTTTCCTCTCATCTGACAGTGACAGTTTGGATCTTCTTCCAGACCTTGGCACACATACAGTTGTGTAAACCGATGATCCTGGACTCTGTATTTTTTTTATAAATAGCCGATTAAACCCTGATGAGTGTACGGAAACTTCTAACCACAACTGCACATGATTTGAATATGTGGAAGAGTATCAGAGTTTAATTTTTCCTTAGAAGATTGCAAAGTTAACTGAGGGCTGGTTCTTACATATTGCACATTCTACCCAATCGCTCAAAGTGCTTTATACAACATGCCTCATTCACCCATTCATACAAGCTATTTTTTCTATGCTTAAGTGCTTTCTGTGTAACATTCACACCCAGCCACACTCCAATGGATTCATCGGAGAGCAACTTGAGGTTAGCATCTTGCCCAGGGATATTTGGCATTCAGACTGGAGCAGCCAGGGATTCAACCACCAGCTTCCCAATTAGTAGATGACCTGTTCTACCTCCTGAGCTACAGTCACTGTGTTCATGGTTAGCTGCTTTTCAAGCTCAGTATCTTTGGATTATGGACAGTTAGTTGGGGAGAAAAAAAAATGAGATCCTGGAGAAAAAAACAAATTTTCAAACACACACCACTGTTGCAGGCACTTTAAACCAGGCACAACTGGTATCTGCCATTTGCATAACTGCAGTGGCAGCAGACCCATGCTTCCTGTTGGCAAGAAACAGCAGCAGCAGCAGCGTGGCACTGCAGATGTCAGAGACATGTCAGTCTTCTTGTTGTTTCTCAGAGTATGCGTTTAGATAGATCCACATCTAAGATATCTCCCTCTTTGTTACACATTATATATAGATTCCATTCATTTAAAGGTTATCTGCATTTGTGTTCTCCTGCTGCTTGTGTCTTCCACCATGCCTGCAGGTGTGTCGGCTTTTAAGTCAGTTTTTCTTTGTTTTGTCACAGAAGTTTCTGAATGTGAACGTGCAACGCCTCCAAGTGTTTGAGAGTACGCTTCTGTGAACCTTTGAGAACCGAGCGATGGTTTTTATGTCTGTCTTGTGCTCGAAATCCCCAACACTACTCTCAGGACAACCACAACACATGCTTTCTCTATCTAACGACTCATTTTTCTAATGAAAATTTTATGCCTCTTGTCTGCAAGCCAAAGAGAAAATTGTCCTTATGCCTTTTCCACCCTCTCTGTTCTCCATCTTCTTGTTCTAGCTATGCCCCACACACTGGCACACACGTACAGATTACAGATGCAGGCTCACCTCATGTTGTGTCTAATGTACATATCGCTTTCCCCTGGCGTTAAAAACTGACACATTTGAGGTTATAGGAGTAAAGATGAAAGGCATAGATGAAACAAAGATGGGATAAAGAAGAAGTGAGATGATGGGTAGCAGGTGAGATTGAAGAGTTTTTCTGTGTAAAAGAATCTAACGTGTGTGTGTGTGTGTTCAGAACAGTTGTTTGATGTTCTTCCCACCTTCCCATCCCATAATAAGTTACATGAAACTTAGGAATGCAGATCAACAGATGAATGCTTTGGTGCTGCATGCACTGTATGCGAGTTTATGGTTGTGTATGAACGTGTGAAATCACACTGCTGATGTATGTAGTGTTAATTTACACGCATGCATAAGCCATGAGATGTTAGAGGTGTGTTTGTGTGCATTCATTGCGGTCAGAAAATTTCTCGTGTGAGTTTGTCGGTTTTGCAGGGTGTTTGTCCTCATTGGAGCTGCTGCATGAGTGGGATTTAATGAGCCTCAACCTTGGCCATCTCCCCCACCTTTGAGTGTGCGTTTGTGCGTTTCAGCTCCTATCAGCATCTTGCCAGAACTGTTAAAACACTTATTTCCCCCAGTCACAAAACAAGCGGATACTTTTGTTCAAAAAGTGTTTACTCAGCGTTCTCTTCTCACATAGCATTGAATGTTTGGGCCAAATGTGTCCCCACGTCTGAAGTTTTTCTAGTGGCCACATTTGACCTTGATTGACTGTGTTGACTCAAAGTAATCCAGCTTCTGGGGCTTGACCACAGGTTCACCTGTTATAGACCAGCTGTCAGGTGTTTTGTCACATTTAGGCACACCTTCCATGACCCAGGTCAAGTCTGGCTCGTGGTTTTTGGGACACATCTGGCTCACGCGTACATGCCAAAACGTCATATTAGGGCAAAATGTGTCTGCTAGTCATGGATAGCATCATTTTAGCCACAATACAAGAGCTCCCCCTGTATTCCCACTGAATTTTGAGAAAATCAAGATTGCATACAACTTATAAAATTTAATTTAACTCTCAGGGGCGACAAAAAATACTTAGTAAATAAAAAATGGCAAAAAAAGACCATTTAAAATTTCCATATACGCAATCAATCAATGGAAAAAAATGTGTGTTAGAGGCAAACATGGCTTCATGTATACACAGGTCGAATAGCCTGTCACATTAGCTCAGAAATAGTGGCAGTTCATAGTGAGTAACACTTTGATTCGGTGACAGGCGGCAGGATCAGGCTAACAAACACAGCAGACTTGGCAGGCAGAACATCAACAGCTGGCAGGCAACAGGTAAGAGGCAGGGAAATCGAAGCTTTAGATCAAAGGAAACCTGCCGCTGTAGTAACATTAGGCTTATCAGATATGTGTAGAAAACTGTGCTGGGAATTCTTAAGCTGCCGCTCGATGTTTGCCTTTCACAAATGTATAGATCTGCTTCTGATGAAGCACTCCCTTTCCAAGCACTGTGGAAAAAGAGGGGAAATTTAAAGGACGCGGCTGGAGTATCATTTACTGCCCTCAGTATCCCCAAATTCAACTAATGCCCCTGATATGTGGAACCTCAGCACAGACTTCAAAAAGCAAGTCAGCAGCGTGTGGCGAGGGGGAGCGGGGAAGGCACAGGTGTCACTGTGACACAATCAGGCAAGATTGCAGCACTTGAACAGGCACACCCGCCATGAATGACTCTAATCAGCAGGACTGCATCCGCAAGGGCCTTTTCTGACTGTCACTCAGGGCCAAGTGTTTGAAGCCACTTTTCATTTTTAAAGCCAGCTCCTCCAAATATACTTAGCAGTAGAGATTGAATCCAAATGACATCCTTTAAAAAATGTTTTGGCAGCAAACAAAATCAAAGGATAAAGGGATTAAGGACAGGCTAAAATTAGGGGTTAGTTAAACAGCTCTTCATGAAAGCAAATAGGTTGCCAGCAACAAATAATTACAGCTTTAATTCACTATTCGAAAGGCAAATTATTTTATTAAGCTGCAAGACAAAAATAGTGATCTGCAAGAGCGCGTTGGCGCACTCGTAGCCGTGGATGCTCAGGCACAAACCGGGCCAACTGCAGTTAGAAAGATGTGAAGATCTAAAGTTCACACACAGCTCTCTGATGAGCTGTGTGTGAACATTAGCTGTGATTATGAACAAATGATGGTCGTCACTGTGGTTTAACTGTACAGGAACAACAAAGATTCAGCCACAAAGTCACACCAAAAAGTTTGTATGGATCACATAATCTCCATAGATCTGTACAGTATAAATTCAAAATTTCCTGACATCTCACAATGTGATGCTCACTGAACTGTAAGCATTCATTTTCCAGTGTCTTGGTAAAAAAACAGAAATAGAAACTGAAATTCCAATTTCACTTCACCAAATCCCCCAAAACTCTCTATAAACATTCAAAAGTTTGACTAGCTGTCGTTTTCCATTTTCTTCCGGCCTCCGGAATGCCAGAAGTTGCTGACACGGTGCCATTATCTCCCTGTTCTCCCCGGTAACTAAAATCCACACAGACAGCATAGCCAATCAGATAACAGATAGCCCCTGATTTCAAAGCAGCGCCGCGCGCCTTTCATCCTGCTGCTAGAAAGCATTTTGCTTGACAGATAGGTTCCTGCCGAGTGTTTACTGTAAGCAGCATGTGAAAAACGGACATAATGAGAAAGGAGACGGGGGGGGGGCAGACGTATGATGTATGATATGGTGCTCCTGTTGAAGATGCAGAAACAATGAGGGGAGGGGAGCAAGAAAGTAGAGGAATGGTGGAGAAAAATAGAAAGCATAGAGTGAATAGGATAAGGAAGAGGTGATGAGACATGGGAGACAAAATCCATCTTTCAGCTCTCCTCCCATGTCAGCTGGAAGAAGCTGGGTGGAGAGATGTTAAAGGAATGAATGGGTAAAAAAAAAAGAGTGAGAGAGATTGTCATTACTGCATTCCAGAGGCCATGTTTCCCCGTATCTCTGACTGCCTGTATGTATGCCTCCAAATCAGATATTTCCATCAGTCAGCCATGGGTTCCTGAAACACTGAGGTAGCTCATTTTTTTCCCATTTTTATCCAGCAAATCAGATCAGAGAGATAAAGGAAGGGAAGCAGGCCAAAAGACAGACTGGGGATAGACAGAGGAAGCAGATGAGAAGGCGGCAGTGACGGTTGAAAAGAGGAGGGAGAGGGAGAGGAGAATCTGCATCTTTGATATATTTGACTTCTTTAATGAGGGTTCGGGTCTCACCAGCATACTACTCGATGATGTGCCTTTCGTCACTCCACTGTCGTATTTCCTCTGGGACATTAATGAAACTCTCATCCGAGCCTGGGACCAAACCTCAGAGTAAATTGGTTTCCTCGCCACTATGATCACTGGTTGCACCGCATATTTGGAATGGATGGAGAAGACCTTCCTGTTCAAATTAAGCAGCTTGGCCAGCTGTCAGTGTGAATTAGTGTAACCATAAAATGGAATAAATGTTTCAGACTTTCATGAGCAGGGTGCAGACTGACAACCTGTAGTGTACTTGTCCAGAGAGAGGCATGGAGAATTTGCAGTTGTCCTGCACATCGTTATGCGCTTCACAAATATATGCAGTGAGCATCTGATATTTAATATTTTTTTTTATATTAGCATTTCAAGTTGCTACAGTTATGTTGCATTACTACTGTTAGACTTTGTGTCTACTATTTGCCACAGTTAGCCAAATGTATGTTTCTCTAAGCACCATTTACTCAACACCAGTATTGGGGTTGTTAGAATAGTAATGTATTACATGTTACTTGTTACTTTTCTCAAAATTAATGCAGTACCTTACTTAATTTCTCTCTCTCTACTTGTTACATTACTTTCTCTTTTCTCAGTACAATGAGTAAAGCCCAAATGCTATAAACGTGAATGCCATAGTGATTCTATATAAAAACTGTGAACAGGTAGAGATGGAGGCTGTGAGCCTGACTGCTCATCACTGAAGTTCTGGCTCTGGCTGCTGGGCTGGGGTCTGCTTACACTCAGCTTTTATGTAATTTGGGGTTCTTGGCTCGCTTTGTGTTAGCATGTTGTCTGTGCAGATTCTTGCTGAAGTTTTGTTAGTAGTTTAAGTAGTATGCAGCTGTTTCTGTCCTGGATGCAGTTTGCTTTTATTTTTATTGCACAATGATAAAACGCAATGTCTATATTCCTGTTCCCCGCGTTATTAATATATTCTTCCTACTAACTTTTAATTTTGTAATAAAGAGTGTTAGAAAAAAATATTAGAAGGATTTGAGTTTTATTAATGTTCGTTTGAGAGTAAAATCTTGTGAAAAAAGTCAAACTTCTACTTTGCCTTTAATCTCTTTTTTTTATGTGGTCCTAATATTCTGTCATGGTCCTTTACAAGCAAGTCAAAGTATCACTGTGACTTACATTTATGATTAAATACAACAACATTTCTAAGTACATCTTCAGAGAGCTAAGCATGGTTTTACTCATTAGGCTGGTTTTGCAGTGCCATATGGAGATTTTTGGATGTGATGGACACAGCGTTGCGTTGGCACCTACTCCAGCACTTTGGGACTAAAAGAAAAATCACTGTGAGGTTAAAAAGGCAAAATGTTTTTAGAGTTTGAAAAGTTAATTTAACAATAACCTTCCCTCATACATAATTAAGGCTGGAAATCAACAATTATTTTACAAAACAACACAGATTTTAAACCAAAGGTATAATTAGACATATCTCTAGATAGACTTGCATTATACATTTGACATATTAGCATCAAACCTGGAAAAAACATTACAGTTATAGAACAGATGCTACTACTATCATCGCAGTTTGTGTGGCCATGCAGTTTCCCAGTAGACTGCTATAGTTGACACATGCTTTTCCAGCCTGCATCATGGCACAAAAGGAAACCAAGAGTGACCCACTGACGCTTTGTTTTTCTGTGTCATGATGCGAGCACTGTGCATTGTCTGCAGCTGACTAAGCCTCTTCAAATCTCTCATTGCAGTGCAGCACTTTGGCCACAACCCAGAGCCCCAGATTTAGCCCTAACCATTTCAACTGGGACACGCGTGCCAACTGTGGTTTAGTATGGAGAGAAGTAACTAGCCTGAATAATGAACCCAATTTGCCACCAGGAACGAGCAGATGGGTAATATTTAGCCTGTCTCTTCAGTCCGGTCCTGATGTGTCTTTATCTGAGCGTCTTGCCGTGTGTTTGTTTACTGTGTAAAGATATAGGCTGTCTAGATAACCTGCACATCTCTATTTTTTATCTGCCCGTAGATTTATGGTTAACCTGTATCTTCTGTATATGCGTCGGTGTACACTATGCATGGGCTTGCACTCATCTGCCTTCTTTATCGACATTGAAAACATGATCCTCCCTCCCTCATCCTCCCTCTGAGCTTTAATACCATGCAGACACACACAGATAAACACACATGCATACACAAATGGATGGAGAAAGGTCTGATGAAAAAAGCACAATATTTTTCTCTCTCTTCCTGGCTCTTGGGTTATTTTTATCTTGAATGCTCGTAAGCTCGTAAGTCTTTCTTTTTACGCACCCCTCAGTGGCTTCTATCTTCCTTTCACATCGCGTGCTCTCTCTCTCCCTCTGCTTCTTTGCTCTTTCATCCATCCATTCATTAGGGCTGTGTGAGAGTGAAGCTGCCAGTGAGGAGATGAAAGACTCCAGAGTGGGGTTTTTATCACAGATACACATAAACACATAGGCTGTCCTACTAGTGCAGCGTGCATGCGCACTGAAATGAATGCATGCGTTTAGGTTTGTTTCTCCGGCATTCTGCCAGTGTTTTTATTTTTTTTAAATTCAAACACGTCGCCCTGGTGCTGCTGAGCCGCCTGTGTGTTCAGAGGTACATTTTAGCTGGGTCATTCGTCAGATTCCAAACCAATTCTGTCTGTTGGTGTGCACCTCAAAAATAACCAGGATAAGTCAGTTACCAGAAAACCGTGACAATGAATTTTAGATTTATTTTTTAAAAAGAGTATGTGTGCCTCCCTCTGATCTCCCTGTGGGTGAGTATGCAGTTACATGCATTTAGCTTGTTGGAAATAAAGGCTCTGCATTTTGTTCTGTCACACACAAATACACAATGCCGATATTATTAGAGCTTCAACTTACAAATATTTTCAGTTGTGGTAATGTGGTTAAGTCCAAAATCCAAAAACAATTAACTTACACTGATACAAAACAAAGAAAAACAAGCAGGAAACTCTATTATCTGAATATTTCAAGTCAGGAAATGTTTGACCTTTTTATGAATGACTTTTTATTCACAATCAATTATTTTTAATAGGTGATTAATCGATCAAGTGCGTTACATTGCTACATCACCTTGTCTACAATTAAATTGCCTCTCATGACTTTAATGAAACATTTTGAACACAATGAAGGCAAATGTTGTTTTTACGTTTTTTGGGGTTTTTTTTACATTAAACTACATTGCAGCATTTAATTTGCCCCACAATGTGAAAATCCTGTCTTTTGTCATCTTGTATGAATTGTTGGTGGATTGGATCCAGTGTTGCTCAGCTGGGTCCTGACGTTTCCATGCCGAAGCCCAGCTGATGCTTGACATACAGCTTTATGGGGTGTTTAACATGGTGGTGAATGGGAAGGGGATAAGCTGACAAGCAAAAAGAGCCCCCCTTTGATGGGATTAATACAGTGGCAGACAGGGACTAGTACTTTAGATTGATTAAAGTGTAATCCCGATGGATAATCATGCCTCCTAATGTGGCATGTGTGGCCAGCATCCTTCTGCAGCCCCCCATCTATATTCACAACAATATCTAAATCTCATTTGCACTCTCTGAGCTGTCACTCTGTCTGTCTTATTCATTTTTTACATTCCTTATTATGGTGTTTCTTGAATTTTGGTTCTTGATAAAGGTCAGGAGGAAGGGAGATGAGATGGCAAAGATAGGAAGTGAACACTGGCTGTGACGTCCTCCATCACTCAGCTTAGAGGATTTAAAGTACGGTATCTATCTTTACTCTACTTCAGTCTTCTGCTTTTGCGTGTGTTTTGGTCGACGCAGAAGAGTTAGTGACTCCCTCACTGGGATAAATGCACTTCTACTAGGAAAATAAAGCTTCACATATCGGAACCATGTCAATTGTAATGAGCTGTGCAAGGGACAAGTGAAATAAAATGAAATAAAGAGGAAAAAATGTCACATACCACTCCACACACATGTCGATCACTGTAAATAACATGGACAAAAATATATATAATAAATAAATGAAATGCTAAAAACTTTAAGGTAAATGTATATGTATAATTTTTTCTTAACCGATTCGAGCTGAAAAATAAAAATCTGCTACATATTATTGAACTGGTTTGCAAAGTGGAGCCCAGCATGGTTCCATGCTTTAAACTTGGAACTGGTTCTTGAATCAGAACTTTTCTGTCTGTCTTTTCTCTTTGTGTGTTTGGCTGTCTCAGATTTCTACAAATTCAGACTCGGACATCTACAAATTTCAGCTTTTTGGTCCACATTTGACCCATCTAACTGATTCGCATAGAAATGCTAGATGAATTTCATGTGTTTGCTGTTAATCTAGAGATTTAGTTGTCTTGCCACAGACCTCTAAACTGCTTGCACGCGTCTCATATCGCCAGATTATCAGATTAGACTGATTTTTGAAATTTATTAAAGAGTTAAGCAGGTTCTAAGATTGTAGCTGTTAAATCCAGCTTAACAGCATAGATGTTGGAACCTTCATTCAGTTAAAAAAAAAGCAGATTGGGTATTTTATTAACTTTCCAGCTGTGTCTGGTTTCTCAAATGTGAGGAAATGTGCCCGAGAACTCAGGAACAGAAGTCCTGCTGTTGTTGTTCTATAACATTACAATGAGCACACTGGTTTCTTTACAGTTGTAAAAAGAATGACCGTTGAATGCTGAATTATGAAAGCCCTAATTATGAATGACATTCTGGAAAAAAGTATAGCCACATGTGAATTAATAATAGACTTTAAAAAGCCCCAAGACACAATAAATGACCATTTTACTATACAGCTCAAAATGTGCCTTTCATGTGCCTTCTGTTAGCACTGCCAGAGCGAGCTGGGAATTTCTATTATCTACAGTCACAGAAAATTCTGTCCATTTTTTTCCAGGCATCATTCCCAGTATGTGATTAATGGGAACACTGTGCATAGAGGGCACTGACAGTATGTAAGAGAGTGGTTACTCAGGCATTATCGTGATGGGGAAGAAAAGCCGTAAGCTCTGCAGAGTCTCTGTGTGATAGCAGGGAATTGGAAGTTGTCTGCAGCCCAGAAAAGGAGGAATGCTATATATATTTAACAAATCCCCGGTCTGGATGAATTTGTCTTATTTGTATGTGATATTTGTTAATTTGTTATGAGATTAAAATGTTATTACATTTTGTTTATTGGGTTTTTTCGAGCTGGTGGGGGGTGTATTTGGCATGTTTGTGGTCTATAAAAACTACCTTGTTTATTCATATCTCAACTATTTATTGTGCCATTTTGGGGTATTGTGAGAAAAAAGAGGTAACACAGGCATTTGTAACAAATTGGATAGTGGGGGAATAATAAGAACAAAGAACGGTAGCACATTAGCAATTAGGAGGGGAAAAGAAAGCCTGAAAAATAATGACTCTTAGGCAACCGCGTTACAACAGTCAGGCTATTTGTTTCAGCTTCACACAGCAATCACACAAACATACTGGGCGATTTTGCAGACTTGGTCATGTTAATTCCTCCCCCTGGTTCATTTTTCTCACTTGCGCAAGCTGTACATTTTTTCACCTTTCTTTTTGCTCAGTGATTTCATTATATCAATGCAACTCAAGTAGTGACATCTTATCCTGGCAGACAAAGAAGGGAACAGGGAAGGAAATCAATTTTGAGAGAATAGAGAGATAAGATCCCCACTGTTATGTGGTGAGATGAGAGAACAGAGATGTGGTTGACACGAATCCTGCAGCTAGTCATAATAAAACCTTGCAGGTTTTTTTTTTAATGTTGTATGTAACTGACAGAATTATTGACCCATATGTTTCAATTCTAAGAAAAGCATGTGAAGCCAAAAGAGCTAAAGCTAATCATTTGCTTTTTAACATGTTAGTTGTAATCAGGGTTACTCTTGGTAAGCTAACTGCATATCTAATCTCTAACTGAGCACCAAAAACCCTTTTTGCTATAGGGCGTATTTGCACACATTCATAGTACATTCTCCTTATGCCTTTGATTTCTTTCAGTTAAGTGTTTTGCCAAATGACACTTCAACATGCGGTCATCGGAAGAACCAGGGATCAAACCACTAACCTCATGATTGGTAGACCGCCAGCTGAAGCCGTTCTCACAATCAGAAATTACACAGTATTATTACTAGGAAGCTGATAGATCAAATACAGTCTAACGGCTGATTCAACTGCACTAGACTTCTCATATCCACTGACGTTGAGTAATATCTGGGGCTACAGTGCATGTGTGAAAATGGCTTAAGCCATCTGTACTGTATGTTTCTGGCCATCTGCTCTCTCTACAGTGGTCGAAATGTCAATGCTTTTGATGGCAAGGTGACCAGATTAAACATTTTGACTTCTCCCACATTGCTTAGTGCGTGACGTGTACAAATTAGTCACCAAGTAACAGATGGTTACTAAGTAATTGACACTAAGTAACAGCAGTAGATATGTTATTGGTTTGCCAATCCATTACATCCTGTTCTATATTTGAAATATAGGAAACTGCTGACTTGACTTTGATTGATTCTGGGAAATAGTGACAGCGTGATAGACTGGTGACTTGTCCACACTGCCCCCGCCTCCCATTGGGAAAAAGCCCAAGCCCAGTGACCTTAAACAGCATGAAAGGGTGTGGATGATGGATGAGTGGATGGATCGATGTGTTATATTGCCATACATCCTATTACCCGTGTGCCAAATAGAACAGCTGTATAGCAGATTAATGTTGCTCCCATTTCTCCATCAGTTATGCTTAATCATCTTTTTATGGTTCTGCATTTTTTAAGAGGGGTAGCATGTTGTATGTTGACCTTAGCAACTCATTTTGGCCTTTGCTCCCAACCAAAAAGCTAGCAAAAACAAAACACAACAATGGATGAACTGCATAAAACTGGTCATCTGAAGCAAGTCAGTCCCTTTAGAAGTGTTAAAATTTCCAAATAATCAGCATGGTCAATGGACGGGTTCTTGTATATAAGTCAAAACACTTCATCACGACTCATTCACCCAAGCACTTTTTTTCTATTTCTAAGTGCTTTCTATCTAATGTTCACCCAAGCACTCACGCAGTGAAGGCATTAGGAACAGCTCTGAGTTTAGTATCTTGCCGAAGGATACTTTGGCACACAGACTGGAGCAGCCAGGGACTGAACAATCAACCTTCCAATAAGCAGATGACCTGCTCCACCTCCTGAGCCCATGACCCCAATGGAAAACAAGCATTCTTCCAGCCTAGTTCAAAGTAAAACCATATAAGAGGTGATTTTGTTTGTAACTCACCCTTTTGGATTGTGTAAAGAGTAAAAATTAGGAACGTGGATGCATCTTAATGCTGTCTGCTTGGCCTCACCTGTGTTACTTTAACTTTAACTTTAGCTTTAGCTTTAGCTTTAAAATCACCATCCAGCAGTGTTTATATGTACGCGACATGGGACTTATTCACCTCTTCTGATGTTTTATAAACATCAGCTGCAACTTTACAGTAACCATCAAAATAGGTTCTTAGATGGTAGCATTATCGCTCATTTAACAGCTACTTAGCTATCAGTTTACCATTTATTAATGATGTTTGCTATAGTAAAAACACCCTGTCATTTGCAGTCTGCAGGCTCTCAAACATATTAATAGATTAGCTTGGGTCTAATATTTCATGTCATTGTAAATTAAATAATGGTTCAGAAAAATAATTGGAAGATATTGCTCGGGGCGTTTAGGAGGCAGTGGGCATTTATCTTTGTTTGGCATTTTATAAGCTGACTGATCTATCAATTAGCTTCTTGCTGTTCAGCCCGATTAAAATGTGGTTAATGTGACACTGCAGCTATTTTTGGCGATAACTCATTCAAGTGTGTTTGATTTCTGCCCCTTGCGATTTGAAATTCAGCTTTTTTTGATTCTTATGTTCCCCTCGCTTCTTCGCTTCTTACCAAGTGTGAAGATCCGGTAAAGCTGCCGAACACTGTGCCCATCCCCCAAAGTCTAATAAGTTTTTATTAGTTTGCAGTGCTGTTATTTTGTAGTTACTTTTTCAACCTTAACAGACAGGTTGACATCCAGCGCATGTATTTCCCAGGTCAGTTGTCCAAAGCTGGGGGGGGTTGGGGGTCACGTTTTTGTTGCCACACATGTGATAGGAGGAAAAAAAGGAGCTGAGGCAGAAAGCAGAAACAAGTCATAGGAATCAAAGCCATGCTTGCACTCATCACTCTGAAGCTAAGAGAGGAGAGGCAGGAACAAACATGGCTTTATTCCATTTACTGAAGAAAGAGATAAAGGTGGTGTGTGTGTGTGTGTGTGTGTGTGTGTGTGTGTGTGTGTGTGTGTGTGTGTGTGTGTGTGTGTGTGTGTGTGCAGCTATGGCCCTTTGAAGTGCTAGGGAATCCCACTGAGGTGACCAGCTCCCAGAATCCTTTGTCCGGCCTGTTTCCTGTAAGTGTTTTCATATGATCAGAAGCTTTCTGCGGCCCTCTGACAAACAGAAACCATGGAGAACATAATTCAATTCAATTCGTTTCAATTCAATTCAATTCAATTCAATTCAATTCAATTCAATTCAATTCAATTTTATTTATATAGCGCCAAATCACAAAAAAAGTTGCCTCAAGGCGACATAGTTGTCAAACGTAAATGAACTGTGGGTCACTGCTGGCACTGTCATCTCATTGGATGGTTCAAGCAGTACAAAAAACAAACAGGAAATGTTTTCGAAAATTCGGTGTGTTTTTTTTTTCATGTTAATATACGGGCCGCAAATAGGGGTGACGTGGGCCGCAAGTGGCCCCCGGGCCTTGAGTCTGATCTACAATATACACCTATGGTTATAATACAGCAGGTACTGTATTATAAAGCAATGACCTTAATTGACAACTGCTTTTCAACTAAGAACTGAAGCCCCGGCAGCACCAGCACATTTGTCCCTGTATCACAGGGCTGTGGTTTTACAGACATATTTATGGAAACTATGGAGATAAAAAAAATATATCATATGTTCAATAAGACCCTCCCCTGGATTATGGATTTAAAATTGATTTCATATCCTGCTTTATTTTTTTTCACCTATTTAGACTTTTCTTCTGCACTCGTGGATCCCGGGAATGACTTTAAATATATTCCAAATAAAATGAAATCATTAGTGGGAGATCAAGAGATTTTGCCCATTTGAATTATCTTGATCTTTGGCAGTACAATGTAATGTGGGGCAAAACTGTGCTCCTAGCCAGCACAGAGGGTTGCCTAAACACAGCCAGGATTTCACAGAACATGCATGGCCAGTTCTTTTCCCATTTGAGTGCCTTCTGCCTTCTGCTACTCCCCATATTGGAAAACAGGATTCAAGTAAGACTTCTTTTTTTTCTATTCACCCCCCTATGCTGATTTTTATTTGCTCTTAATCTTACCTCGGTGTACAATTTTTATATTTGTGTGCTTCCTCACATCCATTTCCATCTTCTTTAATGTGCATCTTTTATAAACATCAGAACTGCCTCTGAGCACTGTGTGTGTGGGTCTGTGTGTGTGTGCTGTGAGTCAGTCAGCTAGCCAGCTAGCCTCTTGTTTTCGGGTCCTCTGCGCTGCCCAAACAAAGTCTGTGTTTCTAAATGAGCTCCCTTCAGGCCAAACTATTTTGTGTTTTCTCTATTTGGGTGTTCTGGCCGCGGCTGTGTGTGAGTGCGCAGTTGAATGACCCAGTGCCCATCTGTCCTTATCTGACTGTGGCGCTACTTTTATAGCCTGTTACTGTCTTAAACTGTGGTTCGATTAGCAGCTACTAGATTATGGTTCCAGTGAAAACCTGACTGCACTTTAAGTGACTGATAAAAGTCAGTTTCACCTTTTCGATATCAACAGTTCTTGTCCCTTCCTACAGATCCCCGTGCAGGTATCTGTTTTATAGACATAAAAAGTGGTTGAATCCCAGCCCACAATTTTGTAAAGAGTTTCAAGTTCCATCCAGAGAGAAATTGAGTGCATCGTCTGGTGTAAATGTGCTGTTATTTTGCCATCTGTAACAGCGTTTGTCTGTATGTGTATCACTTTGAAATCTCCTCCCTTCGTCCTGCAGTGAACCTACGAACACACACATTTCATCTCACCAGAGTGCAGTTTGAGTCTATTTCAAGAAGATGGTAATTTGGGAAGCTCTGGAAACAAAACAATACTGGAAGAGTAGTCTTTTTACTCTGTCTGCTCTCTCTCTCTTTTGGCTGACTAATGTGAGAGCAGAGACTGGAGGAGGCTGCTGTCTTTTACTTCAAATGAAGAAAAATACGGTATGTGGAGCACTGTGGGATTTATTAAACTTCAAAAGATGGAGCACAAAGTGTTTTCCGCAGCCTTCAAAATATGTATCTTTGCATTCACATTCTGGGTCCATCATGCGCAACTTTTGTTTCCACTAACCTTTAACCTCTGCACTTTGAGCTTGAACTTCCTGTGCTTTGTGACTGCACTTTCTGCTGTGTGTATTCTCGGGTGATTAATATGCGTGCCGGGTGTGCATGCTGTATGTACTCATGTGTTTATTTTCCAGCAGAACAGATCTATATTTATCCTGACAGTAATCAGACACTGCAAACAGTCAACTTTTCTCTTTTCTTTTCTTTTTTTTTTTTTTTGCTTTTACTGTCTGTTTCCTACTTCTGTCTATCTGGTTATGTGTGTGCAACTTTACCAGATTCGTCCTTTTCATGAAGTAAAACTAAGTGTTTGGTCTCATCTGGTACTGGGCCAGTAAATTTTGACCTGATGCTGCTGCTTACAGTCTAATTTAGATTTCAAAACATTTTACTAAAAGCCAAAAATCTTAACGTCACAGTGGCCCTAGAGTAGGTTGCCAGATCACCAGGAGTAGGACTGGGCGATATGACCCAAAATTCATATCTCGATATTCTTTAGCTGGATGGCAATATACGATATATATCTCGATATTTTTTAAAGCCATAAAGTAAGAACAAACAGAGAGCTCTTAGTCAAATCTGTGTCCCAAATCTCACATAGGTACTTTTATTATCATACAGCGTAGATGTAGAAGGAAAAATTATTCAGAAATAAATTATCAGCATTTATTAAGTAATAATGCTCCATAAATAAAATAAATGATGTTGTTTTTGTGCATAACAAAAAGCTCACAATTGTGCAGTCAAAAAAACTAAAAAGACGCTGAGCATAAAAACAAAGACAGACAGATTTCGCTGCTCTGTTCTACTGCGTGACTGACAGCCTGGAGTTTGAAATCCTCTTTGTAACCGTGTCTCTTAACAGGTGCCATTTGTGGTCCTTATATGCACACAGTACGGTAATATTACATTGAAGCAGAATATACGTATCACTCCGCGAGGCTCCTCGGTAGCCGTTATGCTCCAACAATCCATCAAGCAGTCCAGCTTCGTAGCTTACCAAAGTCGTACCAAAACATTTTTTGAAAGGTTTCTGAGCGCTGTTTACCACATAAAATCAGTCAGTAAGCACAACCAGAATTCATACATAAGGCGCACTGTTAGCCCGGTTAGCTCCTTAATGCGTTGACGCTGTCCAGCCCCACGCACGGGGCGATGCGCGGTAACTCGTTAACAGAGATTTGCCCCGTTAATGCAGTCATGGCATTAACGTCACGCTGCAACACTAAAATAGTAATCTCCAAATGATTTCTTTTTACCGACCAGCTCCTCTTTGATAGCTGCCGTGTCCATCTTGTCGTTGCCTGCAGGTGAAGCGATGGCAGAGGGGGAGTTCAGTGAAGGAGAGAGGCGAGGCCGAGTAATGCAGCGTAGAGACAAAAGTGGACGAAAGAGAGGCAAACTTGCGGCTCCACAAGTATAGTTATAACGTAACATAGACTATATCGATATAAACGATATTGTCACATCTCATATCTCATATAAAAATATATCGATATATTTAAAAACTCGATATATCGCCCAGTCCTAACCAGGAGCATGAATTTGTCTTTAAAATGTAAAAACAAATCTGTTGGATACCTACAGATTTAGAAGAATACCCAACAATTAACAAAAGGCTCAATGAGCCTGCAGCCAAGGGGGTTCGGTAAACTGACAGCAGTGCTTGTTTCACCCTGCTCATCACAGTGTATATTGATTTAGAAATATATCCTAATGCCCTTTTAATAATATATTATAATGATTTCATCCATGCCACCCAACATGACTGATGCATGAAATGCATCCTTACGGGCATCTTTAAATGCTCGTATGTGAATGTTGCAGTCACATGACCGCGGCAGTGAATAATTAAGCAGGAATCCCAGAGCGGAAATGGTATCAATTCGTCTCTTTATGTGTATGTATTTGATTGTGTGTGTGTGTGTGTGTGTGTGTGTGTGTGTGTGTGTGTGTGTGTGTGTGTGTGTGTGAGAGAGAGAGAGTAAAAGAGAATGAAAGTGACCTTGGGAATCCTCTTCTTGTAGGAAAAAGTGGAGGGGTGGGTGGATGCTTTGCTCAGGGAATACTCCCTCCTTCTTCTCTCACGCCGGCTATCTGTGTTTCATTCTTTGGTTTTATAGCAGAATAAAAGCTGCCCTTGGAATCAATGCCTTGGCTCTTCATATCCATTACATGGAATTCACACAGGATCTGCTTAGGGACCATGGAATAATTTTATGTTATTGACTATCAGAGTGTCTGAAATCTGCGAAACCTCAAGCAAGGATTAAGCTGAGACTAGGGCACCTTGTCTAGCCTGTTACGAGCTCCTCCCCACATGTGTATTATTGCTGTTTACACCAATTAGTTAAATATTTCAAGGAGACTTTAGAACTTTCCAAAATTTTTAATAAGTCAGAGTTATGTGTGGACTTCTGCCAGTCGTCCCACACACTGGTGTTAAGAAGGCACTGATCCATGTTCCCATTCTCATCATGTACCTGTGACAGGAAGATCAATTGGCTAGAAGCTAAGCCAGCCTGAACACAATTCATTTGGATTTCTCTGTGCTACAGGTGCACCGTGTGCTTATTGCTACACAGTGACATACCTAAACAATAGCGCTGATTGTATGCCCAATTTTTTTAATTCCAACCGAAATCATTATAAACAATCCAACAGCTTAAGAAAAGTTTAACTTGAAAGCTGCTATTTTTAGAAAGAGAAGAAGTATACATGGCTGCACGGTGGTGCAGCAGTTTGCACTGTCACCTCACATCAGGAGGGCCCTGGCTTTGAATCTGTCAGCCACCACATGGGGCCTTTGCTTGCTTTGTATGTTCCCCATGTGTTTGTATAGGTTCTGGATATTCCAGCTTTTTCCTCACCGAACAAAGATATACATGTTAGGATTTCAGTAGTTCTAAAGTCATCATAGTATGAATGAAACGGTGGATTTATTTTAATAACATGGTCTGGTGTCTGCCTTGTAATAGACAGGTGACCTGTGTGGAGTCTACCCTTCCTTTCGCACAAAAAGAACAGCGGGAATGGGCTCCAACCCAATAGATGAGTGATTAAGAAGCAAACATGTCCATGTATTTACATCAATACAGAAGACATGCACAGGAATAACACAGGCAGCAAACTATTCAATAACTTACATGGTGCAATTGTTCATCTGACCATTTCATGAAAAAACATCCTCCTGAAACCAACTAAAATTTCAATAATTTCAACTTTTAACAAAATACTCGGCTCCAAACACTACTTATAGAATTAAATAGATGTGAATGATTTAACTGCTTGTATGTGGTAGAAGAGGAAACAAGCTGGGCTTTAAAGTACAAAAGACGATATGAGAAGGGAAAAAATGAAAAAAAAAGATCAGAGAGAGGGGAAAGCAGCAGGCACAGAAAGAGACAGACCGAAGACAATAAGATTGGACTGACGGTGTGAGCTGACAGAGCCTGCAAGCTGTGGGTCAGAATGTTTCTTGTTTTCAATTTTTGTGTCTGCTGGAGGTTTTATTTAACATGATATCTTGGACCCTTTTTTTTGCTTCTTATCTTTAAAAGCAAGGAACAATTTCATGTACAACCACCAGCAGATCCACTTTTATGATCCATAAACACAGGTATTTTCATATCATTCAGACTGATTAGACATTCATATAGGTTGAGATTGGAAAGACCAATGCTAATACAGTATGTAGTGGTCACTAGGTCTGTATTACTGAATACATCTCAGTAGATGGGTTAAATTTTACCAAAAAATGTGATTGAAAAATTTGTGATTGAAATGAAATTTGAACTCTAACTTTGACCATTTCCCAACCCCGTGGAGCGTATTGTGCAAAAATCTATACAAACTGTGAGCAAAAATAAAAGTAAACACCCGATGACAGCAAAACTTTTGAAAAAACAAACTTCTGTGTTTGGCAGCACAGAAAGAATAAATCATTTGGCAACAGTTAAAGTGAAATGTGCGAAAGTCGTTCCAAAACACATTTCACTAGATCCAAAGCTATTTCTTCTTGTTTTCTATCCAGAAACAAACTCAGTTATAATAAAAAGGACAAACGCTAATTAACCCGGTGTTTTAAATGGCAAAAAAGTTTTGGAAAATAAAAAAGAAGCTTTGTGAGCTTTGTAAAAGAGTTTGAACTGATTATATTCAATTCAATTCAATTTTATTTATATAGCGCCAAATCACAACAAAAGTCGCCTCAAGGCGGGGTGAGAGAAGGAATATATATATTATTATATAATTCCACTTACATCTAAACACTTACTACTCAGTTATTATCCAACATGCATAAACAAAAACTCATTTTCAGGTGCTTCAGCATTAATCCAATTTCATAGTTTTTTCTTTGTTTCATGAGATGTGGAATAAGGACACAAAAGCAGACAGGAATTGGTAAAACGATTTAGGTTGAACAAAAGTGCAAGAGGGCAGTCATCTCTAAATTCAAAACTTAAAGAAAATGCAGGGAGAAACAAAGGCAAACAAACATACACCGGGACCATGATGAGGGGAAGGATGGGACTATTTATACACACGTGGTAATCAAAGAAGTGGAAACACCTGGAGGAACAAGACACAGGCGAGGTTAATCCCACAGGTGAAGACATTCAATGACAATGAGAAAAAAAAGAGGAAGTAAAACTAAATGTAAGATATGACAGGAAACTGACTACAAAAATGAAACAGGAAGTGAGTAACAATAACTGAAAACTGGGAAGAAGACACAGGGAAAAGGTAAGAGGATTAATTAAATAACAAATACAAAGTAGAAATAAAGTATAGACAGAACTTAAGGCTCGCGATGCTCAAGAGTAAGTAAAAATTGAAACTTAAACCTAACAAAACTAAAAACCAAATGCAAACTCAAAACCTTGGGACCAGAGATATTGGACTTTCTGACAAATAAACCCCAGCAGGTCAGACTGGGCAACAACATTTCCTCGGTCATCATTCTGCCCCAAGGCTGTCTGTTGAACACCTTCCTCTGTTCCTGCTCCCTCAAGTTTGCAGATGATACCATAGTGTGCTGGTATCATCTGCAATGAAGAAACAGCCTATAGGGGGATGTGGGGCACCTGGTTGTGTTGTACACTGACATGGACCTGCTCTTTAACACTTTTAAGACCAAAGAGCTTGTAGTGGACTACAGGAAAAAGGAAGGTGGTACAGACATGCCCGTTCACATCAATGGGTTGGCAGTTGCTTACCATCATCCACATCTCTGTGGACCTCACATGTTTGCCACATCTGGTGTTAGCAAAGATTAAAGCTGTTGAAATAGACATTTAAAAAAAAAATTCCATTAACTGTTCAAACTACATGTTTTTGCAACTGCACATACTCCTCAATAGTACATTATATAGTTCATTGTTTTTGACGGGTTTATAAATGACTGCAGCATTACTGAAGTCAGACCTGATAAAGACTGATGGCTAATGAGGCACTAAAAGCTCATTTCTGTATTTTTTCTTTTATAGAATTGATGGTGTTTTTCTCACTTTTATACTTAAATGCAAACTGTATAGCTAGTGTATGGCTTCTTATTCCAGCTTTATCATTTCACTCTCTGTGCTTTTTGATAACCTCATCAATCATCCTGATCTTAATGTTGTTTCTTTTTTGTATTATTTAAATCTTTCTGCCACTGGGCTGGTATTTGTGTTTTTCCGGGCTGTAACTAATATTCTTAAGGAATGAAGGAGTAAAGTTACACATCTGCTGTCCATCCATCATCACTTTTTGTCCCAAACTAAGATGACAGATGGCAGGCTGTTGCCTTCACCTTTTCTTTTTTTAAAATCTTTTAATCTTCTAACATGCCTAAATATTAACACTTTAAACCAGAAATTTATACCATATCAACAAATACAAGATATGAGAAAGCTCTGATGCAGTTAGAACCCAGTGACCAGCACTTTCTTTATCTCAGTTTGGCAAGATGCAAAAATGATGGATCATGCCAAAGTCGGAACTCCGTGGAAAATCCATTTTCCCCTGAGAAAACATTTTCTTATTTGCATTATCATATTTCACGCTTTATGACACAATGTGACTGAAATGTTGTATTTTGAGATTTTTGATTTTGCTCGTGGCAAAGCAAAAACGGTCTGATGATTAAAATAGCTGGAGTTAACGAGGTGAGAAAAAATAGTACTGCAAAGCCAGAGTTGGGTGGTACAGAGCTCCAAAGTAGGTTTTTTTCCTGCTCATTAGGATGAAGTAAGAAGAAGAGAGGAGTAAAACTTGAGTTGGTTTGCCTTAATGTTCTTCTTCTTCTTTAGCCACTCCTTTGTTGCCTTGGTGGTATGTTTCAGGTTGTTGTCATCCTGAAAGACCAATCCATGACCCATTTTCAGTGTTGTGGCTGAGGAAAGGAAGTTTTCCATCCAAGATTTTACAGTGCACAGACCCAACCATTCACCTGTAGCAGAAAAACAGCCCCAAAGCATAATTTTTCCATCTCTGTTGTTGATTGTGGAGTTTGTGTACTTTGGGTCATACTCAAAAATTCTGTTTGTCCTGTTTTTGATTGATTGCACCAGCAGCTGTCAGCTTCTCACCAAGTTTCTTGATGATAGCCTTGTAGCCCATTACGGCCTCGTGCAGGTCTGCAATCTTGTCCCTGACCTCCTTTGACAGTTCTTTGGTTTTACCCATGTTGGTGAAGAGGTTGGATTGGAAGAAAATGATGCTATGGACAGGTGTGCTTTATACACATAACAGATGAGATCAGGAATATCTGTAATTGCTTGCTTGATTGATTGAGTGACTATAATCTGTCTGCCACATGAGCACAAAAACTGTCTGGTTGTACGGAATCAAATACTTATTTCACCCAGTGACATGCAAACTAAATCATAACTTTAATCAACTTGTTTCAATGTATGTGTTCATTTCTTTGTAAGTGATCAAACATAGAAATTCAGCAGGAGATCAAATCGTTATTTCCCCCATTGTATATCTCCTACACAAAATTAAACCCACCTCCATAATATCAGGGCATAGACAAGGGACCTTACACTTGTTTAGTCAATACACTGGCTAAAAAGGGACTCTTTCAAATAGATTTCTTAAGGGGTGGCCACAGCAGATCGTCTGCCTCCATTTCACCCTCTCCCCTCCTACTTCCTCTGTCACCCCAACCCTCCTCATGTAGTACATCCATGAACCTTTTGTGTGGTTTTCCTCTTTTCCTTGTTCCTGGCAGCTCCATACGCAACATCTTTTGTACAGTACTTATCCCTCCTCTGCACACGTCAAAACCATCTCGGCCTTCCCTCTCTAATGTTGTTTCCAAACCTGCTCAGCCTGAGCTGTCCCTCTGATATACTCATTACTAATCTTGTTTCTCCTGGTCACTCCTAATGAAACGTTTTAACTACAACTATGCTACCACCAGCTCTGCCTCCTTTTGTTAGTATCAACATCTCCAAACCATACATCGTAGCAGGTCTCACTATCATAAAGTAAACCTTCTCTTTTATTCTTGCTGCTATCCTTCTGTCACAAGTCAGCCTTGACACAAGCCCTTTTGCTTGAAATCAGGTCCTTTTATTCTCATAATTTACAAAAGTGGAGGGATAGTAAAAAAAATTTAATTGTAAAAAAGTTGTAACCTTGAAAGAAACCATTGTGATCCAGCACAAAATGCTAAAGCCTGACATCAGCATCAGATAAACTGTGGGATGCATTTTTGCTAAAGGCAAAGAAGTGACATTTAGTTTTTTACACTGAAAAGGATTTTAGAATTGCTCTTCTGAACCAGAATGGTCACAGCAAGTAAAGCATGTTTGTTTTCAGCCCAGTTTAATTGGTGTTATTATTTCCCAATAAATTTTACAGCTGCCATGTTGGGTGCGGTCTCAGTCACTGTAGTGCTCTGAATGTGTTATAGCTCTGATATTGCATTTCTTATTTTTCAGCGGGACACTCAGAACAGAACTGGAAGGAATTTAAAAAATTTTCACCCAGGATTTTCATCTGGATCTGTTGGAGTCTGTCATGTTCCTAACAGTTCACAAATCTGCTTTTATCCGATCACATTTCATGTAGTGAACTTTATCTAACAGGATAGGCTGGCCCGTTCGTGACCGGAGAGATGGCGAGCCATTGTCTCAGACCCTCGTATCTGCTGTGAAATATTTGCTTTGGCATCGGAAAACTGGGAGTGTTGGCAGTTTTCCAAATAAACATAAGATGTCTTTACTACAGCATTGTGTCTCACTTCCACTCCACCCTTCTGCATGTATTTAAGAAGGGATAAAGCCTCTTTTTTTTGTCACTAAGAGGAATCCCAGTTCGCCCCCATGGTACTGCAGAGATAGACGGCTTCTATCAGACAGGGAGAGACAGAATGAGGCGAGTTGAGCGGGGGTTTAGCTACTGAGAAGCAGGTACCCCTGTAGGACACATTGTTTTGATAGATTTGGGGTTGATGATATTTTGGGATTCAGCTGCAGGGGACTGTGAGGTGAAATGATGTCCCCATTGTTCGACTGTGTCTCAGATCCTCCACATCTGTGAGTGTATTCCTCTTATTTGTGTACTTGCTGTGTGTTCTCAAGCTGCTGTTTGTTTTGGTTTATGGTGGTGTGCAATTTCTTCTTTTTTTTTTGAAAACCAGTATCCAGCCAGTCTTACGCAGCTAACACAGAGACAGACAGATGGATGGTGCAGCATTTTAAAATTGAGTAGCTACATTTTGCTGCAGGGCTGAATGAGGGTTGGTCAGAACCCACTGAAAGCGCTTACAGTGCAAGATCAAAAGCACTTAGAAAAACTTTAGTTAATTAAAGCGATTGCACGGACGTGATTAGAAAGACAAAAGTTAAGAAAGAAGCAGCACATCACTCACAGAAATTAATAATTTAATTAAAAAAAGTGTGTTCAAAAGTCCCTTTGAGATGCTCTGGAAAATACCAAATATACCATGCTGTCACCCTGCCATTATCTCAGTTGGCAGTGAGAGGGGGAAGAAAATTAAAAGCTCTGCTGTCAAAATGAGTCCAATCTGTGCATTACAGGCACGGCCAATAATCAGCATCCCCTCATCTCCATCCTGTCAGTCTGTTATTTTATTTCTTCTTTTCCCTGTTTAGTATGTGGTTTCATTTCCCCTCTGCGCTGTGATGAATGTCTGTTCTCTTTGAACTGTGTTTGCACTCTCTGTTTCAGTTTGATCTCGAGAATAAGTTCAGTGAACAAGCACTTGCACCATTAACTCATGTCCCATAAATGTGTACTTCTGGTGTAGAGTAGTTGATACACCATTGGAGGGTGAGTAACTGTGGAAGCTGATTCCTCTCCCACTTCAGCACCATAGAAAACAGGTAGAGAAAATCTACTCTCTGCTAGGGTTGGACGACTGGACAAATATATCGATGATAGGCCGAGCCCATCGGCAATCGTTTTTACGACTTATTTATTTATTTGCCCATGAGTAAGTTTGCTAATAATGATAGAACTAATAAAATAAGTCAACAGAAAAAATAATAATAGCACTGTTTTAACAGCACCCTCTTTCATCTGCGAGCAAATGCCCCCTCCTCAGAGTGCGCCCAAATGCTTGTTGATGGAGCTGCAGAAGCTGGTGATAGCCTAGCATACTCAGCCAGATGGTGGACACGTACATGCTCATGCAAGTTAGTTGTGTTTGAGTACTTTGCTCGCACTATACGTCTGCACAAGCGGCACACCGCTTTGGTTACATCCTTAGGTTTACCTCTTTCATCCCAAATGGGCAACTTTATATATTTTTTTAGTGCTGTCAGCTAACGCGATTAACAGCTAACCCGTCTGGAGCGCAGACTGAGTCAAAATCCCTGAAATGTCTCTGTCAACACATTTCGGGCAGTTTGTTCAAAGTTTGTTCATTCTGCGCTCCAGATGGGTTGAGCGAAAAAAGCGTTAAAAATTGTAATTGTGATAACCGCGTTAACGCTGACAGCCCAAATTTTTGGGGGAAATTAGTTCATCCATGTTTGGACTTCTGTGTTGTAAACGCCCAAATCAGTCCGTGCATGATTACATTGCTCCACCCATCAAAAAGTCTGTGCATGCGCGTACTGCATGCGCGTTGGACTGACAATTGTCGGTTGGAAAATTTTTACATATCGCCCAACCCTACTCTCTACTACTATACTCTACTGTAAATGCTACTAAAGCCTTCCAAAAAGTGTTAATGTATCTGAAACTACAATCTAGCAGAGACAGATTGACCCCAAATGTCTGTAAATGTCTGGGAGGAAAGGTACTTCTGGTTAGCTAAAGTTAGCTCTGCTGCTAACTTAAGGATTCATCAACTGCTGTTTGTGTGCATCTACGCAGCCCTTTGTCTACAGAGAAGGATTATGGCATATGAAAACTTTGAAGGCTATAAAGACACTTACATAAACTCCTCCAAAAAAGTGAGTGTATTGCTGATTGGTGGTAACGCTTTGGGCAAAATGCTGCTTGGAAGTTGTCTTGAACAAGAAAGGGAACCATAATGGGGCATACCGTAGAGTAAGAAGCCTGACAATGGCTGCAGTGGATGGCTTTAATCATTTTCACTCCACCCCTAAGAAGTTCTTTGCCTATTATGACTTCTGTCTTCTCAGCTGTGTGGTGGCCCTTGTTCAAAACTCGTGTAGAATAGCTTGCTGTAGCTTTTTGTGCAGTCCTTCTGCCTGCAGCGTTCAGCTGTACGTAGTGTGCTTCCCTATGTGGCAATCAGAGATGGGCAGTAACGCGTTACTTGTAACGTGTTACTGTAATCTGATTACTTTTTTCAAGTAACGAGTAAAGTAAGGGATTACTATTGCAAAATCGGTAATTAGATTACCGTTACTTTCCCGTAGGAACGCTGCATTACTGCGTTACTAAAACCGTGATTTTTTTTGCGAGAATGTCTCATGACAGTGACGTAAGCGAGTGCGCTGTTGGTGACAACAGCTGTGTGCAGATCAACAATGGATCACATATCGATTGTGGGAGAGAGTATGAGCGTGCAGCGTTTAAAGCGTGGAAGTACTGACCTTACTTTGAGTTTGATTCCATAAAAAGTGACAAAAACATTAGCGTCCGTTGTGCGTGGGAAGAAAACTTCTTTTTACAGCGAAAAAAACCCCCTAAATTTCCAAGCAAGCACTGAGTGCGCAACGACGTAATGGGAAACTCACAGAGAAACTCGCAGATCCTTCAACTGACCGCGGCACACCTGCACCAGGGTAAACCTCCGCCTACCCCCAGTCCTGCTTTACAGGTGAAAATAGAGCAACAGGACCGCTGAGTCTTTGACTTTATTTATTTTCTGCTGTATTTTACTTGCATCTATTTGAAAGAGTGAGTGTAAACACAAAAAATATTTTATTTTATGTGCTAGAATGTGCAGAAAATATGTTTAAATGTTAAACTAATTTATTCAAGTCAGAGAATGTTGCATATAATAAAATGTTTGCTTGATGCATAAAGTTAAAAGATTACAACTGATAAAACAAGTTTTAAAAAGAGACTTTTCCATTTGATTACATTTTGTATGATGGATTATGCAGAAAAAGTAGAATTGGGCTGAAAGATCTATCACTTTATCACCTCTTCAGGTTGTAAATCGTGTTATTAAAAAGTAACTAAGTAACTAAGTAATTAATTACTTTTGAAAATAAGTAATCAGTAAAGTAATGGGATTACTTTTTGGGGAAGTAATCCGTAATTAGTTACTGATTACTTTTTCAAGTAACTTGACCAACACTGGTGGCAATACGTGTAATGCTAAAAGAGAAGAAAAGCATAGAAAGAAATACAGGTGGAGAAAGAATGAGGTCAAAGAAATAGAAGGGTTCGGCGCTGACTCACTGTTTCATAGCTGTTGGCAGCTGTTTCTCAACAATGCCAATAAACAAAAACCTCTCCTCTTGGTTGCACTTCATCTTCCAGATTAGTCTGACATTCGGGCTTTTTAAGATGGGGAACCATGGAGAGTGTCAGGAAAGATAACAGAGCGGGTATGACACGGGAAAAAGGGCTATGAGCCAGGCGTGAACCCATGAAGTACATGGTAGAAAGCTCAAAACGAGGTTAGTCACCAGCACTGCCCCCCTTTGACGCTCTTGTATTTTTTTCTCCTCTCCTCTCAGCGATTTAAAAAAAAACAGCGAGTGGGAGTAAAATGCCCGAGTTCACGTTTTCATTTGTGTGTAACTGGAACCATACCAGAAATAAAATCCCACAAAAGACATTTTATTTACCCAAAGAAATTACTCCCATTGTTATCAGCAATTATGCAAATCCCCAAAGTCATCCCAACATGTGGCCTCAGTTTTTTTTTTTTAAATAGAACATTTTGTTTGAATTATAGAGATTTATGTACACACTATCTCATGGTTTTTCCCTTTTTAACTCAAAGGAAAACATTACATTCACACAAAGGACTCCCTCAGGGCAGATAAAAATGGCTCTGCTTTGTGTGAGCACTATTCAGTGGTCTGAAGCAGGAGATGCAGTCTGTGAGATATGTTGTGCAAAATTATGTTTGTCTTTATAATCATTTGGCCTCATTACTGTGCGATTAAGTGCAACACCTTGAAGCCTTTTGATGGCGATCATAATGTTTAGTTGTCCTATCTGTAAAATCTTAGGACGTCATAGATACTCTTACAGAAAGAAGACCAAACGAATGGATTTAACCCCTTTAGCATCAACACACCTCTGACCCACACATAACCCACATACCCCCTACCCCATTTTCACTTATGTAAGGGGAGATTCCTGGGAACTGTTCAGACAAGTTCGCAACCCCGTGTAGCTTCCCATCAGACTCAACAACAAATTGCATGTGGTGAGAGAGCTGACGCAGCCTCCTGGCTAACACCGCTGTTTTCTACGTGTGCAGTGTGGCACAGAGTGAGCTCAGATGTGCTCAGTTGCAGATGGACAGTGTAGGTGCTGTGGTGTGTGGCATGGTTCATGTAACATACCTATACATATCGCCATATTACTTACCCAGAGATTAAAAGTATACTTTTAAAAGTATACTTTTAAAAGTATACTTTTAATCTCTGTGGATTTCAGTGAGAGCAACATTATTCGGGGCAAGTTTGCAAGCTTTTTTAAGCTTTATTAGAAATTTTTATGTAATAGAAAAATCTTGTTGTCACAAAATAGTCTTACAGCAGTAGTTGTTATAATGGAAGCAGAGGGGCATTTGTTTATCCAGCAACAATAGCCATACTGGGAGGAGGGTTAAGTGGATGGAGGATTTTCACCTGAGCAACAGCTTAGCAAGTCTGTATAGCTCATTCTGCACAAACCCTACTGTAGTGTCAAAAAAAATTGATTTAGAACAGTTTTGGAAGGCACAGGGAAATTGTGTCCCATTATTAGGGGTGTCAGACTAAGACAAAAAAAGCCTAATTAGGTTTAATGTGCCGTTCTAGACAGCATGGGCAAACAACATATTTTGCTATTTGCTTTGGAGGACTTGCTGCAGATCAGCCTGCCAGATCATTTCCCAGATCTCTGCAACATTTAAAGCACTAACAGGTGAAGTGAATCATCTTGTTTCAATGTAACATGCTGCTGGCGTTCATATGGTTGTTACTTTTTTCATGCACCACCCACTTATATTGATGCAGACCTAACACATTCCCCATTGCAATGGCATGCATTCAAGGAATGCCGCTTCAGCATGATGATGAGTGCCGTAATCGGAGAGTGCATCCTGCCACGCCATAAATTAGTGGCTCTATGACCATGACCTGACCTGGCTTCTTAACTCCCCTGATCCCGGTTGAATTGAGCACACCGCTGGAAATGCTGAAACCAAGACAACCCAGAGGTCCGCCGTCCGTGCCCCGGATCGGTCAGAGCTCTTTTGGCATTAGGAAGTGTGCATTTTTGTTTTGTAATTGAGACTCCAGAGTCATTATTCTGTATTTTTAGGCTGATAACATCACTGCAAAGCATTTTCCAAAGCATATGTTCCTAGATTGATTTCCTACTTTCCCAGCATCTGTTGGTTTCTGTCCATCTCACAGTGTGGTGAAAATCAACATGGAAAGACTTGAAACAGGCTTTGATTTATTTCTGAAAATAAATCTAAATGTAGACTGAGACTGATTTGCTGTTATACAATCACCATGTGTAATATTGTCTACAGCACAGACTGTTTTCATCTCTGCTGCAGGTTCAGTCTTAACTGCTTTCATATCATTGCATGTGTTTTCATACATAACCTACACCTTTCCCGTGATAGGCAGGAGGTTCAGATACACCGGCTGTCAGTTCTGGTTATTGTTTAAGTTTTTGTGGCTTTGATGCTGATTCATGGGCAGGAATACCTATGGCTAGATACCAAGAAGGAGAAAAACAACACACACTGTGCTTCTACAGTGAAACACAGATAAATAAACACATAAACTACTGTATAAATGGTCTTCCTCCATGCTCCCTTTGTGCTCTTTAGATATGGTTTCTTCTATGTTATGCTAATTAGTGATATTAGAAAGCAGCATTTAGTTTGTATATTCCTTCGCCCACACAGGTCAGCAGAGTTCAGGCCTTTAGAAGAGACTGTCTGTGGGAAGCAATCAGCTTGTTGCTCGGCCATACTTCACCCACACTCGATGATAAATCTGTGTTTCTTTCTCTCTTTTTTTGTCGGTTTGTGCTTTTTCTTTTTGCCTTTTTCACACTTTTATGCAGATTTTCTCCATCCTTTCAAATCGGAAAACTATCTCAAAAAGTCAGAGAGTGACACGAGTTTTTTTTTTTTTTTTTCAAGGCAGGGAGGCATTTGACAAGAAACTAATGCTGAAGTTACACTGTTGTCAGTAGGGATGGGTATTGTTTAGGTTTTATCCGATACCGGTGCCAAATCGGTACTTTTGAAACGGTGCCGGTGCTTAAACGGTGCTCGAACCGGTGCTTAAAAAATGGAGAACACAAACTTTGTCCAAAAACCTCTCATGTTTTGTAAAAAGATAACAATGTGTGCCTTTTCTGCAGCTATGGGGCATATATGGTATCACTCTTGGCTGGAAGCAGTGCTTAAACAATGGAAAAAAAACACAAACTTTGTCCAAAAACCTCTCATGTTCATCTGTTTCCCACTTTTTCTTTGGTCATTTTAGCCTTTTTGTCCAGGGTGAAGGGAGTATCTGCCATCAAACAAGAAGACAGCCGCATGTAGCTATGATGATGTTTGCTAGTTCACCTTACATGCATTAATGTAATAACGTGGTTAGCCTACTCAACGTAAATTACACTCGAACAACATTAAGCGACTCACGCAGAGAAGAACGGCTGCTGCTGCATCATCATCCTCATCATTTCTGCTACACTGGCAGGGCTAGGGGCCAGGACTCTATTCTTCGGGGTTTTGTTGCTCCGGGTCCGATAACTGGCAACCCACCCAACGTGCACAGTGTGAGGTCTCGCAGCAAGCTATCAAATACGGCGCATTTCTCGGCTTTTAAAAAAAACGCTATGCGTCGCCAGGTGTTTCATCGGATCCGAGGTGTTACCTCCTTTGACAGTATCACAGTATCAGCTTAAAGCACTTGTTGCTGCTGAGTTTGCATATTTTGCTGTGAAGTACAACTAGACTTTTGACCGCTTCGCCTTGGACATTTTTAATCTGTAGCTCTGCTCTAACAGAACGTACGTACCTGGCCCCGCCTACTATCCTGGGAAACGTAAAATGATTGGCTAGAAGTGTATCACAGCTCAGGAAAAAAAAAGCACCGAAATAAAGCACCGAAATGTGCGCTGCTTTTCGGTCTGGTTACTACCGTTTATGTCAGAACCGGTGCCATCATGGCACCGGACACCGGTACCCATCCCTAGTTGTCAGCAATCACCAGAGAGTGCCTCCTCGGAAATCAATGAACACTGGACATGTAGCGAGCGAGCTGATGGAAACATGCGAGCTCATAAACTGATAAACATCGTGTATTGGATTGAATGGCAAACAAATAAAAAAAGAAGTGATTTAGGTGATTTGTGCTTCATTGATTCAAATGAAAGCGTAATAAAATGAATTTAAATGAGGCTTTCATGCTCACTTACACTTAAAGTAACACAGTAAAATGATTGGAAGCCTTTTAAAGTGAATTTAATCCAAAAATAAAGTTTCGGTGCTGGCCTGTATTGCACTTTTTCCCAGCTCATTTTAGTTGTTTAAATTTCACAGTGAGAAACAGTTAAAAGCAGTTGATATGCACTGGTCCGACCTCAGTACATGTGCATACGCTTCCCCAATTTATTTGTTCTAATGGAGTCTCTCCCGGACATCTAGAAAGGATTATTGATTTAGCAGAAATTGTGGATTGTAGTAACTCTTTTGAGGCTCTTGTGAGAGCGTAAAATAAATGGGCAAACCATGGAAATGTGCTCTCGTAGCATACAAAGAAAAGCATCTGGCAAATCTAAATGAATCTGAAATAACAGAAATGTAGAGCTGGACTATTTTACAAATGACAGCTTTCAGTACTCAACCTGTTGTTGCCACTGTTTGCTGACATAGTAACATAGCAACCATATCTACATGAAATGCATGCAGTATTTTTCAGTTTTACTCCTCAGCCATAAAAGGCTGATGGGGTATTGTCGTCACCCCGCCGGGCGGGCAGCGACTGGCTTCAAATTAATACCACAGGTGTATCTACTGAAAATCTCAGGCGAGTTCGAATCTCACTGAGCTTGACCTCAAGGTCAAGAACAGAGGTCAAGCTTTCTGAAATTCTTGTGAATGCAATAACTCAAGAAGGAAGTCATCTATGATTTTCAAATTGATACATCGACTAAAAATCTTGGATGAGTTTGAATCTCAGTGACCTCGACCTAAAAGTCAAAGTAAGTTTTCTGAAAATCTTGTGAATGCGATAACGTGAGAACAAAGCAATGTAGGTTTTTGAAAGGGATACCGTGGGTGTGTGTACATGCAGGCTGAGGGGTAGCACTGGCAGCTGTCGGTAGTTTTTGTATTCTCTCGGCAATCTCACCATATTTAATTGGAAAGTCAAGAAAAGAGTGATAGTTATTGATTTTAATCTGCAGTCTTCATTTTGTAGCACTCTGTCTCTCTCATACACACACAATGTTCAAGATAGCTCAGATCGTTTCCACTTGAGCAGTGACGTCCGCTCTGTGGTCAGTTCTGTTACAACATATAAACAGTCTTTTCCCTGCCTAATGGCCTTATCAGAAACTGGCCTTCCTCAGGATGTCTATCTGCTAACCATAGCCCAGCAATACAAACACACACTTGTTTAGAGTGGAAAGTCCTGGTCATTATTAACGTATTCTGGTTATGATTTCGATGCTCGTTTCACTGTTTTTCCTATTTTAAAACCATCTTAGTCATGAGTATTTGCTGCTACTCTTGAACAGACAGAATTTGCCCAGGCATTGCTTCAACTTTTTAATAAGAGTTAAAAACAAGCTGCATGAAGGGGATTCAGCCTGGAACTGATTACATTATTGCAGCTGCTTAATTTGCAGTGGTTGCATCCCTACCTGTAGGTACAACGCTACACTCACTCTTGGTGTTCTTGTCTGTGTCTTTTGATGTGAGATAGATGGAGAGATTCTGATTTAATGCTCAGTCGGTGGGCATAATGTCAAGAGTGGTGCTTTATTTCACTCTTGAATGATTTTTGTCAAGATTTTGACATTTTTAGCGTTAATGAATTCAGCATTTGCTGCCTCTCTACACTCCTCCTTGGAATACACAAAGTAACAGAGGCTCGCCAAAAATATACTGTTCAGAAACATTAAAGTAGAGCATTGAGTCAGTTAAACTTCTGGGATATAGATCTGGTCAGTAAAGTAGCAGAGGGGGTTGTTAATCAGTTTTAGCTAATTTGGTGTTAATGAAATTAACAACAGGTGCAACAAGGAGGCCACTAACAAGTTTTCCCTGCTTATCTTTTCTGTTTTTCACTAGTTTTGCATTTGGCTAGGGCCAATGTCACTACTTGTAGCATGATGCAATACCTGGACCCTGCAGAGGTTGCTCAGGTAGTTCAATTCCTCCAGGATGGAACATCAATATGTGCCGTTGCCAGAAGGTTTGCTGTGTCTCTCAGCACAGTCTCAAGAGCATGGAGGAGATTTGGGGAAACAGGCAGTTACTTGGAGAGCTGGACAGGGCCATAGTAACTCATCAGCAGGACCAGTATCTGCTCCTTTGTGCAAGGAGGAACGGGATGAGCTATAAAAAATGACCACAGCAGGCCACTAGTGTTAATATGTTAACATTTATGACCAAACAATCAGAAACAAACTTCATGAGTGTGGACTCAGGGACTAATGTCATCTAGTGGACCCTTTGCCCGATACCATGGAGCCTGAATGGCATTTGCCATTATGCTGCCTGTAACATCATTGAGCGTGACTTGTTTGGTGTTGTATTCGGGGAGACATATCCATACAGGAACACACAAACGTCTACAGGATAGGCATCTGCAGCCTGACTGCCATTAAATATCGGAAGGAAATCCTTGGACCCATTGTCAGACACTACGCTGGTGAAGTGGATGCTGGATTCCTCCTGGAACTAGCCTCTTGTGACGAGAGTATGCAGGCAGTTCCTGCAGGATGAAGGAATTGATACCATTGATTGCTCCCCGGCTCGCCTGACTGAAATCCAATAGAAGCTATATATTTATTTATTTTGAAACATGATGTTTCAATCCATTCAGTGCCGCCCGGTTACACGTAGGACTGTCCGGTAGCTCATTGATGCCCTGGTCCAGATCTGGGTGGAGATCCCCCAGGACATCATCAGTAATCTCATGAGGAGCATGACCCAACATTGTGGCCATGCATACAAGCACATGGGGGCCAAACAAACTACTGAGTTGCGGCAATTAAATTTCCACAAAATGGACTAGCCTGATACATAATTTTGTTCATTTTGATTTTCAGGGTGAATTCAGCCATCTGTTGGTTAAAAATGTTCATTTCTATCAAGAGTTGTGTCATCCTCTAATTCCTAAAAAATCATGGAGCATGATTTATTTATTTTTTTCAAATAAGAGGTTTTCAGCATAAGAGGTCTGATTTTTAGTGTTTTATCTGTTCCTTTAGTTTATTTGAGGAGTGTATGACAAGTAAGGGGCTAAAAAGCGGGCTAGTAGAATCTCCCAGCAGCACTTCTCAAAGTGTTTATCTTGGGTGTTATTCTTGTCTGTGTCTACATGTGTGATTTCCATGAAAGAATGAGAAAACAAGAACAATGAAAACAAAGCACACATTCTTTTTGGTGGGGGTCACGGCCTTTAATATCATCAGCTGGTGCTGCAAGGTTAGTCTAGACTATATATGGACCGGACCTTCAGACTGTGTGCACACTGAAGCAGTGATGTATGGCTTCAATTATGCATACACACGACATGCATTTCAAACACTGGAAAAGCGATGCGACTATAAATTAAAATCAGTTTGAAAGTTCTGGTGAGCCAACATATTTGCTAAATACTGTAAATCGTTCTTGCTTGAATAATGTGGAATAATGCAAGTCTACCCATGACTCACAGATGCAAAATAATATTTATTATATATTAGGAAAGCAAGGCCTTGTGAAAAGGAAGATTAACTGGATGAAAACTCCCCCAACAAAACAAATGAGTCTGAAATTTGTTTTTAATAAATCGTACTTTGCTGCCAAGTTACATTTCATAATTGTGAAATTTGACTATGAACTATTTTCCTACATGTCATCTTCCCAGTTTAATGTATAAAACTGACTCATATTTCCAGACCCTGGTGCGAAAGCACAGTATACGAATAAAAACTGAAAACTTTGTGAGTAAATGACGTTTTAGTTTATTTTGAGAAGAAAACTTTTATTTCCAGAAGGCTCAAAGCTTCTGGAAGTGGTTTGAGAACTGTGAGCTTTGCCAGTAAAAACTGTTTTTGGTTTTTCACACTTGAACCCACTCAGACACACGCATACACATACTGCAGACGACACTTGCGTGGATAATTGTGTGTTGCAAGACTTGGCATAAAGCCCAGGCTGCCAGTTTGCTAAAACTGTAACAATATTATACAAAATTATTTTGCGAGACATAGCAGACATTTAAACTGATTAGCAGGAATGTTCCTAACAGTATAATCTAAATATTTTAATTGCTGTTCCCAGAACTGCGATGATGAAAAAAAATGTATGCCAAGTCAAAATATTTGACTTTGTGATCCAATCAGAGGTGAGCTGAAGGCTTGCATGAGTCTTAGGTAATAGTGAGTTATGAATTCAGTGCCTGGTGGTGACCACTAAACATTAGTTGTAACTACAGGCTGCATGTAACAAATACTTTTGTTTGCAGACTTTTTATCTTTGTAACTCCCACCGTTGTGAAAACATTCAGTATATGACTCGAAGCTGTTATTCTGAACAGTGGAGTGCAGCAGTTAAAGCATTTTTATGTTCTCACACTTACACACAGCCACACATATTTAAAAACATGCATTTGCAGAATCCTGGGGTGTCATGCTGCCTTGTGTTGTTTTAAAATTTTAACTGCGTGTTTTTACCTCAGCTGGAACACCGAGACTGTTGATATACAAAAGACTTTGTCACAAATGCCCTACTCGTGAATGTTGAATTACTATGGTTATTATGGTTCATACAGTTCAATTCAATTCAGATCACTTCAGTAGCAAATTATAACAACGGTTACCTTTATATTCTAAGGTTAAGACATTAATATATTACAGAGAAAACCACAACAATCAAATGCTATGAGCAACCACTTGGTGACAATGGGGAGAAAAAACTACATTTTAACAGGAAGCTCCAGGCTCAGGGAGGAGCAGCCATCTGTCGCGACAAGTTGCAGGTGAGAGGAAGAAGACAGAACCAAAAACACACTGTGGAAGAGAGCCAGAGATTAATATGCTCAGCTGATCATGGAAAGCCCCCCCTTAGGGAGCCCAAGTATGTACTATAAGGTTTTGGGGTCTAATTATCTAAGACCTTGTACATGAAGAGAAGGGCATGAACCACGTGAAAGTCATTACTGAGGGTGCTGCACATAGCCACATCTTGATTTCCTGCTGCTCTTAAATTGTGCATGAATGCAATATTAAGTTATTTGAACCTCTCTTGAGGCAACAGCTCACTCCACAAACTTTGCCTGCACTTAAAAGTCACATTTTTCTTTTGTTTTAACACAAGAGGAACCAAGATGGACAGACAACATCACTGCAACATATAATGAAAAGACAGGGAAGGAGTGATTCCTCGAGAAGTCCTTAGGGTCTGAGGTGGGATCTGATACCGCCTGACAGGAGAGGTTCATGTGATTGGGAAGGGAGAAGTTTAACCCCCTAGGCTGCATCACACCCTCTTTCAGTCCGCTGCTTTAGATGAAAGGATGTGAGCTGATAGGGTGCAGTGTGTTAGACATATATCGAGAGGGATTTAGCCACAGAAACTGTGAATATTGTCTGAGTTCATGTTTGACAAAGGTTCCTTGTGCAAGTCAACACCCTTAATAGGTTTAAAAAAAACAGGCTTTTTTCCTTCCCACTGTCACCAAGTGCTTAATAATAAGAAAATAAGCAATAAGAAAGTAATATATGATGAATAGTTTATATAATTGATGATAAATATGATGGATGATGCTTAATTAATGAGGATACCTAGAAGAGCTTCATTTTAGCTTTGAAGTTTTATCACCAAGCTAACGGCAGAGTTGAGGTGGATCACAGAAAAATGTTTTGACCACTGTGACTCTATTTTAGAAACAGGTACAGGTAGGCTTAACGCACCGCTACAAGCCTGACTGCTCATCACTGCTTTTGTCACCTGCTGAAAATCAAGCTTTGGCTGCTCAGCTGGAAAGTAATATTGATTTCTCCACTCCTGAGAAGGTGCACACTTTAGCCTCCTCACTCCGTACTAGCTGAAGTCAGCTGATTGTTACAGAAGTGCAGAGTAAAAGGTCACCTTATTTTACTGAGTTACAAAAACAATGTAATCTGATTACTTTGCACACATTATGCCCAGCACTGCTCATATGACATGCTGGATATTTTTTTCTTTCTTTGCATGCTGTGATGTCGAGCAGCTCTCGAGTAGAAGTTTGCACACGTGGAGAGAGGAATTAGCATTGTTGGACTGAGGAATGAGTGCAGGAGTGAGATAAGAGATAGGACCCATTAGCCTGGGCAGTTAGCCTATTTAAAGGCAGTTAATTATTTACCTCATTTACACTATAGAGTCAACCGGGCTAGGCTGGGTTTACTCATTAGACTGCTTTCTGTTATTGAGCCAGACTGAGATAACTTGGGGTTTACTTGATAAATTTCACAGATATGATAGTCTGGAGCACCTTGAAAGTAGTGTGATCCAGTCTCATGTGGCAGCACTGTGGAGGGGGTAATTTTGAGTCCTCCAGTAAATATTACAGTGTTACACAGCGTGTGATCGTTGCAGGGTTAGACCTTTTAGCCCAGAGGCAGTACACACAGACACTACTGCACATGCACACAGCCCAGAACTAAGCATGTACACACAACAGTAGGTGCATGAATGAACACACACTTGTACTTAAAAAGAAGTGCATAAATTAAAAACCAGACAAGACTCCTCTGTTGTTCTGTTGTTTTCTGTTCAAATCATGAGCTTTATAAGCTTCCATTTCTATGCATGCTTGGAAGTTGCTGTGCTGGTGGTTCATTACCATGCACTTGTGTGTCTGTATGTGTTTTTGTTCGTGTGTTTTCTGTTGAGCCCATTTGTCTATTAGGGTGTTATTTTTGTTTTTTTCTGGGCCAGTTGGTTGCACCAAGGAGGCTGGTGAATCTATCAGACTGAGACAACTGATCTTCTCTTCTCT
>NW_005187473.1:2673847-2680296 GCF_000239375.1 Pundamilia nyererei | reverse complement strand
TTCTCTTCTCTTCTCTTCTCTTCTCTTCTCTTCTCTTCTCTTCTCTTCTCTTCTCTTCTCTTCTCTTCTCTTCTCTTCTCTTCTCTTCTCTACCTCTGGCACCATATGCCAACACATCCCCTCTTTCCCACCCATCCTCCCCTCCTCTTTTTCAGTTTTTTTCTCGTTTTTTCTCTGCTGATATTAAGAGAGACTGGGTCAGTAGCATTCACAGAAACAGGAAGGACAGGAGGTGAGAAGAGCTACATGGCAGGTGAGAGAAAAAATTCCCCCTGTGAATTAACTCTGTTTTTCTTGCCACTCTTCATTTTTTCCCCTCAGCTTTCATGTCTCATGAACAATTTGCCATCATTCACCGTTGTTTGCTCTGCTTTTTTCTGTTCGCCTTACCTTCCTCCTTCCTCCCCGCTCTATTTTTACAGTCTAGAACATAGGTCACATGTGCAGGAGCCTCGGATGTGTGAGAAAGAAAGTGTGGAAAAGGGAAAGGGGTGTATGTACAGGATGTGCACGAGTGTAATGGAGAGAGGGTAGTATTGTTCTGGTCGGACAATGTTCGCACTCCCCCACACAGCTTTGGCAGCGATATGTTTGCTGGGGATATAAGAGGCAGCGCACAATAATGCATTAAAACAAACACAGTAAAATAAGAGATGACATACTCAACTTATGTGTGTTTTTTTTCCGTACATGCAAAGGGAAACAAAGCTGGAAGTTTTGCCTCATGCTATGCTAAGAGCGATAGAGTGTGAATTTATAAGTGTTGATTTCTTTGCACAGACCTCCTGCTTGTTCTGCAGAATGTGCTGCTGTACCAAGCTGAATTGCTTTCCTGCACTTATATTCTGCTGGCTTCAAGCCGTCCTCTCTGGCAGAATTATGTGCTTGCATGCACGTTTCCATGTGCTTCTGTGCACAGATCACTTACTTCATGATTGCTTTACTTTGTTAGAGTTTCCTGTTTTTATGCAAATCTGTATGTGTGTTTACTTGTGTGTGTTTGTGCGTGCGCGTGCCTTCTGTGTTTCTGTGTAAGTAGAAAGCCATAATTAATGAGCAAGGGGACCCTGTTTTTTTTAAACTCATGTTAACACTCACAGAAACACATCTCAGACCGCTTACGCTGTCACTTCCGTAGTTTATGCATGTTACGCATACATTCTGTATGTGTGCGTGTTTGAGAAAGACTTGCTTTTACCTGTCAAAAAGGACGTAACTTCACGGATGTGTAACTGAGTCTCTGCTGTTTGTCATGTTTCCCTCCTTTTTATCTTTGACCATCTAAGCCTTTCAAATCCAGACTGCATAACCTTAGACATTCCTAATCCCATCTGTCTTTCTGACAGATGTCACAGATTTATTCTGTTTTCTGCATGTTTCTCTAGTTTCTACCCTTTTTTGTCAGCATCGTTTCACCGACTGTTGACACATCAATAGTCAGATGGCCCAAATGCTAATTAGCTTCACCACTGTTATTACACCCATGAGGGGAAGTAACCATAATGCTAACATATCTCAAACTAGAATGAATAATAGATGGTACAGCACCTCCTTTATCGCTAATGAAAGCCTGCAGCTGTTCCTCATTTTTGGAATGCCACTACAGAACGTGAGGAAAAGACAAGCTCCTTTCACTATGTCTATGGAGGCATACAGAGCTCATGCAATAAGAGACAGAAGAGATGCAGAGATAGAAGAGATAAAAGGCAGTTGCAGCGAAGGCGTGGCGTAAGCGTTATCTGTCCTTTGACAGACACCGCAGAAGCAGGACAGGGGTGGTTGCACGAGGTCGTGTCCACGCTATTACTGATAAAACACTGCACTTACTCTGTCAGCCCCTCACCCATTCTGTATTTCAAAACAGCTAATTATGTTGTAGACTGGTGTCATAAGACTGAGTAAAAATGGAAAATTTGTTTGAGGGCCTTAATAACATTTATTACCAACTATTAAAGGGCAGATGTAATTACTTAAGCAGGACATATTGCCTCAGTGGACAGATGGGCTACAGTATCTGGAAAACATTCATTACATTTAGAAAGGGTTACATATGAGTGGAGCTGTGTCCATGGCAGTTCTACTGAATGTCCTTTGTCCTTTCTTTAAATGTGCAGGCTTTTGTTATTTTCTCTGTTGAAACTCATTTTAAAATACGTGATGTAATAGGCACATGTGAAATGTAAAAATTAGGCCGGAGGTCAAATCTGGCATGGAAACGTTGATATTTACAATCCCGATATACTAATCTCATGTCCTAAATGCTTCTAACAAAGGCAGTAGATTTTAAGCATAGTTTTAAAGATAACAGATATTTCAGAAAGGTTTGACTTTATTTGACCTTGAAGAAGAATCTCCATATATTATTCCTTATATGCCCATTTGTAGTCAGTACAAACACTGGAAGTAAGAAACATAGTTTTAAACAGGTCTGTATAGCAATATTATCACTTTGACCTTCAGATCTATTTACTGACTTTGAAGGAGAGGTCAGAGGTCAAATGTTACACAATATTCTAAATCTTTATATGGTACTTTCTATATGTTGACACCACATACACACCACACTTATCAGAATCATAGTTTCTAAGTCATAACGCTTTTTGTCCATTTTTGATCAATAAATCATTAAACTGAGCTTGAAGACCTTGGTGGATGAAAGGCAAATTCTAATGGATTTTTATTTAACATGACCCCACGCTACCCCTCTACAAAGTTTTTTTTATCAGAATTCATACAAAACACCACATATGAGCGGGCGGAGAGCGGTATGGGGTCTTCACACCTCTGTTCACCCCTGGGCTGGGAGAGTGAGTTGGCTGTCTGGTCGGGGTCTGGGATGCAGGGAGGCCCAGAATCCCAGGAAATATGTCCTGAGTCTGGGGGCGGTGCCTGGCACCCATGGTTCAGTCGGGCCCCTTCCGGAGGTTGGAGGGCCCTCAGTCCGCTCTAGCGTAGCAGGTTGCTGGCGGAGCCTACGGGCACGTCGCCGCAGCCCTCTGTGGCTTCTGCAACGTGGCTGCTGGGTGACCCCACCGTTTTGGGCTCTCCTCAGCTCTTTTCTAGGAGGGTGGTGCTGCTGCCCCTCCAGTGGTCCTCCATGGGCTCTCATGATCTGGGGGCATCTATATCTGGGGCCTGGATCTGATGGATCCACTTGGGAAAATAAATCTGCTCAGTATTTTTTTTGGCCTTCAGACAATAATTCTGACTGCTCCAGTGCTGAATGGGACAGGCAAAAAAGAATTCATACAAAACTTTTTGAGCTATTGTGTTTACAGACACAATGACATGCATGTATGCACACTCGCAAAAACATAACACCCTTGGTGGAGGTAAAGACAACATTTATTGTGTTGCATTGTAGAGTAGACGCATTTATTGCTGAATGGTGAACTAAATCTTAAAGCTTTGTCTTGTTGACGTGCAGTGTGTATTTATTTCATTGTTATAAATTGTTTAAACCACTGCACAGTTACCCACTGAAATCTCAGTGTGAAAATGACAACCACGGCTTTTGCTAAGTGAATCTCCACGCAGTGCCACTTCCCCACAGTTTCTATTTTTTTCTGAAATAACTTTATTAGAGTGTAAGTTAAGCAATTTGTGTGGTTTTCAGGAAACCTCATGATCAGATATATTAAGACTAAGACTCCTTGGAATTTATTTTTACTTTACTTGCATGTTAGAAAACAGCAAGGCAGAAATATTTGGCAAGTCAGAAAGCTCGGAGTTCTCCTGAATGGTCTTTGTACAATACTTGGGGTCTGCAGTATTCCTTTTTAAACAAAGTTCTTTGTGTGGCGTCCTAAAACTGGCAAGTGCATAAAAAAAACATTGCTTTGTGCCTTTTGGTCTTTTTATATAAGGACCAATTTTTATTGTTGGCCTTGAGCTTAGAAAGATGTTTTTCCCCCCTTCATTCTGTGAATAACTGATAAGAGAGACGTTGTAAGGACTTTGCTGATAACCAGCCAACAACTGGAGGTAACTAGTGAACTCACTATTGTACAGACATCTGATTATTACAGCTACATTAAAATTCATGCTCTTTTCAAAGACGGATTCTTATTAAACCGTCCAATAAAGGCCATATCCTGAATTTGCAGTTCTTCCACAGAAAAAAACTTCACTTTTAACTGACCTATAATAGCTTGCTCACTGCAACCCTGTGGGAAAATTTTGCCACTGTTTAATGAAGCCCATAGACAGAAGTTCCCTCTCTCATTTTCTCTCTGGAGTTGAAAGCCAGATGTTGTTTAGCACGAGGGGAACAATCTGGCCCCTGATGAATGCAGACGCTGTTAGACTAAACTTGACTGGATCATACAGGATTAGGACTGAAGATGAACTAGAATAGACCTAAAGGTCTGGGGTGAAGTAAATTAATGATAAATTGGACCAGAAGATGTAATACAGCAGGACCTTTTTCTTGTAATGCACTATACATAGACAGAGATAATCTTAGACTGGGGTGGGATGGCCCAGACTCTACTCAAATAGCTCTTGTAGAGCAGAGAGAGATTGATCTGTTTCTGCAGAACACAGACAGACTAAGCTCTGCAATATCAGATAAATGTCCCCCCAATTCACTCCTTGTATTCTGGATGCTAACAGCATTCTTTGTGCTGCGTGAGCCTAAACTTTCCAGTTCCCAGTTGACTTGTCGGTAAATTTTACCAGTTTTCACACTTTGTTGCACAGTAGCAACAAAGTCATTATGCAAAAACTGTTATCTGCACCTGCAATTCACGAGATTGAACTAATTGCACCGTCAGCTGCGTCCTTCACTCACATTTGTATCAAAGGGGATGCATCTGTAATGTGACACAGATGAGCACATCAGATTGACACCCCCCCCCCCCCCCCAAAAAAAAATGTCTTGATGCATGCTCAATCATCCATATGTAAATCCCCAAAAGTTGCTTCTGGTCTTTGATCAATGATCAGTGGTTGTTGATTAATGGTCATGATAATTTGCATATTAATGATCAAGGAACTGACCTCTCAGCCCATTGTTCATTCAGTGGTGCTTGCTTCAGTTATCAAGCTAAAGTGAAGTTAGCTGTGATTATACCAGAGTAATTAAAGTGGCATCCAAATATGGCTGCAAATTCAGCTCTGGCTGTCCCCACCATGGGTTTCTACCTCTGACTTTATATTTGTTGAAACTGCACTCTGGCAGTCTTGTGCTGTCATAAGCTTTTACCAGCTGTAGTTTGCATATTCACATCTTTATGCGTATCCCTGTGTTTCTCTGCACATGTGCTCCTCCTCAAATGTGTTTTTATCTCGGGCTGAGAGTTGGCACATTAAGCTGGACGCTCCTGCTCGGATTCTCAGGGCAGTACAAGGGTAAACAGAGATAGCTGTTTCCACGCATGTCGGTCCTGTGATAAGACCTTGGGACCTGTGTTACTGTTGCTCAGCCTGCCTGTTATTCTTTAATCTGCTGCTGCGTGCAGTTTCTTTAATGTCACTTTCACACAGCTGATGAACACTTGTGTTTGAAGCGCCAGCTGCAGTCAGTGCACAATGCTTCAGAGTATATGAGAGATTGTAGTGAATTCATGGGTAATTTCTTTTTTATGAGATAAAGTTTGAGACAGAAAATGAGAGAAGGGATGCTGGGACAGCCGGGAGAGCGGGAAAAATGAGAGCGAAACCGCTCTGCTTGCACGAGATACGAGTACATCTGCCACTCCCGTCTCTGCCTCTTTTTCACTTTCCCGCCCACTTTTCTCCCTCTCCCATCCGCCCACCTCTAGCCTCCCTCTCGCTCTCTCCAATCTCATTTCCTGCTGTTCTGTCTTCTATCCAGTCCTGCTGTGTGTCAGTGTATCCGACTAATTCAATCTCCAGTACACAGGCACTCCAGTGTAATGACCCATGACATTCAATTAATGCTTCTTGGTAGGTTAAGTCACCAGTAATTGTATGTGTGTTTGCCTGATGTGCATGTGTGAATCCCTGAGTCGGTGCTGTGTGTATAATCTGGCAAGGGTGACAGCCAGGGTACACGCATTTGATGCCTTTGCATAAAGTAAAAAAAACACATAAAAAAAAACCTCAATGAATAAATAAATGTTGGTGTTGATCTCGTGGTCTGTGCAAAAGAAAAAAAAAGAACAGTTATCTTAGTGTGGTTGGGGTTTCTATACTGATGACATATGAAAACCCACAGCTGTCACTACGGGCTTATTTACTGTACTGTCATTACTCTTCGCATTATCACCATCGCTGCCTCTCGACCAGCTGTCACACGTATAGGATTGGTGTCAAGAGACTGTGGTACGTCCTTTAAGGGGGTTACGTGCGTCTGAGAGACACGGAGTATTCAAACACAGTCACTCAACCTGACACACACGTGAACCTACATGGTGAAGGCAGAGCTAGCAAACACACACACACACACACACACACACACACACACACACACACACACACACACA
>NW_005187473.1:2648886-2673309 GCF_000239375.1 Pundamilia nyererei | reverse complement strand
CCCCCCCCCTCCCCACATTTACCCTGCTCATCCCATCTTGTCAAACCTATCTGTCATTTTGAAGCTTTTGTTTTTCTTCCCTCTCTTGTCCCTGCTCCATTTTCCCCCATTCTACCTCTGTCTTCGGTAATGATCTAATTAAGGCGGGTTTTGTTGCCTGCCCACTGTGTGTAATTGCCACTGGGGTGTGCCTGTACTTCGCTCTGCAATTACCAGCATCATTCTTTTGCTCCCGAATCAGCTAATTAAGCCTTATGGACAGCGAGGTGATTGTAGCCGCATTGAGCGTCACGAGGAGTCAGGAATGCCCGTTCTCTTGTCTCACTCCTGGGACACACAGAAATAGTGGATTTGCAGTGGTTGCCATGGTAGCCATCGCCCTGTCAGATCGTGTGCAGCGACTGTCAGTCAGATGATCGGTGTTTCTCTTTGTGTGTCTGTGTTTATCTGTTCATCTGTAACTGAGACAACAACTTTGCTCTAGGTCACCTCTTCTTTTCATTATTAAGGCTCAGTCTGCACAGGAGGGGACAGGAGGCCAAACAGAGCTTGTCACAGCTCCTGTTTAGGTCCCTGGGTGGACTGGCTGTCATTTTGATTGATTATATTGCCATCTCATGTAATGCTTGCCTTGCAGTATGTCCTCACTCGGCACTGCCTGACACATTTTTCCCACAAACTAGACCACGAACTTACTTCAAAATAATCTCAGCACTTTGTGGTGCAAACATGTGATTTAATTTGGTGCATGGTTGCTTGAAAATGTGATCAAAAATGACAAGTGGTTAGTCAGTAGTGAGATTCTTCATCCGGGTGACTTTTTTTTTTAATGTTCTCATCCACACGTCAAAGAAGTCATCACAAATGGGGAAACTACCTCTTAGAAGACAGCGTTTCCATGTTCCCACTAGACTTTTATCTTCTTTGAATCTAAATACAGCATCAAAACAATAAAAATGGCTTTCACTGTTGCACCTTTGCATCCATCGAATCAGCTGTCTGCAGTGACTTGAAACTGAGTGCTAGAGGTATTATAGAATACAGAGCATCAGTGAGGAGTGTAAAACACTCATCTGTAGTATTCATATACTACATATATGGTTGTGGAACTCCTAAAAATAATGAAAATGCTCATTTAAGCCTCTTAGCTACCTCAGGTGTCGACGTTTGAACTCCAGTGCTTATTAAAGCACAGCCTCGGGCACTTATGTGCTATATGTCTCATACATAGCAGCAGGTATCCTCTACAGTGCCATAAATTTGCATGGAAATTGCGTGAATAATGTGTGCCTATTTTCTAAATAGCCTTAGAGCTGATATTTGGCTGCTCATGCAGCTGCTCGTGTTCATTTAATATGGATTTGAACTGTGCAACTCACTCAAAGTTGGGCAAATTGCCGTTATTTTTACTGTGAGTATTGGATATTTTATTAGAAGCTTTTAGTCCTTAAAAGTTTTGACTCCACATTCTGAATTCTTTTCCCTCTCACATAGGTCTACTGTGCAATAAACTAATTGTAAAAGAAATGTCATAGCAGCTCTGGTTTATTGGCTTCTCCATGTGGAACAAATTATGCAAACATTTGTGAGCTTGTCCTCGGTTGTGCTGACCTAAGTGGATCCTAAAGGTTGACGAAAGGCGAGTTTAAGCTAATGGGTACAGCGGCACTGCAATTAACTGCAATGTGCTACTAATTCTTGCTTTTTCTTGGCAGACCTAAATGTTTTTCGTCTTCAGTGGGGTACCCAAGACTGTACAATATGTGACTGCATATTTATTTTTAAACATACAATGTGCATCCATTTATCATTTTCCTAATAAAAATAAACTAATGAGGCACAGTAGTTCAATTCAGTTTTATTTAGATAGCACCAAATCAGTTGCAATCCTGCAACAATAGAGAGAAACCCAAAAAATCAGGGGATCCCCATGAGCAAGCACCTGGTGACTGTGGAAAGGAAAAAACCCCTTTTGACAATATGAAATCTTCAGCATAACCAGGCTCAGGGAGGCGCAGCCATCCAACCTTGTGAGGGGAGGAAGACAAGATAAGAGATACACTGTGGAGAGCCAGAGTTGAAATATAACAGTTGTGTGTATTAAGTCTGCCTGTTTTATATATCTAAAAAAATATCATATCTCTAAGAAATTGTTTTGTCTTATTTTGGTGGCTTCACTAAATCAGTGAAAACATATTACAAGAATCTTGGAAAGCAATAACTTCACTGTGAAAAATTTTCTGGTCCTTTATCTGCAGAGATCACATGCTTTTGTCTTGGTTTGTTTTGTTTGATTTAACAGAACTGCCATTTTCTTGATATTGAAAAAAGTCCAAAGGCATGATGTAAATGCCATAAATTTACTCTTGCAGAATTTGGTTCTATTTGCATAATAATAGTGGGCGATATTTCAGTTTCTCATGTTTCTCTCTCATTTCTGCTTTTTTTCTCCCAGGCTGTTAGCTCCTACTCTAGCAAACACAAGTAAATGACTGAGAACTCGGCCTCCCATGATGGACAAGAAAAGTGGTGAGTGTCGCCAAGCCTGTAGTTAAACAAGCAATCCTCTTTGCTTCTAACATGTGCAGCAACCTTTTTTAACAACTGTGAGAAGCTTAATAAGTCAGACTCTATTTTTTGCTTTTATTCTAATATATAATTCATGACATAAAAGGTGACATTTTTATCTCGCTGTTCCTTTCATGTGGCCAAAAACAGCTATGGGCTTATTTCCTTCAGGTGATAACCACCCCGTCTCATACTGCATTCATAAGTTGACACAGCATGAGCAGCATTTTACATGCTGATTAGTTTGTTTTGGCGCAATCACTGCATGATAATTACTTCCCAGTAAGTGATCGGGTTTTACATAATGAAGCACTGTGTGTTCGGCACAGTACAGCCTGGTTGCACGAGGGGGTGAAAAGAATTAATAATGCTGATGATGTGTTATTTGGTTCATGTTCTTATTGTAAACTAATTGCACATGTTTAGTTCTTTCATATCGGATACTACAGTATTACTATGACTAGTCACTGAAGTATGAAAATAAGCACCAACTAATGACTTATTTCATTAATGAATCATTTTATGTTAATTCTTACAGCCAATGGCTTTCAGTCCAAGGCCAGTGAGGGTGGTGTTCAAAGGAAGCAGCTGCCCTACTCAGTGGAGACTCCCTATGGCTTCCACCTGGATCTTGATTTCCTCAAGTATGTTGATGATATTGAAAAAGGCAACACAATCAAAAGGGTCCACATTCAGCGCAGGGTAAAGGGCCCACCTAAATTCAGCACTCTGCCCAGAAATTTTAGTCTTCCTGGGCATGGAGTAAGGCCTCCCCCAAAGGAAAAGGACAGTACTTGGTCTGGGACGTCTACCCTGGGTCCCAAGCCTAAATCACGAGTGACAGAGGTTCAACAGATCTTTGACTTTCGAGCAAATGAAGGCGTGATTTCCAGCCAGAGCAGCAGGGGGACCACAAGTCAAGGAACTGGCTATGTTTCAACTAAACCCAAAGATGAAGTAGGCGCGGGGGCTCGCGGTGCTGAAGACAAAACTGGGGGGATTCAGATTCAGAGTCGTCCAAATCTGCTCAGAGCATCGAGCATGCCCATCACGCTACAGCAGCGTAAGAGTTCAGATTCAAGCAGTCCTGACCGTACCGTGGGAACACCAGAAAACGGCTCAACAGAGAACATGTTCCGGGCTTCACCAGACGTAACAGAAAGACGCTGTGTTCCCCAAGATCGAGCAGGTCTTCACCAGCAGATTACTGTTGCACTGAAGCGGGTCAGAGAGCTCGAGGAACAGGTCAAAACCATCCCAGAACTGAAAGCTCAGATCTGCTCTTTGAGGGAGGAGCGGGAGCAGCTGCTTCTTCAGCTACAAGCACAAGCCAAGGCCCAGGCTTCCAAATTATCTGCTACAGTACCAACAGGTTACGATTCTAGGACAAATAATCAATCGCAAGGACAGAGACCTTCACAGGAGATGAAGTTAGTCCTAAAGACTCAACCCACTGGACGTTTAGAAGACACAAGTCTTGGGCCATCAAACCAAGCTGCAGGGAAGGAGAAACAAGGTGAGACAGAGAAAACTAACGTGTTACTATCTGAAGTGGAGAGCTCGGCACAAGGAGAAAGTAGCATGTCGTCAGCACAAGAAGTGGAGAGACAATCACTGCAGCTGGACATACTTGAAAAACAAAAAGAAACAGAGAGTCCACTGGGACAGACAGTGCAAAAACTGCCACGAGACATTTCAGGGGAGGAATTACTATCTATCACAGTGGCTTTAAAAGAAACAGAGACTGCAGCAAAAGAAGGAAAACCAAAGGATCCAGATGATATGCAGAAGTTGCAGGAGAAGCTAACAGTACTAGAGGCTAAACTTATTCAGGCTAGCCAGGAGCTAGAGAGCACTAATGCTCTTTTGAAACAGCAAATAGAGGAGAACAAGCTAAAAGAGGAGAGAATACTACAACTGAGTGAGGGAACGAGAGTGGAGGTTTGCACCGCACATGAACGTCCAAGAAGAGAGAGCATTGACACAGGGACAGTGACAGAAAGGATAGATTTTACCCACCAAGAAACAGAGACAGAATCGCCTGGTACTGTAGATCAGGGGACAGACACTGAAAAAATCTGCATTGAAGTGTGCATGCCAAAACAAGAGACTAAAAGTACAGATCAAGGACCAGTGACGGGAAAAGCTGACACGCATGACCAGGAGACAGAGATGGAGGCGGCGATAACAGCGACAAGTCCACCGAGGCCCAGAGCCAACAGCATGGAACGAGGCACACTAACCGAGAGCATCATCACCCTGGATCAGATGACCGAGACCCCCGTGGCCGAAAGGGTAAACCAAGTCACAGAAACAGAAGGCGAGATGGTGACGGACCATCCTCACAGACCGAGGGCCAGCAGTGTTGACAGAGGGACAGAGACAGAAAGGGTGGGCACTGTGGACAGAGTGACAGAGACAGAGGTAGCCCAGAGGGCAGACCAGCAGACTGAGACAGAGATGGAGAGACGTCATGACAACAACCCAGCCAGAGGTATAGAAGCAGAGAGTCAAGTGAGTGAGAACACAGGCAGCCAAAGAGACGAAGTCGTGGTGAGCGAAAGAACAGAAGACAGGGAAACATACGAAAGAATTCAAAGAGAGAGTGAACGTTTAGTTGCTGAGGTTTTATCAGAAAGCTCAGCGGCAGCTGTAGAAAGCATAAAAACTTTAGATGTTGTTAGGAAGAATGAAGAGTGCGCCAGTTCGGCTGCTAAAGCAGAAGAAAATAAGATTAAAGTGAGTTCTGAACAAGATGACTCAGAAACAAAAGAAATTACAGAAGTGGTTGAAACAAGCCCAGCTGCCCTTGAGACTACAGAGAAGAAAGAAACAGGAGCCGGGGAGGTTATGTCTGCAGCAGTCAAAGAAACTGTAGCCGCTGACACTGTTGCAGTAACTGAGGGGAATTCAGCTGTGAAGACAGCAGCTCCTGTAAGACCACAAAGAGGCAGGAAACCCTCAGTGGAGCAAACTCAGCCGTCACCTCCTCAACTTCAGGTGGTGCCTGTGCGTCCTCGTAGGGGATCCAGTGAAACTCAGACCCAGCCGCAGACGAAAACCCAGCCCCAGGTGCAGGAACAGAGTGCAGCTCAGCTTGAAGCTCGGTCCCCAGAACAGCTCTCTGAAACACAGGTAAAACATCAAACACCGTCTGTGCCTCAGGTTGAGGTCCACACTATAGCAAAGAAACCTCCTGGAGGGTCTGGAGAGAAGCAGTCTGAATCTCGACTTCAGTCTGAGACTCAGGCCGTGTGTCCGGGCTCTAGTGAAGTCCAAGTCAGGCCTAAATCAATACAAGCGCAATCTCAAACTTCTGCACCTCGGCGGGACTCAAAAGAGCTGAAAGCACCGCAGAGGGTGTCTGGTGCATCACACACTCCTAGACGGGGATCGGGAGAAGCCCAGACCCAACCACCTCGCCAAGCGTCAAGCGATGCTCAAACTCAACCTCAGGGTTCACGTAGAAGCTCCAGTGAGGCTCAGGCCCCTCCGAAAGATGCCAGTGAGACACAGTCACTGCGCAGAGGCTCCAGTGAAGCAGCTCAGCGCCGTGGCTCAAGCGAAGCCCAGGGTTCACGTCGCGACACCGGGGAGGCCCAGCCTCCTCGAAGAGGCTCCAGCGAATCACCAACATCGCCTGCAGCTTTGGGTCAAGTTGTAACTCGGATAACGGGGCTGCTAGGAGAGCAGTGGGCACATCTCGGAAGCAGCTCTGGCACTCAGCAAACAGCCAGCCAGCAGGAGAGCGCGAGCACACAGAAAAAGACGACAGGGAAAAGAGCAGAGGCTGGAAAGGCAACGTCAGCCAAGCCAGCGGGGAAAGCAGCCCCACCAGCAGCAGCGACAGGGAAACCAGCGGGGAAACCTGGTACTTCCAAAATGAGCTCCATTCAGAGCCAACTGGTCAGCTCCCTCAGTGTCCTCTCTGCCTTCTACTCCCCAAGCCAGAAAGCGGCTGCTGCCAGCAAACAGCAAGAACAAGGTAGGCCCGTGGTTCATCTGTCTGATAGCTGCTCACCTATTTGTATTAGCTAAAGCCATTTCTCTCTTATAGTCACTGAATAAATCCTTTCAAGGAGCATAATGATGCATTATCCATGCCGCTTCATTACAACATGTCCCTTATGATCTATAATCGTCATGAAGTATTATAAATGTGTACAGCTCATTAGCCTGAAACATTGACTTCTCTCCCTAAAAAGAACTCCTGCAGAAACAGCCAAACATTTTCAGTGTGGTTAGACAAATATCCATGGTTTCACTTGTATAGGCGCATCTTAGCCCTGCATACCAGCAAACTCTTACAAATGGTGCGTTCACAGCACAGATTTTTTTCATTGCAACTTGAAACCACACTGCTCCCATTCAATTACTGGGAACATTATACTCAAGTTGATATGCTGTCAAATTATCACTTCTCTTGCTTCTATGAATAGTACTGTACTACAAAAGTACTACAAAAGTTTTAGTGTGCCTTAGTCATGAGATTAGATGCTGTAATAGGATCGCGATAGAAATAAATGACATTGCTTAACTTATTTTAAGGTTAATATCTTGAAATTGATGTGCCTTTTCTTTCTGGAGAGCGCAGGCATTGTTAATATAAGACATATTACGCAGAGCACAAAATACACTGAGCACTGTTGCTACAGTAAATGTCAGTTTTACTCTGAAGTGCAGAGTGGAGGAGGGGTGAGGGATGGGGAGCTGGGAATAGGCATTTTTTTCTGTAATATACAAGAGTGGAAAAAAACACACATTACTAAAAACTGTCAAAATGACATGGTTCAGTGACCTTCAAGAGCACACGTACACATTTCTTGTTCCCCACAATATATGCAAAGACAGAATCACACGGCAAAGTTCACACGTGTGGTTAAGCATCTGTTTACAGTACACAGTCGAATGGATCCTTAAGCACCGGTCCTCACACATATATCAAACAGATGACGCCTCTCTCTTCCCTCCCCTGATATGTCTCTCCTGTTTCTGGTCATGGTACTCACTCGCTCAACTATCACACACATATTTTATTTTCAAAGTTCATCTACAGTTCAGTGCCGGGAGCACAGTGTGGTACAGGAGTGTTTTTAAGTCAGGTTTGAGATGTGCGTATTTCAGACCCATTTCTGAGGTGCCTATGGCTGATGTGAAGTTTCCCAGTGTGGCCTTTTAAACGTCTTATCATCTTCTGTGTGTGTTAAAAAGAAACGCCTACTGCTGCATTGAGGAATTCACTCATTCTAGTCAATCTGTGCCTTGAGTGAAATATCTCTGACAAAGCGAAGGAGGGTTAAATCACACAACTAATTTATTTATTAGGAATTAGGAAAAGGATATTTTTATATTTCAAGTATGTTTCTAACCCTCCTCTCCATGTTGCTCTCCTGAGAGGTACTAGATCTAAAAGCATCATTCTTCTTAGATGGTGGTCCCTGGGAATTTTTTTTAAACTGGTATTTTTTGGCTCAAAGCTACGGTCTTGTGTCCTTGCATAAAACATTACAGATACTCTGCACCATGTCTGCTGTCACGCACAACTGAGACAGCTATACTGGGCTCACAGCCAAAGGGAGTCAGCATAAGAGCCCACACAGAATCAATTCCTGGGCAGTTACATACATAAATGGGCCTGGCAGAGTCAAGGTTGGATGTTGTCAATAAGGTGTATAGTCTTGACCTGTATATATTTCCATGGAGAATACTTCGAGGCCTTAGTGTGTACTTGGAAAGTTAAATCTAATTAAAAACTGAAGTATGTGCTTTAGATTTCAGTTCAGCAGTCTTAATTGTTGTCTTTGTATAGAGTATAGCAAATGGGGCTCTAGCTTTTCTGTTCTGTGTTAACACAAGCTTTCCACATCATTTGATTGGCTGTACTTACTCGTTGTGTTTTTCCCAATATCTTCCAGGCTCAAAATCACTGACATTCACATACAGACACAAGAGCACACAGAAACAAGCAGACAGACATACTTATAACACTAGCCCAAAGAAATACAGTCGCCGTTTGCAAATTGTTGTTGTCTGTTACCTAATGAGATAAAAGTCAATAACAATGTAAATGTAAGTGTACTATGTGCAAATGTAAATATAAACAAAATACAATGATTTACAAATCTCATCAACCCATATTTTATTCATAATGGGATGTAGAAACCATATCAAATGAAACATTATTAGCTCATTTTGAATTTGATAGCAGTAAAGTGTCAAAAAAGTTCAGGTAGGTGCAACAATGGCTGGAAAAGTAAGTGGTACTAAAAAAAGAGCTAGAGGAGCATTTTGGGACTAAAGTTTATAATAAACTTGTGTGTAACATGATTGGGTATAAAAAAGAACATCGCAGAGAGGCAACATTTTACCAGTTTGCAAAAAAATTGCATCTATAAATTGGAGAATGATTTCAGAATAATGTTCCTCAATGCTAAATTGCAAAGACATCATCTACAGTGCATAATATTATCAAAAGATTCTGCAAATTTGGAGAAATCTCTGTGCGCACGGGACAAGGCTCAAAATATTGGTTGCTTGATGCTTGTGATTGAGGTGGCAGACCTTTAAAAACAGGCATGATTCTGTCATGGAAATCAGTGCATGGGCTCAGGGACACTTCTAGAAATCTTTGTGAACACAGTTCATGAAGCCATACACAAATGTAGGTTAAAACTTAAGAAAGCTGTGAACATGAATCAGAAACGTCACCATCTTCTCTGGGCCAAAGGTCATTTAAAATGTAATGAGGAAAAGTGGAAAACTGTTCTGTAGTCAGATGATTTAAAATGTGAAATAAAGGATACCGCCTCCTCCGTACTAAAGAAGAAATGGACCTTTGGGCTCATTATCAGTACTTAGCTCAAAAACCTGCATCACTGATGTTACGGGGCTGTATTTATTCTAACCATAAGCCTGTAAAGGTGACAGATCTTAAAACACTGAGACACTGTGAAGTCCTCTGACTCATGTCACACTGTTTAGTTGTGAGGATGTTTCAAATAACTTGAACTTGAACACACACACAAAATATACATGCACACACCCAAATTCCACAGAAACCCTATTAATTTTTACTTTCCTCATTTTTATTTTTCATCTTCTCCTCTGCCTCTCGCTCTGTCCTCCTCTTCACTAGGTCTCAAATCCATCATGAAGAAAAATGGTGGAGCAAGCAAGCAGGGGAACAAGGGAGCCAAGAAAAACCTGAAGTTTGTGGGGGTGAATGGAGGGTAAAATCTTATTTTTAGTCATCGTCCAATCTCTTTGTGATTTATATCTTTGTGTGGGCTGAAATGTGTTTTGTGCACTTATATTTTCATGCTTTTTAGGAAAAATAATGTGTTGCCACTTCTGATTAATGTAAAAAATCCCCTTTTATCTTGATTTAGTTCATTAAAAGTATTTGTTATTAGGTTTGATGTGTTACTGTATGCAAAGGGGCTTCAAGTTTGATGGATTACCCACAAATGTATTTTTCAATGTTGTGGTTAATCCACATAACCACACATTATGTGAAAAAATTCAGAAAGAGCAAAAGATACAGGATTGTCTGAGAAATTTGATTTGATGTTATTTGATTTCTTCATCTTTGTGTGTAGAAATCCACAGGCGACAGTTTGGATTTTCATGCAGCTGTATTTCAGGCTACATGAGGTCCATTCGCAACAAACACTCTTTTCATTCAAGACAAAAAAATGTCTGTGCAGCAGTGTTAATCTTTTGTCATTTAGCCATGTATGCATCAGCTTTGTCACTGTTTTAAACTTGGATATTAAGCTGTACTTCAGACATCTGCTTCTTGCTGTTTGTCAGGCTCACTAAAGACACGTTGTCCTGAATCTGACCTTGCTGCTGCTTCTGCTGGTGTGCTAATATGCCTGCATTAATGTGTGTTTAGATTATGTGATATGCATGCATAGTTTCTGTTGATGGCACCTAGGTGATTGTGCTAGCGTGCTTATGTCAGCATTTGCTGATGCTGGTTGAAGTGTGTGTGTGTGTGTTTATGAATTTAAAGTATGGGGATGGCAGTGGTTCTCAATTTTTTTCTGGCATTGCTCACAGTGCAATTTTCTGTTATTAAATCTAAGGAAGGAATTGTATTTTAGTGAAATAAAACTCAAGAGCAGTTCAGTAATTCAGTTAAGTGGTTTTTCTGTCTCAATTATATAACTTCACTATACTTAAATGTTTTTCAGGCTTTATTGACCTGAAAAATTCTTCATAAAGAATATCTTTACGGTGTCATCTTTAAGATGCTTTGCAGACTTTGTTGTGCTGCTGCTCAAGTGGTTAGCTGCTAGTGGAGTGAGAGGCTTCTTGTCTAAGCTGCTGTGCTGGGTAATATTGCAAAGGGGTATGTAATGTGTTAGCAATTTTTTAGCATCGATTAGCATCCGCGTATCCTGTTCTTTAAACAACTAAACTAACTTTATCTAAACTACTGGAAAAGGAAAAAAAGTACCACTGTGTTTTCAAAGTTTTGTTATCGAGAAGATAAATATTGGTTCTTGTGATTTACCTACTAATGAGGTAGACAACAACAAAGCAGGAAAAGCAGGAAAACTACAAGATATGAGAAAACTAACCTTCAAAGTAAAATTTGGGCACAAAGACTTGCTATAAAGTTGCATTTGTTGTTAGGTCATGCTTACAGCATGATTTCATATCCTGTTGTGGTCATTTACAGTATTTCTCATCACTTACGTAAAAAGTTTCTGTTTTAAATTCCTGGCTATTTTAATCTCCTGCATATGACAGAAATGGCTGCCATGCATAGCATTTGTTTTATTCCCGTGTTCCTGCTCTTACATTCCTGGGCTTCACTGTTTTATGACCTGCTCACCTTTGCAGTGTTTTTGCAGACTGTTGTGGTGTAGTCCATTCCTTCCTCCCTTCAACACAATGATCTGCAAACATACCCACATTTAGAAGAACACGTAACAGATTTTTTATGGTATTGCAAGAATCTATTCCTTATAAACTTGGTATAATAGGTTTAATAAATTAGATTATATAAAACTTTTTGACATCTAGTGTACATCTCTTTTGGTTTCGTTTCAACCTCTATAAATATTTGACCATTTCCATCTTCCGCCCACCCAATCCTGAAATATGCAGATGTTATTTATAATGAGGCAAACATGTCAGGCAACAATATTTTCTCTGACTATCTTTAGGCTTCTGCCCACAGCAGGAAGTGGTCTGCTGTTCATACTTCTTCTCTTTGTATAGTCTAACCTATCTCTGCTCTCCCTTGAGCTCCTCTGGAATCTCGAGAATGCTGTGGCCCCTGAACGTCTCTTGTGGTGTCTCAGTTTGTCTCTGTGTGTCTACAAGAAGTCTGAATCAGTGGTATTCAGTATAACCTTATCTGATCACTGGCCTTACAGAGGTGACTTGATGATGCGCCCCAGTAATCACACTTATATACATGCTACTCCAGCAGCCTCCGCAGCATATCGTTAACCTTTTCTCAACGAACAAGGTTGTATGTTGTTCAAGGCTGCTTATGTTTGTGCTCAAACATGTCTGTGGCTTTTTATGTATGTTTAAATTATGTTTATGTTAGGATATGAGGGCAAGGCTGCACAAGGCAAACATCTTTTTCATCTCACTTGTGAAGTCTAGAGGGGAATAACCTGTTAGTATTTATCCTGTCTTGCCTGGAGCTGACTTAACATTGACTTAATATTAGTTTTACCTGCTTAGACATTTCCTTAGTGATGCTGCTAGTGCTGCACAAACTTAGCTTTAGCTTGTAGAATGATTTGAATGATTTCTGTGGAGCTGTTATAGAATCTGCTGTCATCTTTATTATGTTCTCTTTAAGATATGAGACGACATCCAGTGAAGAGTCCAGTGGAGATGAGAAGTCAAAGGTGGAGGTAGAAGAGGAAGATAGCTCAGAACCAGAAGTGGAGAAGGAGCCTGAGAAGGAGCCTGAGAAGGAGCCTGAGAAGGAGCCTGAGAAGCAGCCAGAGGAGGGAGCAGAAGCCCAGAGAAAAGATGCAGAGGTCCCAACTGAGGGAGGAGGTGCTGTGGCTAAAGAGAAGGAGACTGAAAGAGGTCTGCTGGATCCAGAAAGTAGCCAGGAGCTCCTGGAAGAGCAGGCTGGAGGGTGAGACCGACAGCAGAGCTTAAATTATAATCTTCGGTTACCGTGTTGCACTTTATGTGTTTCTCATAAATGTAACTGAGGATTGGGTCTGCTATGATACCAAATGGTTTCTCCATGAACTGCTATTTGGTATTATTTTACAAATATAGAACAAAAATAACCACATTTGTTGTTGGGTTGTTACTCAAAAAAGTTGTTGCACTTGTTACTTGTTACACTACTCATTACTTTTTTGCAATGACCAGAAACAAATTGGCACTTAATTACCAGTTATAGAAACCTCAGTCTACAGTTCCACAGACCAGCAAATATACTTATGTTATGAGCACAAAACCATCAACACAAAGCAAAAATGAAAACCAGCCAAAAAGGCTTTAAAGCAATCAACAGAGTAATTCTACTGTACAAACACATACAGCGAAAAACTGAGGCTTAAAGCTGCTTTTGTTACTTGTTGAAGTTCAGGCTCTGGCTGCAGGACTGGGGTCAGCATGCATTTAGCTTATATCATATAAATATCACTTTGGGTTTTTCATTACCTTTGCTGACATATCTGTGCAGAGCCAAGCTTTTGTTATCCTTGTTATGCTCCTGTTTTTGCCCTGGAGGCAGTTTGCACTTCACCATTGTACACCTAAATGCCCATATCTCCACTCCTGAAGAGCTCTAGACCGCTCCACAAGTTTTCTCCCCCTGCACGCAAACTTAAATTAGCTGATTTTAGTGCAAGTTTTTCACTTTATTTCCCTCATTTTATGACTACAGCCAGCATAAATATATTGATGGATCAAGCTTAGATTTTTTCTGGTTTATGCTACTTAGTTATCACAGGCACTGTGAACGGTACAATATTACCTTTACACCCTGAAAGAAAAAACAAATTCACAACTTATCAATTAACAAAGCAGTTGCCAGTAAATCAAGCTATATAGAAGTTTGTTGGCCATTATAAAAAGAGCCGTGCTATATTAAATGGTATCTTTATCTTTAAATGATTAATCTTTAAATTGACAACGCTGTATTAAACATTTATTTCGACACCGACAGCAATACGTAACCTTTTAAAAAACCTATCAACACCTTGATCAAACTACTGAAGGCTCAGATTCAAACTGTTAAACTTCTGAATTTATATCGCTGGTAAATACTTAATTTTAAACACAAGATGGTTTTTAGTGTTAAATGTTACTAAATATTTATGTGTGTAAATTCTCTAAATAGAAACTGCATTCTCTGCTCACAGGTACAAATATTGGAACAGTCATTCGTATGCAGCCTTATCTGATATAGTTGGTATAGGACAGGCGCTGAATAATGCTTCATGCATGCACCGGAGGCATTACATTGGGACTTTGACTTACATGCATGGGAATTCAGTTAATACACACTCATGCTTTTTTAAATCTTGTGCACATTCATCGCCATAAATGTGTCTGTAATATATATACACACTAAACTGACATTTCAATTCAATTCAGTTTTATTTATATAGCGCCAAATCACAACAACAGTCACATCAAGGCGCTTTATATTGCACAGTAGATCGTACAATAATAAAATGGCAACATTTGTCGCCGCAAGTACACTGTAAGCTTCACACAAGCACACACATATTCCAACTTGCAACTAAACTCCTTGATTAAGGGTGCTCAATAGTCACACAGACGTACTTTGTTCTAGGACAAAGCAAATAACTAGCAGTGTTGTCTTCCCTGTCATTGACTGATCACTTATCAGTCTCAGGTATGCAGACAGGGCTGATGGCCATGGGCCCACGCAGTGAGGAGAAAGCAGGACTTATATTAACTCATCATTCAGCACCTGTCTGATCATTCCTGTGGGTACGTGCAGGATGTGCTTCTATATGTGTATAGGTGTTATAGCTGGAAAGCTAGTACAGGTCACATTGTGACCCACTCAGGCTTGATGCTCAGTTTGCGTGATGGATGGCCAGTTTGAGCGCTCTCTGGATATTAATGGGTAGTGAATCAGAGCAAACTGTAACTGTTGAGGTTTGCGTGTGCTATCAATGTGTCAGACTGTTGAGTGATGTGAGTAAGCCATGGAGGCGTGCAAGCCATTTTTTCTTGTATTTTCTTGTTATCATTTCTGACAGAATTTAGACATGAACCACAGAAGCTGGCTTGGCCATACTTAATCCCTGCTGTGTTGTATGGTTTTGGTTTTCAGGGGAAAAGTCGACAAGGGGTTTATAGATGCATGCCTTTATGTAAAGGACCGCATGGAGGAGGTTTCATCCCCAGATAAAGAAATGGTAAGGATTTCTTTGATTGGACTTAATAAAATCGAACCCCGCTTTACTATGGTAAGTTTTTGTTTTTCCATTGTTTTCTGTCTCTCTCCTCAGCGCCAGGTTTTAGTGGTGCTCTACCAGGAGTGGTTCAGAGTCTCCAGTCAAAAGGACTCGCAGGCAGATACTGTCAGATTATACCTGCGACAAGTGGGGATGACCACACCCACTCTCCTGCCATATGTTGTTAACTTGACAGACGGCAATGGGAATATGGCTCTTCACTACAGCGTGTCACACTCCAACTTCCCTGTGGTCAAACTGCTGCTGGATACCGGTGAGACGGAAAGGCACACAGAACGACAAATCCAACTAAAAAACTAAAAGATTATAACTGTGGAAACGTTTTGTTTCTCATCTCTTTTACTCACTCCATCACTTTCTGTGTACATTCAGGCCTGTGCGAAACAGACAATCTCAATAAGGCAGGCTATACTCCAGTGATGCTGGCTGCTCTGACGGCTGCTGAGAGCCCCGATGATCTTGAAGTGGCACAGCAACTGTTGAAAGTGGGAGATGTCAACGCACGCTCCAGACAGGTGTGTATACAGACGGCAGTTGCACTTAGGCGCTGGATGAACTAAAAATAAAACGGATATCAAACAGTTTGGTGTGTTGTACAAATAAAATAAAATAGAAAAAGGAAGTAAATACATGTCCTCAACTGCAAGACATCCTTTAGTGGAAACCATACAGGAATCATGAAAAGGACTGCAGAAGCAAATCAAGGTCACCAGAACGAAAATTTATGCATGTTTGTATAACAAGTTAATGTACTATTTAACTCGTCACTTTCTCTCTCTGTCTGCATGTAAGATATACATATCTTCCCATCATTCCTGCCCTCTCACTGTTTAATTCTAATCTCTGTTTTTCTCACTCTTTTTCTAGGCGGGCCAGACAGCACTCATGCTTGCGGTGAGCCATGGCCGCGTTGCCATGGTGAAGCTGCTCCTGAGCTGCGGCGCGGATGTAAATGCCCAGGACCGCGAGGGCTCGACGGCCCTGATGTGTGCCAGCGAGCACGGGCACACGCACATCGCTCGCCTGCTGCTGGAGACAGGTCGCTGTGATACCAGCCTCAAAGATAAGGTATAGCTTTAGGTTGTGCAGTTAAAATCAGGCCATTTAGTGGCTTGTTGTAAACTTGTAGATGTTTTACTTCTCGTTTATGAGACTTTCAACAATTAATTTCAGCACGTAATTCTTCGCTGTTCACATTCGACTAATGGTCACATGGCTTTTACCACCTGGTTCGCTCAAAAATGGAGACTGTGGGCTCTCAGTAAGGTTATAGGGATATGGGAACTGATGGCTGGCCCACACAAAGTAGATTGATTGTTCAGCCTGGTGCATTGATTTCTCCAGTTTGTAGATTCCCCAGTCAGAGAGTGATCACATCATGGCCGGTGCTTTACGCTGCCGAAGCACTTCTGTAATGAGAGCAGTCCTAGAAACACAGAGGCAAATGGACTGGCTGCGTTAAATGGAGAGCAAAGACACTTAGTGTCCTGTGGCAAAAACAGGATGGATGCAGGTGTGGAGGTGAGTCTTCGTAAATGCCACAGGAAGAGTAGCAACAGTGTTGCAACAAATACCGTGCTGCGTCTTACCCCAAAACAACATTAAAAGTAGGCACCGTATGTGATACAGAACATTTATGCTCATGTCTCAGGATGTGGCCTAATAGAATTAAAAGAAGGAGGAAAAAACACAAAGGTAATCTGCAAAAATATTCTTGCAGAATCCTGACATTGCAGATCTGTCAGCTGTATCATTTGACTGACGTCTTGGCATCAAGCGCATTTCTTAAACTGTAAGGAGATGTTCTTGCAAGTGATTGCATTCTGAAGAGCGTTTGTGGCAGCGGGTTGGGGAGATTGTTATCCGTAAGGACGCAAGCACCGATAAGCGTTCTTATTTCTGATAATTGCTGGTAGAGCGCGACTTGAGTGCTTGCCATAAATCCTCGCACGGTACATAATTACAGCACAAGCCCGACAGCGTTTATTTATTTAACTTTGCTGCATTAAAAAAAACAAAACATTATTGTAATCTGTGCATGTTAATTTTTAAAAATATGCTTGCAAGAAAATAAAGATGATCAAATAAGTAAGTAGGTGACAGTGGCAGTGATTAGATATTTGAGTGCATTTTCAAGAGATCAATCACATACTGGTCACAGTGTGTTATCCCTGTCGCTACTTTATCATATTGCCTGTGCAATAAGTAACAACACAAGATGAAAATACACAAAAAAATACTCTAAATTTTCTTACATATGTTTCATAAGCAAAATGCAAGGTTTACTTGTATTAAGCTTAACATCAATACAAAACATCCCAGGCTTAAAACCTTTATTATATCAGAGACAATTGCTGTAGGATGTAAAAAGGGTTTTTTAGTATACAGAGTTAGGGCAGGTTCAGCATGCACCATACTCCTGATGTTCAGTTACTAGAGAATATGTTTAGCCCAAAACAACACTGCCACTGTGTGGTTCAAAAAAGTCACTGCAGTGTTTTGAAATGTCTGTTTTTTTCCCCCCAGAACGGTCAGACGGCTCTGTTGGTGGCAGAAGGAGCCTCTCAACAAGACATAATTGACCTTCTGAAGGCCAACGCTGAGGTCCAAACCTCTGAGTCCACAAGCACCACAGACCTCCACTGAGTCAGAGTTCTCCAAACCATCCCAGCTCGCCATTCAACCGCTCAACTGCTCTGTTTCCGTAAACCGTGGCCGCCAACGTGGGGAACAAAAACACTGAAATAAACACACGGTGATACTGCAGACATCATAAGACGTGGCAGGAGCTTTTCTTCCACGTCTATGCCAGTAATGCTGGTGGGTGTCGATGGATATGCTGCATCAACCGCTCAGGTCCACAGCTGAGGGTCCCGACAGCCTGATGAGAAGACGTTTCCACAGTGTCATGTGTGACTGACGGGATGTTAAATAGGACACAGGGTGAGACTATAAAGCAGGACAACACATTGGGCGGCCTAGCAAGTGGACAGAGAGAGCCTCTGAACTGCTGCTTCCTATCATCAGCTAACTCTTAAAGCAAAATACTAAGCACATGACCTACCTTTGCAAATATAGAATATGAAATAATACATTATTTCTATTTTTTTCCCTTTCATGACATTGAAATCAGTCTTTACGTATTTGGACATAAGCCATTATTGAGGACATACTTTATGTAGAATAGATTATACTCACAAAAACTGTATTTTCTACTGCACTTTTTTTTTTAAATTGTTGATGTGTTTCGTAAATAGTCCTCTATAATATTGGTGTCCAGATGAAATTATATATCTCCGAAAAGCATTCATTAGGAATTTGAATAACAGAATATAACTTATAACAGAATATATTTGACATTCAGTGTATCGTTTTTGCCGTACTACCCATCGCTTTTCACATATGGGACATGGGTGCTCATCAGCTGTGTGTTAATGAGAAACAAATCCTTTCTGTGGGACATTAAACTATTTTTTATAACCACAACATGACCAGGCTGAAGAAAGATAACGCTCTTCTGTTATGAAGATTGTACTGCATGCCAATACGTTTACTCCCCCTACTGGCTGTCTTATAGTACTAAACAGCAGTATGTTGTAGCACTGTCTGTTCTCATAGCGACTCTCTCTTTCTCTGCATCTCCCGCCTTCAGTTCAAATATATTGTATGCCTTGTTCGCCTACTCGTTTTAAAATCAAACCATGTATGCAACTGCTACAAAATGCACAATGAATGTCAGGCTGGCTGTGACACATTCCAGGAAATTAATGTAGCAAGTTTAAATACACTGGCATGGGCTTTACGACTAACAGACACAGACTGTCAGTGGATGTGGCAGACATTGGAATGAGTCTGGTTATATATATTACGCGTGGCGAGACACATCGTCTCGTCCTTGCTTTCGTGAGGTCTCATTTCATAAACGGTAAGACAACATGGTAAATCTGACCCGAGGTTTGGGTTGAAGGTAGGGCTGGGACTTGGGTTTGCGTTTTAAGAAGCAATAGCAATTGAATACTACCTTACTGTCAGTCATAAAGTAGGTCGAGTGAGTGACCTTGGTCGAGCCTTAATCAGAAAACACAGGACATAAGATGTTTTCCACAGTGTTGATGTTTTTGTACCGCAAACCTACGTTCGTATTCCTGAGCTAATATAAAGCAGGAGTAGCGGTCTTTAAAATAAAGTTTACAGTTTCCCACTCAGTGACCGCTGCTGATGTCAAACAGTCCCGTATGTTTACAGTTAAATGAAATGCTGAAATGATACAACAGAATGGCATAAAATGATCTGTAATATAACATTATTATTATTATTATTAATTTTAGATAATTCATGTAGTTCATGGACTGCAAAGGAAATAGGGGGAGTAAGCCTAAATTAGAAAAGAAAATTGATAGGCAAATCGATCAAGTTCATTGTAAGCCTCTCTTTTCACCTGATTATGATCATATTTATGACTACTCTGATCTTTGTTCTCTTTTTTAAAGAGTTGGAGGTGGGATTTAAAGGGGAATACCACTTACTACTTTAACAACTGCCATATATGTGACCTATGACCATGATCCAGTCTGAATTTACAAAAGAAAAAAAGCTACACTCCAGACAGCTAACAAAAGGAAACACTGAACATTTTTCTAGCATACAGACAAATCAAACCTATCAGCTGTTATTATCATTTATTAATAAAACTGGATTAGCAGTTGAATATTTGTGGCCATAGTGATACATCATGTCATTGGAATACATTACCATTTTGTCTTAATTGGTATTAATTTGGGGGGGTTTTTGCAGTGGGGTTTGTCATTCTAGTTAATGTTTTCGGACACAAATATAAAAATATGTAGACTGACCATGACGCAGGACTCATTTTAAATGAAGTATATTATATAGATCTATATACTTTGACTTATATAGTACATTTACACAAGAAAATACCTTTTTTCACACTGACTTCGTAATCAGATAAGTATTTGTGGGGGCTCACAAAGTAGCACAGGTTCTCTCCACAACGACGCTGCATTCACACAACATCAGTAAATCTCAATGTTAACTCTGTGCAGCGCATCTGATCATCACTGACTGTCTGTGTATGAAGGAACAAAAATAAGAGTCTGTACAGCCGTAGCTTCCTGCATTGCAGACAGCCAAAGGATGATCGGGAGGGCGCTGCGAGAATTATCTGGTGAATCTGGTCTTCCGTGCCTGCGTATAAGTCTCTATGAAAATCTATATGTTTAATCCCCTGTGACCCAGATATTATAAGGTTTCACATGAGCACCAAAGAATTGAAACCAAATCTGTTTCACATAGGACTAAATATGTATGTTATCTGTTCCTGTAAATCCAGCCAAATATATGTATATGTACATACAGTATTGTGAAAAGTATATAACAAGTATTGTCTGACAGTTTGCTCTAAGATTACAGTATTTATTCCAAATGCTATATTTTTTATCGTATAATATACCTATGTATGCATGGACAAATATTCAAGTGATACAGCTCAATGGGAATTTTGAATGACTGAAAATTGTACTGAGTATACCCTGATGATGTGATCATTTAACTTATCTTTCATCGGTTGGGTGGTTATAGTACATAGTGTGATTTGACGAGGTTGTGGACTGTCATGTATCCTTTAATGCTACTCTTGACATTTCAGATCTGACACTGACTTAAGCTATGAGAGCAACGTCTCCCTTGTTTGAATATCAAAGTGGAAATCCGAGCCGACGTACATGACAGAGTCAAATGTAAAAAGTTGTACCTCTCTGTAAGATTCCTTGTACAACAGGCTTGTATGTTACAAACCAGAGAATTAATTCTAAATAAATAAATGATAAACTCATGTTGTCGCATATGATTTTTTCTTTTTTAAATCAACCACAAAGCTGTGACAGACATGATTAATTACACATTCGGGCCATTCAGGCAAAAGTATACAAAAACAGTTTCTGTCGGAAGATGTGAAAAAGTAAGTACATCCCAATGAAAACAGTTTTTGTCTCATCTATTTTAACCAAACCAGTGAGAAGTGCTGAAAACTGCAGTGGCTTGAGTCTGGCTCCAAAATTAAGTATACCTTATGGATAAAATGATAAAATGCCCAACTTCAGGTGCTGGAATGGCTCAGTGGGTTGAGCAGGCTCAACTTTCTAATCTTGTTTAGTCTTTACCTCACAATATAAACCCTGAGGTCACTGTTTTTATGAATTAGTTCCATATAAATAACATAAAATACATTTATAACTCTGGAAACATCCCACTGATAAAATGTGATATAAACATATCACATAAAATGTTACAGTCATGCAGCCCTGTGATACATGAGCTTGCAGAATTACTTTTAGCAGCAATAACTTGAAGCAGTTGTTTTCTGTATGGCTTTAACAGTCTCTCACATCACTGTTGAGGAACCATTCTTCTTTTGCACTCTTGCTTCAGTTCATTGAAGTTCGAGGGTGTTCATTCATGCTCAGCTCTCTTAAGTTTCCACCACAGCCTTTCAATCGAGTTGAGATTTGAACTTTGACTGAGCCATTGCAGCACTTTGATTCTTTTTATGCCGCTGTGTTTGGGTGCTGTTGCATGACCCAGTTTGTGCCAAGCTTCAGCTGTCAGACAGATGGCCTCACATTTGATTCCAGAATACTTTGGTTTACAGGAGTTTATGGTCAACTTAATGACTGCAAAGTACCCACATCCTGGTTCTGACAAACAAGCTCAAATCATCACCATTCCACCACCATGCTTGAAAGTTGATATGAGGTGTGCTGTAATTTTCACCAAACAAATCTCCACTTCGGTCCGGTCTTTCCAAAGGACATTGTTCAAGAAGTCTTGCAATATATTCAGATATTTATTTTCCATAACAAAGCTGTCTTGTTATGTTATTTTTAGAAAGAACACACTTTCTCTTGTCAACCCTTCCAAACAAGCTATATTTGTTCAGCCTTTCTCTGATTATACTCTCATGAACTCTAATGTGCCCGTAGAGTCTGAGATGTAACTCTTGGGAGTTTTGCAATTTTATCTGAGCATTCAATGGTCTGAGCTTGGAGTGAATTTGCTGGGACATCCACTCCTGGAAAGATTATGGCATTCTGTTAAGGCACACCTGAATGCTTCAAGCCAGCTAACTGATCAAAACTTTTATAGCTTCAGTGCATCTGTAATAAATATGTGCAAGTTTCAGTGCTTCGTTTAAACTGTATGATACTTATACTGACCCAGGGTCAGTGTAAAATACAATCCTAGCTGTGTGAACAAAGCCTGGCTTCTTTAATCCTGCATGACAAACCTCAGGATGCAGGTTATTATTACTCTTTCCTGCTGGCACACCTGTCACACCTGAGAGTCAGCTAGAAACTTACAGTGGTGGACATCATGCAAAGACTGCCAGACTCTGTAATACTGCAAATGATCAGTGACTCAGGTTAACACTAAACTTTAAACGGTACCTCTGTGTCTCTGTGTGCTGAACATTTAGGATTGAGTCAGGCTGCATCAGCTGAAGCTGTTATTTGTATATATCAGTATTTTTTATTCAGGTGTGGGGAAAATACGTAAGACTGCAGTGAAGCGATGTACCAGATTAATCCCTGGCCAAAGGTATCGTACTTAAATCAGACTACTGATCCAGCCACATCAGCCTTTTGTGAGGTCTGTTTAAAGTTGACTAAAAGTCAACTGCAGGTTCCTGAGAGGTGGACTGTGAGCACAGAAACACATGTTCATACACACAGCTGCAGCAAACTTACATTAATTTTAAATAGATTTGTTACTCTGATGTCTGTCTCTGTGTTAGTCCTCTGACAGACTGGTGACCTGTCCAGGTGTGCTCTACCTATGACTACTGGGACAGGCTCTAGCCTCTGTAATAGAAATTTTCTGTTATTCTCATTTAAAGTATTTAAGTGCTTATGCATATGCTTAGTTGTGACGCTGTTACTGTTCAGTGAAAGTTTCTAAAACTAGATTAACTTACTTCAGCGTCAGCAGTTTGAGAGAACAACTCCCTTTACAGGTGCTGATAAGGCCACAAAACAGCTTAACCATTGATCCATTAGGTTTCATAGCGAGACACGTGAAGTGTGGTAGGATCAGTTTGTAACTTCCTCCCTCTTCCTTGGAATGCATAATGGAGTAGGAGCACCACTTCTGTGGCAGCGCTGACTGTGAACTGTGATGTTTGATGTGTGCTGGTGCAGTAATAAATAGCTTGATCACAGCTCTTTCTGTGTTGCAGACTTTATTTAAAAAATTCCACAATACCTCCCACCCTCCCACTGCGAACCTGAATTGAATATTCAGAAGACATTTGTTTAAATAGTTCTACAAATCTGAGCTGTTGGTGTGTCTTTGGATTGTGTGGTAATAATATAAGAGCCTGCAATCTTTCTTACTGAATCTCTACTATGAGTCATGTTACCTGAGATTAATTCAATGTTTACCTGTCAGCCTGGACGAATGTGCTGTGTGAAGGAAATTAAATTAAATCAGATCTGAACTGCGTACATTTAAGGAACCTGTTCATATTTAATTGAAATATGAACCAGTGATTTTTTGATTGCTGATTCCAAGAGAGTCTTTGTGGAAATCCTGTTTGGCCTTTTTGTTATTTTAATTCTCTTCTCTGTTTTCCAGAACAGTTCTCCACAGTCGCTGTCCACATGGGTCAGTGGGACCAAGAAGCACTCTGCTAATGTGTGGACTCTGACCAGTAACATCCAGCAGGACCCAGACAGCATTTTCTATCTCCCAGCTGGAGTTTTTTGTTTGTCTGTGACTGGAGAGTCAGATTTTTGTTGAGCTTCACACTTGCAGAGGTAAGTCAGTTGGCAGAGATTCCTCCCACCCTGGTTTTTATGTGCTAGATTTCTTATCTGAAACAGTAATATTTCAGTGACTGCTGCTTGTACCACAGGTTAATACACGCTACTGATCCCTGATGGGAGAATCATCAATTTTGGCAACAAAGAAGCCTGGTGGATGTTTGTTTACAGTCTGATGATGGGACATCATGCTCTGCATCTTCAAAGTTTGCCTCCTCATTATTATTCATACCCAGTAATGTGAAGTATGCTTATATCTACTATAACTGAACAAACGCGGTGGTATTCATTTATGGAGGCTGTTGAGTCTGAATGTTGGATGTTGTGTATCTCGTGTTCTCTGGGTTTTGTTGTCCTCAGTCTTTTCGCAGAATCAGAAAACAAAACCAGGAGGCGCGTCAATGTTTCTTCTCCATGATGTTTCTTCAAATGTTTCTTCTGGATGATGATAAGAGTGTGAGACGGGATGCCACGTTTGGTCTTGTGATGAAGCAAAGCTCAGGAAGAAGTGGGATTAAATGGGTTCACACAGACACTTCAAACCTGAGGACAAATCTAAGAGA
>NW_005187473.1:2615541-2616743 GCF_000239375.1 Pundamilia nyererei | reverse complement strand
CTCTCACCACATATCCAAACCGACATCATGACCAGCAGGTTTACAGCTGTGGCTCCAGCAAACATCAGCTGATACTAGAAATTAATATTAAATAATTTCTAACAACAGCTGATCAAGCTTAAACGTGCTGCTGTTGTTTAGCGCGACATCCGCTGGTTTCCTCTTTCTGGCACAAAGTGGGCGATAAACAAGAGAGAAAAGCCGATCAGCTGATCATTGATCAGTTTCATGATTGAAGTAGCAACAGGAGAGGGAGGGGGAGAGAATGAGAGAAGAGGCAGCTGTGCAGCGTAAAGACAGAATAAATCCAGCTTTGTGTCTTTTTCCATTCTAGCTAAAGGAAGCTTTAAAGCTTTAAGGAGTAGTTGGCAACTCTACTAACTAATCTTATGAATAAAAAAAAGTTCACTATCAGTAACATCATAGCACCCACCCAGCTGTATAAAAACTCTGTCAAGCTGGCTAGAACGCAGTATGAGTTATTGCAACTGACAGTAAAAAGTCAGCATAACGAAAATAAACTCCACTTAAACTTGGTTTATATCCAACCCAGATAGACTGCAGGTCATAACTTCTTACCTGAAGTTCAGTTCACCTGACACTCGGCGGCTGCCTCGAGGCTCTCCTCCTGCCTCCCCTTCCCTCATCCACCTGTTGCCTCTGTGGAAGCCCCGCCATAGCGCCATATCCACCACCAAACAACTGAGTTATTTTTACACATCGACCTGCATCTGGCCAATCCACCACCTCTCATTGTTCATGCCATTACAAAAAAATAAATAAAATAATAAGTCACCGGGCATATGCTCAGGGTATACTTACTCAGAGTTTGCACTAAACCGGCTTCCTGAAATAGGGCCCTGGGCCGGCTTCCTGAAATAGGGCCCTGGTGCAAACTCTGAGTAAGTATACCCTGAGTTAACGAAAACTCGGTTTTCGGTTTCACAAAGCGAGTTTAGATTAATTCTGAGTGAGTTACTATGACGACACACTCCGTGAAGCTAACCTGCCCCCTAGCAGGTTTACTTCAACTAACCCTGACCTTCTCCGCCTCTTTGTCAGAAACCTGACTGTAGGAAGTGTCAGACATGGCGTGTTCCTTCAGGTCAGTAGAAGTGTCAGTAGATGTTGAAGCCCAAATTCTCCGCAGAGCTCTCCGCCGGGAGAGAGTGATTAGAGCGCATTTGGACATTTTATCATTT
>NW_005187473.1:2612563-2615110 GCF_000239375.1 Pundamilia nyererei | reverse complement strand
CTCACAGCAGAAGCATACTCCATAATGTGTTGTACATTATCATATGTATATTATATGTAATGTGGTATTTTTCAATTATTGTATTTACCAACATCAAGAAGTCACAAGCAAAGAAAGACCACACAATGGTGCATGTTTAAACAAGAAGAGTTTACTGGTCAAAATTATTTATTAAACAAATAAACCACATTTTTTTAACCACCAAAAAATACACGTTCAAAGCAACACAATCCACAATCCACTCCACCAATCCAGCTCACTGTCTGTGCAGTATTGTCAGGCTCCTGGGTCTGAGCGACCCAGGGACCCTGAGCAGTTATGGACTAGTATTACAATATATGTGTTTTGGAATTGCTGTCCCTCGTTCTCCCTGCTTGTAGATATATGTGTGTGGATGCAGGTGTTTCTGTAAGCACTGTTTACAGGCATGTTCAGGCCTGGTGGGTGTGGCCCTGGGAGGTGGTTTGCCATACCTAAAGACCGTGACACACCTGTAGCTGATCAAGCCTCGTCGGAGGAGCTACTTGAGAGTGTGGTGGAGCTTTCTCTGACGTGGTATTATTGTGTGGCTTCATGTTAGTCTCTCGACCAGTTCCTAGTTTAAAGTCGGCTGCATTATGGTGTGTTTGACGGCTGCCTCTCTCTTATGTTCCCAGGAGTAGCGGGGAGACGAGAGGACAGCGAGCACGGGGTGCTCATCACGGAGAAGCGGAGACAGAAACACTAGCACTGGGAAGAGGACACGTCACGGGAGTCGGGAGAGCACGGGGATTTATTGTCATGTTTTTCCATCACTGTAAATAAACGCACTGCTAAGCACACAGAACTCTGGCTGATTGGGACCCACACCCAGTTTCACACCTTGGCTCAGGCGATTAGAGGATCATCAGGGGGTCCTTTTGTCCCTTTGTGGGGGGATACTCCCACTAGGTTTATATCTGGGACTCTCCACCATTTGACCTTAGAACTGAAGAAGCTTCTCGGATGAGAGGTGAAACGTCTTCAAGTAACTTAAAGAAGTCCAGACGCTTTTCTTTGCAAGCTCCTTTGACTAAACACACAGAGCTCCGCGCCTGGGTCCTCCTTCCCTACACCCCCCGTGACAAGTATTTACTTTTAATATTGTATATATTAATTAATTAATTAATTAATATTGTATATATATATTGTAAATACAATATTATATAATATATTATATAATATTGTATTTTGTATCATCACAACACAGCTGTATGTGATATAAAGAGGGAGATGACACACAGGCTGCATTTAAATAAAATAAAATAAAGAAACTCAAATAGTATAAACAGTTGTCAGCATATCAGTATTCAGCCATGGCTGAATGCTATATATTGCGCCTGGCCTGCTTAGGTGTGCTGCAGCTACTCCCAGAAAGAGACACAGGCAATTATGAAGATAATCTATAATCATCTGGTCTAGATGACTTACCTATTTGCTCTTCCCATGGTTTGGTTTTTCAGCCCATTTAACTTTTTATGGGCTGAAAAAATATTTTCAATCAACTGAGAAAACAGCTCCAACACTTTGGTTGCTATTTAACTAAAATATGTATCTGTTCGTGATTTAAAAAAATAATTGAACAGTGCATAAAAACTTTAAAATAGGATTTTTAAGATATGCATATTTTAGTGGTACACCCATTCTTATTTTTTCCCCCTTTTTCCCGAAACACAATGTGCTCATATTCCCGTCTGTTTTTCGAATGTAGGGGCTCAGCACCAACAGCGTTGGACTGTGAAATAAAAGCAGTGGCCAGCAGATGGCGGTATAACCCCACGGTACACTCACACAGGACGAAGAAGAGCAAGCTGAGACGTTCATTTCCCAGTGTTTCATCGCTCAGCCACAAACAGTTTTTCTTATTGATCTCTTAAAGATAATTTGCATCTCATTTTTCAAAAATATGATTGGCTTTTTTAATTAATTAATTAATTTAGATTTGTTTTGAGAATATTTGTTTGGTGTTCGATGTCTGAATTAGTTAGCTTTCTTATGACCTTCATGATTGAAAATTACGTCATATTTCCCTTGCAGTTTTAGTGTTAGCATAGTATTATTACTACCTGCTGCCCAAACCTTATGTTTGTGAGGTGCAGCCAATCAGAGGAAAATGTTGGATGGTTTTAGACAGTGGACAACATCAGGGGCTTCACAAAGGATTGGAAGAAGCTAAATAATGAATATGTTTTAACTGTGTGTTACATCCTGTGAGGCTGTGGGAGTGTGTGGGCGTGGTGTTGTCTTCTCCCTCTCCTCCTCCTTCTTTCTTGCCCCTCCCTTCTCCTTTAGGACACACCTGCTGCTCATCTGCCCTCGTTTACCACCAATTACCCTCAGAGGTGATATAAGCTGGAGAAGAGCAGTGTGGAGGTGTGGGAGAGGCTTCTGGTGGAGTTCTTTTGTGCTGGTCAGTGTGTGATACTGGTTTAGGCATGGAAAAGGTCTGCTGTGTGTGACCAGCCCCACCGTGCGTGGCTCTTTGTGAGTAGTTCTTAGCTGAGTGGTGTTTTCCCTTAAGTGACGGCG
>NW_005187473.1:2514778-2612481 GCF_000239375.1 Pundamilia nyererei | reverse complement strand
GAAGTGGTCACTATCTCTTTGGGTTGACCTGTCTGATTTATCATTAAAGCAGCGGTGCTGTCTCTTTTTGTTGTTACTATTTATGATTGTTGAGTTAATTGATTATAATAAAGATATATTTTGTGTTAACTACCTCTGCCTGGTGTTCTTTTTGTTTCACCCGGATCCAACTGTTACTGTCCCCCACCCTCTTCGCCTAGCTTTCATGTGGGGACGTAACAAAGTGGGGGCTCGTCCGAGATCGGAATGAAAGGAATTGAGTTGATTACGAGTGTGAACAGGTGTTTGTGTGTTGTGTGAGGGTCATTTGACTAGCTGCTGCTCTCCCCGGCTAGCACAGGGAGTGTCTAGCTGAGCATTTGCTCTTCCTTCGGACATTCGTTTTTTGTTTTGCCTTTGTTATTTTCGGAGCAAACCCGGGTGGGGATTAATTCTCTGAGGGTAGGCTTTTCGGTGCCTTTGACACTTGATGATTTGCCTTTAAAGTGGCCTCGAGCCTGGTACGCTCCAGAAGCTAGGTCAGGCTAAATTCTGAGTAGGCAGGACTGGGGGGAGTGTGGGCAGAATTTTAGTTAATGGTTGACTTGACACAACACTTTATTTTGCCTGTTTTTGGTTCTGTGGTGAAGGTGTTGTGTGGCCCTTTAGTGGTTAGCTTGTGTTTTGCAGGTTGTTTTGAGTTTTCATGGCCACTTTTGATATTTCTGGGTTTACGGCAGAGCCGTCGCTTGCCCTGCTGGATGTTTGTAGGAAGAGGGATCCACATGAGGTGGCAAAATATTACGGGATCAGTATCTCCACTGGTCTACGTAAAGCGGAGCTGAAGGCCGCTCTGGTGTCTGGGTTGTTGGAGAAGGTGGTTGTAAGGCGAGAACCCCCTAGCGCACCTGGTCCGGCTGGACCAAGTGCAGCGCCTCATGTTCCAAGCCAGGTCGTAGAACCATCAGTGTCTACACCTGTGGGCCAGGGGCTGCCCGAGGGCGGGCCAATGACGCTGCCCCGTTTTGATGCGCTCTCCACCCAGTCATCAGAGGGTTCTAAGCAGGATGCTAGGCTCAAAGTCCGTCTGGCTCGTCTCCAGCTGGAAAAGGAGCAGCGTGAGAGAGAGTTCCAGCTGAAAGGGGAGATGGAGCTTAGGCGTTTGGACGCGGAACTGGCTCGGGCTAGGGAGGTTGAGCTGATGAAGGTGGAGGCGGAGACTAAGGTCAAGCTGCGACAGCTGGAACTCCAGCAGGCCTCCTCCCCTCCTGTGGCGGCTTCGCTGTCACAGACAGAGATACAGTTTGATGTGGGAAGGAATAGTCGTCTGGTCCCTGTATTTCGTAACACTGAGGTGGAGATTTATTTTGAATCATTTGAACGGATAGCGACAGCCTTGCATTGGCCGCGGGATGCGTGGGCCATCCTGCTGCAGTGCAAGCTGGTGGGCAAGGCACAGGAAGTTTGTTCCTCGTTGTCCGCTGAATGCAGTTTGGACTACGACAAACTGAAAAGTGCAATCCTGTTAGCCTACGAACTAGTCGCCGAGGCTTACAGGCAGCAATTGAAAAAAGTGCAGGGTCAATCCTTCCTGGATTTCGCGAGGGAAAAGAGTGTCCTCTTTGACCGATGGTGTATGGCCTGTAAAGCTGCAGACCTAGTTTCGGTACGGGAGTTAATTCTCATTGAGGAATTTAAAAACTGCATCTCCGAGCGATGGCAGTATATCTGAACGAACAGAAGGTCTCCACGTTACAGCAGGCCGCGACACTGGCTGACGAGTTCGCACTCGTCCATGTTAAGCATGAGCGATGCGACACACTAGTGAAGGCTAGTGGTGAGCAAGACACAAGGGGAGAGGTACCTGTGCCTCGTCCCAGGTCAGACCGGAAATGTTTCTACTGTTTTAAATCTGGCCCTTTAATAGCGGACTGCGAGGTCTACAGGCGAAGACAGCCAGCTTTAACACCACGTAAGCCAAAAGGGATAGGGCTGATTAAAATCACTTCTCCTGTTAGCAGACCCCTTAGCACTGAAACTCCTGATGAATGTTTTAAACCCTTCATTTTCAAAGGAGCGGTGTCACTCTCTGGTGAGCCTGAAGATGAGCGTACTGTGACCATTTTACGTGACACAGGTGGCTCACAGTCCCTCATACTGGCCAGTGCACTTGCCTTTGATGAAAAGACTGCCAGCGGCACTGATGTTATTGTTAGAGGCGTTGGAATGACTTATGTGCCCGCCCCCCTCCATCGAATTTGGGTGCAGAGTGACCTAGTAAGTGGTATTTTTCCTGTAGCTGTGTGTCCTTGCTTCCCAATTGATGGTGTGGATTTCATAATGGGCAATGACATTGCAGGCGGGAAGGTTTATCCTACCCCAGAGGTCACAAAGACTCCTGACCCAAGTCCTTTGTCAGATGTTTTAAGCCGGCAGCACCCGGATGTATTTCCTGTAGGTGTTCTTACCCGGTCACACGCCCATCGGCAGGGAGAAGTGGTTGACTTGTCAGAGTCAGTGGTCGGCTGTATTTTGGAAAAGGATGTGATGCCCTCCGAGGAGGAGGTGGGTCCTGACGCCAAGGAACTGGCTCAAGAAGTAGCTGAGCCTGCTCCTGAACCCGCAGCCCCACTCTCCTCACACGGGAGGCCCTTATTATCGCTCAGAAAGAGTACCCGTCGTTAGCCAAATGTTTTGCCGCCATAGATGAGAGTGATTGTCCGACAGGAGACAGGAAGCAGACGTTTGTTGTTTGTGATGGATTGTTAATGCGCAGGTGGACCTCAAAGCCAGGGGAGGACTGGAGTGTAGCCCAACAAATAGTGGTCCCGGCTAGTTTGCGTCAGCACGTGCTACAATTAGCCCATGACCATTCATGGTCAGGACATTTGGGGATAACTAAAACATATGACCGTATTCTGCAGCACTTCTTTTGGCCGGCAATGAAGGAAGATGTTGCGAAGTATTGTAATACTTGTCATACGTGTCAACTGGTGGGCAAACCAAACTGTGCCCCCCGCCCCACTATGTCCAATACCTGCTGTTGGTGAGCCATTTGAACACGTTTTGGTCGATTGTGTTGGTCCGTTGCCAAGAACACGGGCAGGTAATCAGTTTTTATTGACCATAATGTCCTTGTCCACGCAGTTCCCCGAAGCAATTCCTCTTCAGAGGATCACCACTGCAAACATTACTAAGGCGCTAATCAAGTTTTTTATCACCTTTGATCTCCCAAAAACAGTGCAAACAGACCAGGGAACTAACTTCTTATCCCGAGCATTTAAACAGACTTTAATCTCTCTTGGTATTTCTCATTCTGTGTCCAGTGCTTATCACCCAGAGTCGCAGGGCCTGCTGTGTGTGACCAGCCCCACCGTGCGTGGCTCTTTGTGAGTAGTTCTTAGCTGAGTGGTGTTTTCCCTTAAGTGACGGCGGCCTCCATTAGTTTGTTTGGTCTGCTTGGGTATTGTTACTAGCAGCGTTGCTGTCTTTTTCTGTTGAAGCCTTGTTGTTTTCTTTTGTCGAAGTGGTCACTATCTCTTTGGGTTGACCTGTCTGATTTATCATTAAAGCAGCGGTGCTGTCTCCTTTTGTTGTTACTATTTATATGATTGTTGAGTTAATTGATTATAATAAAGATATATTTTGTGTTAACTGCCTCTGCCTGGTGTTCTTTTTGTTTCACCCGGATCCAACTGTTACTGTCCCCCACCCTCTTCGCCTAGCTTTCATGTGGGGACGTAACACTGTGAATGATGCAAAGCTACTTTAATAGAGTCTAGAAATAAATAAAGGAAAAGCCATGACTGTTAAAACTAATATTCACATCGGAACTTCAGCTGCAGCATTATTACAGCACAGCAACAGTGCAGTAGATGCACTGTTTATAACAGGCAACACAAATTTCCGATATTAATCCTGTGCATCCGTCAGAGTAAGATCAGCTGATGATTTTGATGGGACAAAATGTCAAATGCTTCAGGATATTCCACAGCAATCAGTCTCCTCTGAAGAGCAGAGTTCTTTTCTTCCACTTGTGGAAGCAAACATAATGAACAATTAGGAGTGCCAATCATCGGCTAACCTTGATGATAAGCCATGTTAACCGCTTGATTTCCTCAGGGGCAACGCCTGTGTGAAAACACCTGCTATCAATCAGCATTGTATTCTTTTTAAAAAAAAAAAAAAAAAAAAAATTCCTTTGTTCGCGCTGTTGCCTGAGATTACTGTAGACTCTGTTTTCCCTCGTCTTTGATTCCATTAATGCTGTAAATGTTCTCCCTTATTGATTCGTTAGATTATCAAGTCACTCTAGGCAAAACATTTTTATGAAAAATACAGCTATTATAATCACTCTATATTACAAGTGAGGGCACAGTACAGAAAATGATCTAATTTGTACTAATGGAGGAAGCAGTGTGCTCTTTTAAAGTGTCGGTTTCATGGATATTAAAAGAAATGAAAATCAAACAAGTGATAAACTCATTTAAAGTGCATTTCCCTTCGATGGCTTAATGTTGACATTAAAACAAGGCAGCTACAAAGCATAATAAATTAAAGACTGACTTTCAAACCCTAAAAGCTCTTTATTTCATCTTCTTTACCGTTCACATTCACCCAGATACAGCTGCAGCAAACAAACAATGAGACAGCAAGTGAATAAAGCTGAGCTGGACAGACTATTATATGCTAGTGTAAAAATTACATCAAATCTATTGCTATTAGTTTTATTATCATACCAACAATTGACACATGAAAAAAAAATCACATCAATAAAAATACTTAGTTGGGTTGATTTGATTACATCAGGCTGGAGATTGGTTTTTACAAGAGACAAATGGCTGTTTTACAAACAGAGAGGCGGGGAGTGATGAAGCTTTTAGCTGTAGTGGATGATGTACTGTTGTGTTTGAGTTGTTCCCCTTGCAATCATTTTACACAAACATCTTTTGCCCGTGTGCACAAATATACGCACAATAGTCCACGATTTTAAAGAACATTATATTAATTTAGTTTCATTTCCTGCTGACTTATTCTAACCCTAACCCTAGCATAACCATAACATCACCCTTAATCCCGTCCCCATACATCAATCCGTCCATCCATCCTCTTCCGGTTGTCTGGGACCTGGTCTTAGACTAGCAGCCTAAGCAGAGAAGTCCAGACCTTCCTTTCCCCAGGCTAACGGAGCGACGTAATCTCTCCAGCATGTCCTAGGTCTGCCCTGGAGCCTCCTCCTGGTGGGACATGCCCAGAACATCTCACCCAGGAGGTGCCTAGGAGGCATCCTACTCAGAAGCCCAAACTACCTCAAGTGGCTTCTTTTGATGTGGAGGAGCAGTGGCTCTAATCTAAGCCGCCATTGAATGACTGAACTCATCCCCCTATCTCTAGGCGACATACTGCATTGTGCCATATGTCCATATTTTAACACCTGCTAAAGATTAGATCAGTGGTTCTCAAACTTTTCACGACGAGTACCACCTCATAAAATATATGGCTCTTAATGTACCACCCTTATGACCGACATTAAAGTACAGTAGTATAGGCCTGTTTAACAACATTAGTTTATATGAGGCAATTTTGTTTCTTATATAAATGTTATCTATTTTAACTGTCATAAACAGGATGTGACAAGTTATAATAATAACAATTGTACTGCACTAAAACATTCACAGCAGGTGGGAAATCTGGTCTTTAAGTGGTGACATATGAACAAACTACTCTGTGTTTATTAAGGCTGTTGTGTTTTTAACATGTTTTAATGCTTTGTATCTTGTTCTAGTTAATCTAAACAAGAAAATAAAAAAGGCATTGATCACTGTCACCCTCTCTCGGTTTTTATTACCACTTTTCATTTTAAAACTCAGTTTTTCAAACATTACCATGTAACTACAGCCCAGCCCATGCAGCAGTAAGTTAATGACTAACCTCATATTGTGGATGGATCTCAGTTGTTCTCCTGACTGAAGTTTGGTCCGTTTACAGCATCCTGCAATTGCATTTGTCCCTAAGCCTTGGGCACCCTCACGTTAACGTTTACTGAGTGGAAAAGTTAGTGTTCATCCTCCAGCTTCACTGTGTTTATGTTATGCTAACATAGCTGTGTAGCTAGCCACCACATTGCACATCATTATATACCAGCTAGCCCAACTCCAGTAACCCTACAAACGTCACTGCTGTTTAGTTTTCCGTCTTAATTTATGTTGGAAGTGATAGCAGAGCTGTACATTTTAATTTTTCATAAAAAAAAAGTTCCCTCAGTCAGAACATGGTATATTATTTAATCTGGAGACTTCCCGCGTACCACTAGAAGGAGCCCAAGTACCACCAGTGGTACGCGTACCACAGTTTGTGAACCACTGGAGTAGTAATAAAGGATAATAAAGGATAATGAATAAAAACAATCATCAGCAACTATTTAGAGGTCTGTGGATTGCAAAGATAAGGCTTAAGAGAAAAACCTTTGTTATCAGGATCTGAACCTCCTCGCAGCAGGCAAAAAATAATATTTAGATTAATTTTTCACAATTATGCAAAATATAATATCTGTAGGACAAAAGGGTAAAATATTAGCTTTGTTCTTTTTATGTACCCCCATCTTACACATGCGCTTGTTCCTGCTGCTGACTGCGGGTGTGCACCACAGATCACATTTAGGAGGAGGATAAGCCCCTCACAGAGAGTGAAGAGTGAGCCCATTACAGACATCGCTGTGTAGAGTAAGGATGCCCTCAAACTCAACTCACACAGAGGCCCCTTACCAGCCAATTAAACTGATGTACAATGTTCATATTTGTGTGTGTGTGCACCCTCACACATGCAAATGCTCTCTAAGAGGCTGTTTTTTTCCCCTTTCTTTTTTAAATTTCAAATGTGAATCTGTCGCATGGACAGGACAAGAGGAAGAGAGGAACAACAAGGGAGGCACATAGTGAATGCACACACATAAAGCGAACATGCAAGTGCTCCTAATCTGAATTGCAGATGTTTTTTGTGGCCTCTCTGTCTGCCAGCACCATAATGATGAGCCGTCCTCGTTAGAGACTTTTAGCTGTAATTATCTGGTAATGGCACTTAGCCCATCAACTCCTCCTCTCGCGTGTCCCACTGCAGGCACGGTAGCTCTCTCTTCTCTCTCTCTCTCTCTCACACACACACATGCCCACTCACATTCACACTCAGACAGAAACACACATACTTGCATGTAGTTAGACAGAGAGACACATGTACACATCCAGCTGGGAAGACATCCATGAACACAGAGATGGAAAAGACAAATACTGAGAGCTGCACAAGCGGTTAATCAGAAATCCACAAAAAACACACACACAAATGCACACACGTGCCATGCCATATCCCCGCTCCCCTGTCTGCCCGCATGGCTAATCTGTGCAACTTATTATCCGGGAGATAATAGAAACTGTCATCCATGAGGCAGAGGGAGGAGGGAGACAGTGGCAGAGGGGGGGCTGTGTGTTCACTGCATTTTTAAACAGAGACAGACTTCATTGCAACAACTTTATGAGGCCAGATGTGGCATATTAAAAGCAAGCTTCCCAAAGCAGAAACACCTTACCACTGCAACAAATGATGCCACGGCGGGAAAGTAGGAAGCAGCAAAAACGCTGATGGAGGTAAAATGAAATGGACCAAGAGAGACCAGGGTGAAAGACGGTGCAAGAGAGAAAGCATGGGGAAGGATATGAGGGGATAAACTGAAGCAAATTGAAAGGGCTGAAAAGCATGATTCTTTACAATTAAGTTTTAATGCAATGGCTGTGAAACACTTCAATTGTTAATCCTGTGAAATTATTCTCACGCAGGAGCACAATAAACCTGCTTCTCAGTGGCAGAAACAATGGAAGACAGGATGATAATTAGAGGAGAAGAAATAAGGGAGCTGAGCAAGAGCAGGCAGTAACGTAGAATAATCAAAAGAGAGTTACTAGTGAAATGTAAGCACACAGATCCAGCAGTGTGTCACTATGTTTCCAAGTGTGTGATCTGAAAATAAAAGAGCAGATTAGTTGGTCTTTGGTTGGAAAGAGGCAATCAGATTAGCAGCCTGGGTCTTGTTGTGTTCCTGCCATCTGTGCCAGATGCTGCTGTTGAGTCAAAACCTTAGCCAAAGTATGCACAGGGTACATTAGCAGAGTGCCAGTAGGGGCAGCAAAGCACACAGCCTGCCTAAAGAAATAATGGCTAACTTAAGCTCATAAACATGCTTTTTCTTGCTGTCATACTTATACAGGTTGTTTTGTCTGTCCAAAGAAAGCAGGTCCTGGGTTTTAAAGATGTTTCTGGGATTCTGATTCGTGAAGCCTTTGAAGACTTGATGTTGTTGTGAACCCTCTTTCTTTGCACTTCTTCACTGAGTCTTCTCTTCATTGCAGATATAGATAATGCTATGACTAACTGCTGGAGAGAAAAAGGATTTCTTTGCATCTTCCATGGATGTCTAGGTCTTTATGCCAAGGTATGCGTTTTATTTTGTCGCGTATGTGCTCATTCAGACACTCCAAATGTTTCCGCTGTCTCTCTGATGTTTTGTTTTTGTAGTATATCTTTGTCATTTACATTAACAGGTCCTTTGACTGCCTCATATGGTTTAACAGCTGCAGTTTCAAATCTGGAATTGACTCCACAATCAGATTCATTGTATTTGTCTGCAATAATTCATAAACAGTCACTAAGTGGGGCACTCCCGTTCATAAAAGCATCTTTTGACTGAACTGTCCTCAGTGTGGAAACATGGCTGTAATTCCTCACCAGTTAGCAATGAAATTAAGGTGGAACATTTAAAAAATATCGTCATTGTTTCATTTTAAATGTACTGTGCACGCACACAGAGTACTAGCACAACTACATAATGATTTGATGTTAAAGAATTCAGTTTGAAAAGATACTTCAGGATATCTGTACCTAAAATTTTGCCAAAATTTCAGACAAAACAGTTTTCCAGAGAGAGCGAGGGAGGTTAGACATTGAGGTCAGCTGTGCTACTTCATTTTCATAAGTACAGGTGTCACTCCAGGCACCCCAAATATTTTATTCATTTTAAGTGACAGGTGGAGAGAGGAGATTTTTGCACTCAGACACCTGGATGCCCTACTAACTCCGAATGGTAGCTAATAGAGTCCGACATGAGCTCCATTTAGCAGAGGAGAGGGAAATAGTTGAAGAGAGAGAGAGGGAAAATGAGAGCGGTAGCTTGCAGGTGTGGAGTGAGGCTGGATTGCCACCACAGCGCTGTGAAAGTCGACTGCTCGAGGGATTCTAGCAGGTCAAACAGAGAAAATTAATATGTTCTTTAGTAGTGTGGATAGTGTTGAAAAATCTGGATTTTCTACCTCTTTCCACCATGAAAGTAGACGGACTGCTTTTAGGTGGATGAATATAAAAGGTTTAAATTTCCCACATGCATTAATGTGTCAATTTGTGACAGACTGGCTAATTGTTTGAGGCTTCTTCCCACTTTCTGGCCCTTACTGGAATCAGCGCCAATCCCCAGGGGACCACAGAAAGCTTTAGCTGTGTAATGATTGTTTTATCTTAGCAATGCGCCTCTGGAATTTTATATAATAAAATAAAGGCCTTAGAGACGCCAGGTGCATTAGTAACAAAAAGATCAATGGAAAAATCCTGTTTGTGTTCCTGGATCAGTTTTGCGTGGCCTCTTCTCTCTTTATTTAAGAGTGTGAGAATTTTGAGATAAACTAATGAGAAGCTAAGACAGCGCCCACTCCAGCAAGGGGAGTAATCACAAAACCCAAAGAAGGGAAAGCAGGAAAGTCATAATGTTACTGTTTCCTGCCAAATTGATATCTAGCCATGGAAAGTCTCAGCATGTTGTGGTTTTCAAGGTGGCGGTCAACAATCCTGACTAATGTTATGCCAAGGACACTTGTTTTTAAATCAAAGTCTTCTCGAGGCCAAGAGCTGATTTAAAACACACATTTCAAACACAGGTTGAATCCTCAATGAAGAGCAACAGCAACGCCAGAACAACTCTTAGGCCAAATAGTGCCAACTCTTTTTGCTGGCTCATCCATCAAACTCCGAGTGAAATGTCACTCCACAAATGTCTCCATAGACTAGAAAAGTCCCCTATCTCCTTTCCTTCCCCCCATTACACAGTCAAGTCCATTTTACCCGATCATTCCTGCTAACCTTTAGAAAAACTTGTCTTTTTCTTTTCTCTGTGAGCCCGATAACATGGACAAAGAGCAAGTATCTCCAGTGTCCATGTATCATATATATTTTAGCACATAGAAAAGAAAGGAGAAAAAAGATGTTTGGAGGTTTTAACACCCTTTAGGACACACAAAACCCCTTCTTTCAAGCTTATTTCATTTCGTTTTATTTTAGGTGGCCATAGGCAATACTATTTATCTCTAAACATTCCTTTTTGCTAAAGCATATAGTGCTGGATCAGGAGACTCTGAATCCTCTCTTAGTTATGCTGCAATAGGTGTAGACTGCCGGGGGGATTCCCATGATGCATTGAGTGTTTCTTCTTCATTCACCTTTCTCACTCACTATGTGTTAACAGACCACTCTGCATTGAATCATACTTGTTATGAATCTCTGTCTCTCTTCCACAGCATGTCTTTATCCCGTCTTCCTTCTCTCACCCCATCAGGTCACAGCAGATGGCCCCGCCCCTCCCTGAGCCTGGTTCTGCCGGAGGTTTCTTCCTATTAAAAGGGAGTTTTTCCTTCCCACTGTCGCCAAAGTGCTTGCTCATAAGGGGTCATATGATTGTTGGGGTTTTCTCTGTATGTATTATTGTAGGGTCTACCTTACAATATAAAGCGCCTTGAGGCGACTGTTGTTGTGATTTGGTGCTGTATAAATGATATTGAATTAATTACTAACTCATACCTATGCTAGAAGTGAAGTGGTCTTTGATATCAAAGGCATGGCAGGTCCACATCCTGATGGGAGTGCTGGTTAGACAACAAAAGAAGTGAAGTGAAAGAGCATGGAATTCATTTCTCAAATGAGTTTTCAAAGTAATTATATCAAATGCAAAGCATCTGCACTGAGTGAACTCAATGCCCTAAAAGAAAACGCCAAAAACACAAAACGTCTCATTGCTTTTGGCTCAGTTTGAGACAACATGTTTTGACCATAAAGGTCTGCACATAATCATTGATCACAGCGCATTATTTTCTGTTCTGGACAATAAAATTTAATAGAAGTCATAAAAGCACACCCTGAGGACACTGATGTAAACCCTTTCTAAAGAATCTGCTTATTTAGCTCAGAATTGCATTCAATTTTATTCAATTCAGTCGACCAAATTTCTGTCTTTGACTTATACAACTCCTGGTGTACACTGTACACTCTTTATGTGAATGAAGAATAAATGTTACTTAGCACAGTTAAAAAAAACCTCACTACTCAGTTTTCCTGAACAAGCTGGCAGGATCCAGAAACACATTTTGGGTGGGCGGGTTGGGGAGTTTGGGTTCCATGACTCAAAGCTGTAACTTCTTTACTACACCCGTACTGTATAATCAACAGAGTACATCCAAATGACCTGTGTATGTGAATTCACTGTAGTGTCTGTCTATATACTCTCGCAGTCCTACTATACCTGGTGGTTAGAAAAACATCTTTGATTATAAGCACTTAAATTTTCTGGCAAGTGCTGTTTTTGCAGAAAGATGATTTATTGTCCTAAAACCACAGGGTCATTTTAAAATTTGTTTCAGTTGCTTTGTTGTTATTGAAATTAAAAACAGGTGCACTAGAGGGGCAACAATGAGACAACCCCCAAAACAGGAATTGTTTTACAGGTGGAGGTCACTGAGATTTTGTCCCTAATCATTGTTTCTGGCTGTTTTTTCACAAGTTTTGCATTTGGCTATGGTCACTGTCTCTGTTGGGAGGATGAGGCAATATCTGAACCCTGCTGAGGTTGCACACGTAGTCCGACTCCCAACATAGTCTCAAGAGCATGGAGGAGATTCCAGGAGACAGACAGTTACTCTAGGAGAGCTGGAACAGGCTTCAGAAGATCCTTAACCCCTTAGCAGGAGCGGTATTTGGACCTTTGTTCAAGGAGGAACAAAATGAGCACTACTAGTGTGACAAAATGACCTCCAGCAGGTCACTGGTGTGAAAAAAAAAAAGTTTTAGGAGGCCCTGTGCAGAATTGTCAGGTCTACCACTGATGCCCTGTACTATTCAAACACTACTCTGTTCCAATTGATTCCTCCTGTACAACAATACCTGTCCCCGTGTGGCGAGAGCATGCATGCAGTTACTGCAGGAAGGGTATTAATACCACTGACTGGGATGTTTCGATCCATCCAACATTGCCAGGTTGCACTGCAGACTATCCAAGAGGTTGGCGATACCCTGGTCACACCAGCATTGTCAGGCATGCATACCAGCATGTGAGGGCCAAAAAACCCACAAAAACCAAAAAAGAATCACCTGGGATGCCATTAAACCATGTGGCATCCTTTGATTCCTAACACATTACGCAGTTCACGTCAGTATAGACATCCAGCATGATCTGATGTGTTTCTAAGTGTTCCTTTATTTACTTTTTGGAGCTGCACATTAATCCTCAGTAAAGTTTTCTAATCCTAGAGTCAAGATGTTTTAAGACATTTACTTTTGAATGAGTGAATGTGAGTGCGAATGGTTGCCTGTCTCTGTGTGTTAGCCCTGCGACAGACCGGCGACCTGTCCAGGGAGTACTCCGCCTCTCGCCCTATGACAGCTGGGATAAGCTCCAGCGCCCCCCACGATCCTGAAAAGGATAAGTGGAAGCGAATGGATGGATGGATGAAACTAGTGTTAGGAAAAGTTGCAAAGAAGAGTGAGAGTAATAAATTTGATTAATACATTATGCTGCAACCTACAGTAGCTTTCACAGCCTGCACAAGTTGTCAGCCCATACAGAAAGACAAACAAATACAAATGAAAACAGTATTCACACTAAAGGGTTGGACAGTTTTTATAAATTTAATATATCAATATATAGAGATATTTATCAACAGCTTGATTTCATAGAAACGTGAGTGAGACCATTTTGGCATACAGTACAGATATTCAATGTAAGTACAGAAGTTGCTAAGTTGTCAACACTCCCCCCAACAACCCCCCCCAGTTAACCCCCCAGCCCCCCACCCCCACCCCACCCCCTCCCTCAAACAGACACAGAAGACAGAAAAACAGAGTAGAAGTGTACAGGAGCACAAAACAAGGCACCAATAAATTAAAATGATTCCTCCTCCTTCCCCCCCCCCCCCCCCCCTTAAAAAAAAAAAAAAAAAAAAACCCCCCCCCCCCAAAAAAAACCAAACTAACAAAAGACGAATTAAATTTAAACAGAATTAAATACAGTGGAAACTCTAAAAATCCGCGTTGCTGTTAAAAAGCAGGAGAGTAAAACAGAAACGAACAAATGGAAGTGAAAGTAATACAGGAACACTTTGGCAGATTATTAAATTTTAGTTACAATCAAGTAGTAAAGAAATCCAGTGCTCGCGTGTACAAATAAATTCATACATCGTCTACACTCCTTTTACCCCAAAAGTTTATGTACATCTTTTTTCTCCGTTTTTTTGCCGCTGTTGTTGTTTTTACAGATACATTTAAAACATTATCAAAAGATTTCTGCAGTATGAAAACGTATTATTTACAAGTCAGGATTCAAAACCACTGGACTGTACCACTGGACACCCCCCTTGAGCCCCAACCCCACCACACTTTTATTTCCTCCCTTACAAAGAACGTTATTTCTTTACACAGTGCAGAAGGCTTTTTGAAAAGTTTTGTGCAACAAACAGCATAAAGAAAAAATGCCTGTCTTATGGCTGAGGAATGGTTAGAGGCCCGAATGTTTTTTTTTCCTTTTCCTTTTCTTTTCTTTTTTATCTTTCCTTGCAGACAAAGACATATCAGCAAGATTTCTGAGAAAATGTAGGTGGACAGTTTTGCCAAAAAAAAAAAAAAAATCTGGAGCCTTAGATTTTCTTTCAATTTCTTCATCTTGATTGACTGTGGAAGGACCATAAAAACGTATCAAAACGTTCCCCCTGTACATATCATCATCATCATCATCATCCCGAGCCATGAAAAGATTTACACAAAGATCACCTTCTTTCCCGAAAGCCTTCATTTTACACAGAGTGCTCGAAAAATCTAGGCAACTGAATGCTGCCCCTTCAAGTAATCAAACATCAAGTAGATTACACATGAAACTAGAAATAGTCTGATGAGGAGATAGAGAGGGAGAGACAGAGAAAGGAGGAGAGCAACAACTACAACTCACTTACACAGTCCAAAAAAAACCTCCCCACATAACAAATAGAGGAGTCAGTGTATCGAGGAAAGTCACTGGGTCAACAAAAGCTAAGTGCCATCCAAGTAGAGTCACTGAGGGTTCCTTCCACAGTCCAAAACTGTAGCTCAAGGGGGAGGCCGCTTCTCCAAGCTGAGTGTGATTGTTCACCGGTTTGCTGGTTCACATTTTTCTTTCTATCTCTGGGGACTTCCTTATTATTTTTGTTGTTGTTTCAGGTTATTTCCTCCAGTGTTTTCTTTTTCTTTAATTCTTCCACTGTGTGCCTGTCTACCCAAAGACTGAGAGCCCTTGCCAAAGGAAAGATGTTCATGGGTGAGATGAAGATGAGAGGGTTGCAAGCGAATGAGAGTGCACAGAAACAACAGCGTGGACTTTGCCCTCGAAGCTAAAATTCAACAGTGCGACAGCCAAAGAAACACTTTAAAACTCACAGTTGGAATTACATTTGATACAGTGCTCGAGGAGATGAAGCGGTGGAGCAATGTGAGAAGAGCATTGTGGTTAAAGCAACGTAAGGTCTCCGCTCAGAAAAGGAAAAGACAAGCAACAGTACGATAAAATGGAGAGCACAGATCAGGAAGACTGTATCGGGGTTTTCAGGACTGTTAGTATTTACTATTTACGCTGATAACAAGCAACAACTTCCTCCCTCGATTTAGTAACAATTTGCACAGTTTATGCACTTAAGGTGTCCATTGGGATTGTTCTGAATATTTGTTTTCTCAATCAGTGAACGAGTTAAATAGAGTTAAATATCAAGGAGTTAAATATTATAAATATGCCTATACATATGCTTTTGCTGGTGTAAACAGTATGCATTCTACATAGTTAAAATAACAACATATATTTATTTCAATCCTGTCACCTAGAAACTACACTGAAGCAAAACACAGTCTCTAGCAACACATTTTATATGTAGTAGCTGTAGGCGTCTATACATATAAAGGGACCATATTAGTCCTTTTATATAGTTCTGATATGATATATGTAAATATTAGCTCTGGTTTCTATTTGGACTGTAGGTGAGAGCTGTTTGAGCAGCAGTCAACTAAAAGCTCTAAAACAGAAAGGAAAATAGCTCTTCTGTTGTTTTGTATGCCATCTGTTAACCTTGAACATCTGATTGCCAATTCTGGTTGGGCGTGGTATATAAGTATAATGTATTCTCCTTCAAAGACAAACAAAACAAAAAGACAAAACAACCTAGCATCTACAAGTGTCTGAACGATATAGAATTCTTAATTCTTAAAACCAATAGTCAAAATTGCTGATTTAAATTTGATGTACTCATATCAGCTGTAGTTGTTTACTCATTTACACACTGCCTGATGTTGTTTGGATCTGCTGCTTGTTGCGTGTGTGGCAGTACTGCCAACAGGGAAGTTGCGACGCGCCCTCTAGTGGACAAACTATGCAACATCAACCAATAAAATCGGCCTTTCAGATAACATTTTAGTATTAAGTACCATATAAATGTCATTTCTAGGTGACAGCATTGATTCTGTGTTAAAAGTAAAATAGCAAAGCGTTCACTTCACCAGAACAAATGTACCCTGTTTTCTTCCTTCAACAAAAGGTAGTGAGTTCCAGTAACTCAGAAATCCATACAACACAACAATGCCAAGACCAACTCATTTAATTAACTCATTTTTCTCAAAGATTTCAAGTTTACTAGCAAGACATTTTTAGACGTACATCAACATTTTCAATTCAGTAAACACAGTCTACAAGGAAAAAGTTCATTTTAGTGCAGTATATTTCCCCATTAATTGTTAAAGAACTCACAGTATCGTTTATAATGTTGCACTTTGTTCTCTAAAGCAGCGATTACTAGATCAACACTGAACTAAAAAAACAAATAGTGACCCAGTGCACTCTAAGCTTATCTGACCTAGAGGAAAAAAGCTGATATAGCCGACATCACACCAGTGGTTAGTCCCTTAATAGTCTTGTAAATATGGAACAACAGTGAAGCAGATGTCTAGAGAGCCTATGGTCACAGTAAGCCCTCCATTGCCACTACAATTACTACCTTGAATAGTTACAGACAAAGAACCGTTCCGGACTTCTTTCAATGTCCTTCAGAATAGACGAATGTTCTTGAGGTGACCACACAGTGGACCAGCCAATCTGTCTTCACACTGTAGCCATAATAAGTTTCCTACACCTCAATAAATAAGCAATTTATTCTCCTACCTGCACCCCCCACCTCCAGCATGGAACTCGATTAGACCTGAAGCAAACATGGACATGAAGGAAAGTGTTGGCACGCAGAGCTGACTCAGCTCAGGGAGCTGTGATTTATTTAATCTTAAATTCACAAAGATAGCTTACATGCAGATTTTTCCATCACTACCTAATCTCTCCTTTGGGAACTGGATCCTATACGCATGAAAACTGCAGTGGCTAATCTACATCATTGTTTTCAGTGTTTAGTCAAATCTGTTCAATATATGTCAATTCTTAAAGGCCTAAAAAGCAGTCACTGGTGGAAACTAACAAACCAGTCTAACGTCATGCTGAGTGGAGTCCCAATCTTCCCCACTGTGCAGTGCATTACATTTTGCTTCATCTGTACAAGGTGAAGATGAAGGGAGATGGCCTCCCCCTTGCGCTCGATCCTCCTCCGTTTAGATGGATGTAGGGGGAGCGCGCTGCTGGAGAGGACTACAATTTACCTGTCTAGCTTGCTACTTGTCACACACAGTTCACACAACTGTGCTTCATAAACTGAGAGGAGAGAGTGCCATCCTTTCGAGGGAGGCGAGAGGAGCGACTGTCAGAATACAGCGATGCCAACACTGGCAGAAATCCGGGAAAACAAACGACCCACCGTTCATCTTCCAAGTACAAACCTGCTCACATATGGCGGCGTATAAATTCTGGCAGTCAAGCCCTACACCACCTTTCATCTTTGTTTTCCTTGCCTTTCTGTTCCTCCCTCGTGGTTATCTGAGCTTCTACGCTGAAGCTAAGCCTTCCAAGAAATAGTGAAATCCATGAATAATAACCGTCATTAATCAACTGTTGCATGAATACATAATCTGAGACCGTACTGAGTCTAGGATGGAAGACTTTAACATTTGCATTGGGAACTTTTGTGTGCGTGTGTGTGTTATTTAGTCATATTGGATTTACTAGTCCAATATGTAGGATCTTACATGCAGCATTGATCAGATTCATTAGGCAAGAATGGAAGACGAGTGTTTCATGTATTTATAGTTTAGACCATCCAAAACTGCCTTACAGAGTATATAATGTGTTTTAACTGTGCTTAAAACTGTCAAATTTTCAATTAGGACACTAAACGATATCCTGAATAAGAACGCTGGCAATTTGCCTCGACTACTTGTAACAGTTCTGCTATTCTGTCATCGCGGCCTCTAGTGATTCCCTATTCCAGCACAAGATGAGCAATTATTACAATATTCATTGGCATGAATCGCAACTGATTCAATAGGCTGGAAGCTGGTTCGAAGCAAGCCAAGGAAGATCAGGTCCCATTTTTCAAATCAGCGCTCAACTCAGTCGGCCTCGGTGTGTTACTCATCTGCGCACCGCACAGAGACGGTGACAAGACATAAGAAATACAGCATCACATCCAGAAAACACACAGCTGCATTGTTAAAAAGGGGGAGTAAAGGTAGCCCCCCACCCCACCTCATCCCAAAAAACAAACAAACAAAAAACTCCAGCTGGGACTGATGTTTAAGGGGTCACTCAAAGTCAAACACCTCTGTGTTTTCTTGCTGTGATGAGCTTGTCATCTCACTCTTCATTTCCTCCAGGATTCCCATACAGCAAGTGCAGCATGCACTTACATGTTTTTAAATCTGATCACTAAACAACTATTTAACATCCAATTCCCTGCATCAATTCAAAAGAATATGTTCTCGCTGCTAGAATATTGACGCTGGCAGATGCAAATGAAGACTCAGAAACACATGTGGGATTCTTGCTACTCAGTGCAAACAGGAAAACAATCCCAAGTTCATTATTGACTGTATGTACACCTCTGATGGCAGAGGCCAGGGGATTACCCATAATCCTTTGCCTTTTCTACCCTGCTGCTTTCAGCCTTGAGGCACTACCCTCTGGTAGCACAAACCCTCCAATTGCAAAGGAAAAAAAAAAGAAAGAAAAAAGTCTCCTTTATCCCCAAAATCACCTCTAAATGTACGACGACCCCATCAGTTTTCCTCTCCTTGGCTATATTTAGCTTTACAGTAAGTGAAAGGGCAAATTTGAGGGACTAGGTGTGAAAAAGGATGACACCCCCCTGCAACAAACCCCTTCAAAAAGGTCTCTTTACATGACAATGAAGAAATACAGCGTCCTTGCTTGCCACTGTACTGCACCATCCTTCCAAACTTGTCTTTCGTGCTGTGCACTGAGAGGTGCTGGTCACATATTTACAACAGCAAACGCAACAGAAATAAATACAGTGAAAGCACGAGGAATTTAAAATGATGCACGCCGCCTTCTCCTGCTTGCACGGCAGCCAGAAATCCTTTTATTTACAAAGTGCACTGAGACAGCTGAATGAGGTTAGTATGGACAATATCATCATCAAGCAGCATTTTGAGCAGCACTGGTGCTAACAAGAGGCAGAGAGAAGAGAGGAGTGGAGCAAGGCTACTAAACTAATAGTAGTAGTAGTAGCTAATAATGGTAGTAGTGTTACTCCAGTGGAGACGGTAGGAGATGGAGGTGGGCTTTAACAGGTGTACATGTCATCCCTGCTCTTTAAAAACAGGGAGGCAAAATGAGGTCTCCTTTTCTTTTCTCCTCTGCGTTGTACTGGCCTCATTGTAGTGGTCTAGAGGCTGTGGTGAGAGGAGGGGGCCAGTATGGGAGCGCAGGGGTGCAGGCTGCATCCCCCTCCTCCCTCAGGGATAGCCATCATCCTCCAGACTGAGTGCCACGCGCTGCAAACAGCAGATAAAAAGACCGTTACCACAACAGGCTGGTTAAGGAGAAGGAAGTGAGATAGAACAGCGGGGAATGAAAATAGAGAAGCTCAGTGGAAAAAGAGGAGAAAGGGAGACAAGATTCCAGTCTAGGTGGAACCCAGAAGAAAAATGGCAGCTTTGTTATGTGATGCCCTCTCACTATTCTGCCTCCTCTCCCCAACCTTCGTCTTCGTTTCTTTCCAATTCAGCCCCCCCCCCCCAACGTGTTGTTTGTCCCCTCCTTCCCTGGCTGCTCGTAGCGAGGAATGCAGGCTGCCTGCCTACGGTTGCGAAAGTCTGGCCCACATAATGCAAGCCTGATTTCTCTGGCTGCCCGAGCTGCCACACTGAGACAAAGGGCAAGAAAAAGTTAGGACGAGAAAAGAAGAGGAAGAAAACCACTAAAGAGATAAAAGGCAATACATAAGATTTGTACAAATGTTTGTAATAAAACTGGGAAAACGAGAGAGAAGGAGTAAAGCCCCCTCTCTCGTTCTGCGAGGGTAGGTTGTTACTTCGACCTTGAATCTTAATATGACTCAGTCGTGCACCTGTTTCAGTGTCTGTCTGAGCGTGCTTCCCGCCTGTCATCATGCCAGTGATACCCAGAATTCTTTGCCTTCTTTCTCTCCGGGGTGACACAAAGAAATCTGTGTTACCATGCCAACAGATCAAAGCGCTAGACTCCCGTCTCGCCCTCCCTCCTTTATGCTTTTTGGCTGCCCTTCGCCGCTCGCTCTCTGACACCCAAAACAAGAAGCATATTCGGTAAATGTCATAAACTCCTAATGACGCACAGTCTGGATTTAAGGGCATTTTACTTTACTGCTACGTGTTGCAGCTGCCGCTGTATCCAGAGTTTGTAGAAAATGCCGCTTCCAGTGACTTTTAAAACTGCATATACATCAATGGGAAGTCATCAGGGTAATCCTGAAATTGCGTTGCTGAGATTTATGGTTTCTGCAAGATAAATTGTATTTCGAGAGAGTCCTTCATCCTGATTTGTGCTCCTTTTTTCAAATTTTGTGTGACCTCAAAACAAAATCGCATTAGTTCAATGCTATGACGCAACTATCTACTCTACATGTCCAATTTATTTGTGAGCAGTGGCTATAGAGCAACTCCTCTTTCACCTCTCTTTTTTTGCATCTCATCTACACTAATCATGATTTCTTGGCTGCTGAACGTGTCTGAAGCAAAGGAATAATGCTTTGCCTGTGCACAAGGGTTTTGTCAGGAAATGGGGATCACTCACTTCAACAACCAAAAACACTAACACGATGCACAAATAAATGGGATGGCGGGTCGGCAGCAGGGATGTATCGCATGAATATGGTCGCTGAAGGTGAACGAAATGTGTGTCGAGGGTTTACGTGTACGCGTGACAGGTGTGTTCGGTAATTACTTCAAAAACATAAAGAAATAAAATGATATGTGAACGTGTGCGAGCCTGTTCTTTCTTTCCACCAGGCTGACATGTACAAGAAAACGGGCTTTTCCAAACCCTCGTGCCAACTCCCATTTTACAAATATTTCACACCTCTTCCTTTCCTCCGCAGTACCTCTCACTTAGCGTTCGAGAGCATCGGCGCCCCCGAATACCAGTGAGAGTTGTTGTCTGTGACGCCGCCCCCTAGAGGAAGCGCTATGAATGGCTGACTGTGGCTGCCACTCACTGCTGGGTAGACGTGACCGATGGACTCGCTCTGACGCCCGATGTGGATTTCGTCGTCGTCATCCTCTGTGGTTTTGCGGTACACTGGGTTGTCGAAGTTCATGCTCTTGGTGTTCTTGCGCCGCCAGTTGCGCCAGACCAGGTATCCACCGGTGCAGAGCAATCCGATGACCACTGTGGCAAGGATAGGGACTGCATGTGTTTAACACACACACAACAACAACACACGGCGGGAGCGTTAACACAGCCCGGGGGACACAGAGCGGCGCTTTAAGCACTCACGCACAAACACACGTTGCACTGTTCACCTGAAGGCTCATTATTTTTCAGTTTTGGTTTTTGAAATGTTGTTTGCATAACAGCTTCTCAAAAATTTTAAAAACAAAACAAAACAAACAACAAAAAAAAACATGGAAATATTCGCCTTCTGGAAAACGTCCAGAGGTGCACAAGGAGATGAACCTGAAGGGGAAGCAGTCCACTTTTCTGAAACTGTTAGAAAAACTGGTGGCACTTTATGCATCCGTTTCTATAAATTTAGTGGGCTGAGCTTTTTATGTTTCATCCCCCGTATGTCTTCTGTATCTGCATTTTAAAAAATCTAAGCATTTATTAGAGAAACAATGAGCCTTCAAAGAGGAACTAATCATTCATTGCATTATATCCCCCCCTCAGTGTCACGAAACGATCAAAAACATGCACACACAATATGCAACATAAATGTCTGCACGGTACACACATCATTCCAACACACACACACACGTGGGCACACTGAACCAAACTGGCATTTTATATTAAATCTGTAACCATTCAAGCCCTGAAGACACTGATTGCGACCTTGTTTTTGAATAAAAGCCCCACAAGGTTGCTTAATTGTCATCAGCATATAATCCTATTGCGAATTGCTCAAAAAACAGAATTTTGGGCAATGATTTATAATTTTGTATTTTATTGCACCGAAAAATTAATATCTGGAGTGTCCGGATGGGGTTGTGGGAGGAGAATAAGAAGAGGGTAAGAGGAGGAGAGAAGACGGGGAAAGGGTTGGGATTTGGAGGATTTGAGATAAGCGCCGTCTCTCCTCTTTCATTACCATATCAGCATAACTGCCCTGCAAGGACCTGTGTGTGTGTGAAGTGTACAGTGCATGCTTTAGAGTTTTTGTATAATGAAAGCGCAAACACCCAAATCAGAGGTAAGTCAAGGAGGTTTGGATATGTGTGCCTGCATTCATAGATGTGTTTTCCTACGCTACAGTACGCCTGTCTAATTGCGACTTTATTAGATAGACACTTGAGATTCCTTCGTGGCTGGGTTGGAAACCCCAGCTCCTCCTTTGTTCTTCTCTAAATGCTCAATGGTTTAAAGGGAAAAAAAACAAAAAAAAACCATCAGCTTTCCTCTCATTTAGAAAATTTATCTCCAATGAGCGAGTGGCAAAACAGCCTGTCTTTGGCTAAAACTGATAATCATTGCTGGGCTGATTCCCCTTATGGAGCTGTGGGTGGGTGTGGTGCATTGCTGGGTATGAGCGGAGAGCTGGGGTGCAGAAATCCAGCCCGTGTGGACCTCCAACATTAATGTTTCAAAGCTGCTAAAAAAAAAAAAAAGATTTGTGGTGGCAATAAATGGGAGAAGGACAAAAAAAGGATAAAGCGGAAAGGGTTAATAGTCTCCAGGGTTATTTTAATGAGCTGATATTTCAACTATAGAGACTGAAAAGAGAAAAAAAATAGCTTTACAATCTTTTAGCGCTCCCCTGAATTATCAAACTTGTTAATATTAGGGATGAAAGAGATCTCAATTAGTGGCATATGCTGCCACTATGAGGCCATTTGCACATTCAGCTGATTTCCCAGTCACGTTGGGCATGAAAGTATGAAATATTTCCATAAAATTCGATTTTCATTTTAATCGGAGCTAATAGAGTAGATTAACTTTTCTAAGCCGGTTTGATTGAAAGAACTACAATTGCCTTTTTCTGCCTTTGTAGAGGCGGCTTGATGGTTTTCTCTTTATGTTTCATTGCCTAAACAGACAACAGCATTATGTCTGAGGTCATTAGCTTCCTGCTCCAGGCCAAAAACACAATTTCATGGCATTAATCCACTTTTCTCTCCCCTCGTCTCCCGTAAAGCGGTATAACCCACTCTTAGTCCGCTCGGTCACAGAAATAGGTCAGAACGTTGGCCTGATTGATACGATCTGATCAGAGCGGTGAACACGAGCAAAATGTACTAACAGCTGGTCGTGTGATGACAAAACCTGAATTGAATTTCACATTTGCTCAAATGTCATTAATAATGACATAATGTGCATATTACAGCGGCCTGGCCGTTTACTGACAGAGGGGCTCACTTCCATGTAATGGCTTTTTCTAGCCATAGGCCACGAGGATGTTGCTGGATAATACCATACCTCAGTACATTTTTTCAATAGATGCGATACAATTTTATGCCTGAATCTCACTATTGAACCAGATATAATGTGTTGAATTGTTATTATTTTAATGAGAATGTTTTAGATTTAATCAGCCAGGTGGAAACGCAAACATCCTTAAACCCAGGCACACGCACACATAACCTCATACTCACACGCACACACATTAACAACAAAACGCACGCAACATGCAGTTAAGCAGACTTGAAGGAGCGAGGAGGGAGAGGCAGGCAAGCAGAAAGCAAAGACAACACAGTGAGGGAGTCAACAGTACTCACCGATAGGAATGACTATCCCCAGAACAGCTACTGTGATGTTGTTACCTATGAGGTAGTGATCACTCGCAGCTGAGATGAACAGAAAGATGGAAGACAAGAAAAAAGAGAATCAAACCAAGAAAAAGTTTTGCTTCAAACCCCACCAAGTGCCCTCCTAGAGAGCAAGAGAGATTTCAACACGGGAACATCAAAAGAAAGGCTGGAAAAGGATATTTGCATAATATAAGGGCAGAGAATCCATCTGATTTCAGTTTGGACTGCTGACTTTGTCTTCCCCAGCAGCATGTGTAAATGAAAAAGCCAATGAATCACACAGGGATGGCATAAAAATGCAGTGAGATGCCTTTTAATACACGAAGGAACAAATGCGTTTCCAGAAACCAATGCATCAGAATTTGTATGAATATAAGCAACGAGCACATGATCTCGCATTACTCCATTCTTTTTCTACGAGACATTTCAAAACTGTGTCACAATGCAATGCAGAAGACATTTATTCTGGACATGCTTTGCATCCTTACTCCCCTTCAGCTCTCACCCCAACAGGTCGGCGGGGGAGCTTTTGACATTAATCTCGCTCCCAACCCTCGTATTAGCAGCAGGCTAGCTGTTAGCCAAAAGTGTGATCAGATGGCTATAATGAAGTCTGGTAAGGAAGATTAACACAAGAGAGCACAGTGCTGGCCCTGCATACTGATTGGCTCATTCGACAAAGTGACTGTTCCAGTTCTATGGCTGGCAAAAAGAGACAGATGGCATGTGACGGATGTGACAGACAATGCAGACGCACATTATTCTTCATAAATTAAATCATATAGTGAATGAAATGCAAATAAATGCACACACGTGCGCACACACGAGAGCCACAAAAGGTGAAGCGACTTCAGACAGTGAGTTCTGAGTCAGCAGAAGCGAATTTTGGCTTTTCTTAAGTGTGAGTGACGTCCAGTGGGTCCTACAGTAAGACTCAAAAAGGCAGATTAACTGAATCTCATTAAAGAAACTGCTCTGGAAGAAGGCTGTTCTAGAAAGGGAGGGCACTGAGAAAGGGAGAAGAAGAAGAAAAGGGGACAAAAGTCTCAATTTCAGGAGGGTCATTCTTACTGGAGGGATTTTAATATCAAAACGTTTACTGCCACTTATTATTTAAATATAACTGTCAGGGTTAGAATGCTATATCCAGTACAATTAACAATGATTAATAAAACAGTATATCGTAAATATACTGCTCAAAAATATACTTTAAAAACACATCAGATCAATATCTGTACTGATATGGACTGGGTAATGTGTTAGGAATGAGAAGATGCCACATCGAAATGAAAATGATCAACCCACAGACGGCTGAATTCAAAGAGACCCTGAAAATCAAAGTGAAAAATGATGCAGCATGCTATTGCTGTTTTGTGGAAATTTCATTGCAGCATCTCAAAATGGTATGTGCTTGTACACATCCCTGACCAAGATGGGGCACACTCGTAACAGGACGACGGATGGTGTCCGGGGAGATCTGAACCAGGGCTTCACTGAACTCCTGGACAGTCTGAGGTGTGACCATACAGGATCGGATGAACCAAAACATAACATCCCAGAGGTCTTTTAGTGGATTTGGAACTGCCTGCACACTTTTATCACATGAGGTCAGGCATTGTCGCACACCAGAAGGAACCCAGGAACAAGTGCGCCAGTGTAGGGTCTGACATTGGCTCCAAGGATTTCATCCTGGGAGCTAATAGCAGTCAGGGTGCCATTGCCTAGCCTGTAGAGGTCTGTGCCCCCCAGACCATTACTAACCCGCCACCAAACCTGTCATGCTGACGATGTTACGGGCAGCATCATGGCTTCTACAGACTCTTTCATATCTGTCACACGTCTGTTTTTTTTGTTTTTTTCCCCAAAATCTTGAAATTAATTTTCTTTAATGTCGCTGAAAGATGTGCAAAATTACTACCGATATCAAAAGAAAACATTGGTTACCAGCTGTGTTTAATCTTTGCCCTCCCCAATCAGACTCCTGGTTCTCCCTCGCCCCACCATGCCCTCCCTCCCTCCCCCCAGCAGCGCACATGTGTAACAGCTGATGCCGGCAAACTTGACAGTGTGCACCGAGTTGAAAATTATAACACATGGCCCGTGGGTTTGGAGACTCGTCTTGTTCATGCCCCATTTTTCTCATCTGTGTCTGCTCCACCTCTCATCTGGAGCACTTGTGGTGTGCTGAGGAGGGCTGACAACTTCAGAGACCGGAAGAAACGTGCCTCTCGCCTCTTAGTAACTCTGAAGTACCGCGACCCCTAAAGTAATACAGCAGGCAACCTCTTTAATTCCCAGAAAATCACTTTCTCTCCCGCCTCTTTTTCCATCCCGTCGTTTCATATCCATGTAAATGCCGCCTTTCCTCCCAACAGTGTGTCATCTACAACTCCCATCCTCCCCGTTAAAGTGCTGGACTGTCATGTTCTTTTTCGCTCTCTGTTCACTCTTCGTTCTCTGTGGCTTTACTGTCTCACACTGCACGTTTTTGTTTTTTTTCATTTAACATTCCTTCGTTTTACTCCTTGCTCCGTTTCTCATTCATTTCCCTGTCCTCCAACTCCCACTTAAAACTTTCATCATCTTTCCCTGTTTCTCTCCATCTGTACAGCTTTTTTTCATCCTCAACACCTGCTCTTTTAATTCTTTTTTTCTCTCCTCTAAATTACTTGTTAGAATGACATAAAGATATACAAGTATTACGATAAGTGTTTTAGTGTCAATCTTTCTTTTAGGGCATTTAAATAGTGCACAGGCCCATTATCTGACATAAATATATATTCATCTAAAGAGTCAGTATTAAAAAGGGAACCTTTTTCATTTTCTTAGAAACAAAAGACAAAATAAAAAGCTGCCTCGGCAGGTTGACTGTCTCAATTTAATATTGCCATGCAGTAAAAAAGCTAAGAAGACTTTCAAAACAACTGCTGAAAAATACTGATCTCACAATTTGGTGGCTTCATCAATTTTGCTGCGTGGTGCTATCAAGGATTCTCGTCCGCTTCCAAGTACAATTTAATTCTTAGCGTGGCTTTGTAAACCATTGTTACGGCTGTTAGTCTGCTGTCACTGTTTGTCTGGGCTGCAAAGTGGTATTTTTCTTGCGAGCCAGTGAAGCGTGATTGGCGCGAGAATGAAGAACACTGCCAGTTATAGAAAGAGAGCGAGCGAGAGCTAAAGAGAGAAGGGGAGAGAGGTACAGAGGGAGAGACCAAGACAGAGATAAAGACAAAGAGAGTAAGAGAGAGGCTGTCAGAAAGTGAGGATGAGTGATGAGTAGTTTTATGCGAGAATGGAGGGGACTGTCATTTCTTAGCTCTGACACTTCTGTTAAGACGCTGGTCGCGAGGGATCAACAGTAAGCAGACCGAGACATAGTGCAGGCCTGTGAAGCGTTCGGACGGGTGTGTGAGCAGATGAGAAAAGGAATAGAGGAGGAGGTCGTAGGGCCAGTAAAGCAAATGATCAGAGGGAAAAGTGGAGGGGAGGAGAAGCTAGAGAAAGGAGGGATAAAAGTATTGGTTTTTAGCTTCCTGCTGATTTAATGATGGTGGTAACAGCAGTGATGGTAGCAGAGCAGAAGAAAACACTCGCTTTACACACATCCACATTCCTGTCATCATGTCACTTACCTCTGTGGGAGAGGTTGGCATTGCTCTCTTTCTGAATGCTGTTGGGAGCCACGGCAGCCAATAAGGGGGTGTGCGTGGACGTGGACTTCTGACTAGTGCTGCTCAAACTGGTCGTCTCTGTACTGGTAGCGGCGGGAGTCCGAGGGTGCGCTGTGATTCTGCCGCTCCTGGTGGTCTGAGGAGGGGCTGGTGTTGTAGTCTTGGCTGTGGGTGGTAATGTGGTAGTAGCAGAGGTGGTGGTGGTGGTGGTGGTGGTGGTGGTGGTAGAGGGCGTTGTGGTCATGGCAACGGTTGTGGGAGTTGTTGTTGTTGTGCTTGTTGTGGTGGTCGTCGTGGAAGTTGTGGTTGCGGTGGGGGCAGATGTCGTGGTTGTTCGGGGTCGAACTGCGCAACAGAAAAACAACCAGTAGGATTTGAGATTTCTCTCCAGACTGCTCAGCTGTTGCAGCCGTTTCCACTTGTAAGCTCTGCATCAATATTCAGCATACAACTGCAGTCAACAGCAATGCCTCCATTGATCTATAATCTCTTCTGAGGGTTCTGGGTCTACCATGGGGTCTCCTACCAGGAGCGCGCCTGCAAAACCTCCAAAAGGAGGCATCCATGAGGCATCCAAAATAGATGCTCAGCTGGTGTGTTTGATACGCAGGAGCAGCGGCTCTACTCTAAGGTCCCTCCAGAGGTCCAAGCTCCTCAGTGTCTCATCTCTAAAGCTGAGCCCAACCACCTTATAGAGGAAATTCATTTTAGGTGCTTGTATTCATGATCTTACTCAGATTTCATGACCATAATTTCATAATTATTTATTTATAGGCTTTGAACTGAAGTCTGCAGATCTTACATCACACCACAGGTTTGGATTGAGACATAAATGGATCAGTAAATGAAAAGCTTCACGTTTCAGCTTTCCACGTGCACCACAGCAGTCCGGTATAACGCCTGTGTTACTGCTAATCAGAAGTGTGACACTTTAAAGTCCTGTACAGCACCACATAGGTACCGTGACAGGTACTGTGATATTTCTATGTACATACTGTGCTAAAGTGCATTCACACATTCATAAGTAACAAGTTGCCAGATGGATAAGTTGCACAAGCGCATAATAAGCAGAATTTAGTGCAAGCGTTGCAGTCAGTTGTTGCAAACATCATATCACATCACAAGAAATGATCTGAGAAAACACTACGTTGTTAAAGCAGATGTACTACACCAGTACGTTTGGTTCATAGTGTACTACATGTACTAAAAGAAGTATTCAAGTCAGGGATTTTAGCTGAAGCTAAATTACACCACATGTCACCCCAGGCTCTTCCTCTGATCACTGTTTTTTTTTTTTTTGGTGTATCAGATTTACACAAATCCCAGTGCACACACTGCTGCTGATATAACATTCGGGTTTGTGTTTTCTAAACATTATTTTTAATATAAGTGATATGTGTTTCTTGGTGGTTGTAAAACTGAAATTTTGATCCAATACAGTCACAATTAAACCAGTGAGTTTTTCCACCAGAAATGTTTGTGTTACATTAAGAATCCAAAAAGCTTTGGTACAAATGCACTCACTGCCCCTGCACCTACTCCCAGCCTCTCTCACAGGGATTCTTTGAAATATTGCCTCAATACATCTTCATCGTCTCTTTCCCCCCGTTTCTCTGTGTCAGCTCCTCCTAGCTCACCTATATAGACATTAGGTGTAGGTCTAGTAAAAATAGCAACGTTACAAATGTAGTGACTCTATAAGGGCAGGGGGACAAGCTGACTGATGAAATAAGGTCAGCGAGGTAGGTTAGAAGTGCAGGGAAGAGTCCCTGACCTAGTTCCCAAGATAGTTTTACACAACACTTAAGGTTCAGATTCTCTGAAGGATCCAGGGCACTTTTAGCTTTGTAAACATTGTACTGTTAAATTGCAGACATTGAAAAATACTGTATTTGGAGTATCCAAAGTATTATGACAAATAGAAACAGTATAAATAGAAACGCTTTATATTTAGAATTTTAAATATTTGTGCTTAAATATGACCTAAAAGATGATCAGACTTTAACACTAGTCACACAGACGAACATAACTCAAATAAATAAATGAGACAAAAATATTCTTGGTAATTTAATCCAGTATTACACGGCTTGCATGTTTGTGGGTTTATTCAAATGAACTTCAGGTCTTTCCAAAATATTTCTGTCAGGTTAAGTTTGACTTAGAAACAAGCTCATTCCAAATAATTTTACTTATACATAGAATGACTTGTGTGCTTCGTTCTTGCAGCCTTGCTGTGCACCACTGCTGTTCTATGTTGTACTGATGGAGTAGCTGAGAAGTTAGCCTGGATTCTTTGTGCTCGTAAAAGAATTTAGGAACCGGAGAAAATTCAGGCCTTACTATTGGACTGATCACTGTTAGCCAACGACCCCTGAGAATGGCAACAATGCTCCTGAATTTCACTGTGATCCTAGCAGCGTGAATCTCATGTGACATTTATCCACACGAATCATTCATTCAGGTGTGCCTGTGGAATGTAGACTTACTGATCGCACAGCGTCTCATGTCTGGTCCTAGCTCCATGCCGTCAGGACAGGCGCAGGTGTACTTGGGGGAGTGGTCTGTGATCTGAGGCGCCTTCAGGCAGAGGTACTCGCAGCCACCATTAGGCAGTGTGCCCATATTACAGGTATCGGGACCTTTGGGAACACAGGCAGAAATGTAAAAATATTAAAAAAGACTTTTGGCAACACATTTATCTCTTGGAAAACAATAAAACCCCAAATGTTTTATTAACGAGCTGTACTGGAAAAGGAAAAAAAACAAACAAACAAACTTGCACAAAGCCCAAATCTCAGCAGCCCAAATTTTATTCAAATTAGAACAAAGAAAATATATCAAAGGTTTAAAATTACAGAATGTACAATTGTAACAAAAAAATAAGGCCACTTTGAATTTGATGGCAATAACTAGTCTTAAAAAAGTTGGGACACGGGTAAGAAAAGGCTGCAAAAGTAAGTGCTAATGAAAAAGAACCAGCTGGAGAAACATTTTGCAACTAATTATGTTAACTGGAAACATGTCAGTAACACGACTGGGGATAATCATGTTATATATTATATCATCTCGCAGATGCTGAGGTTCATCAATCTGCAGAAAAAACACATGAAAAACTGGATGAACCTAAGAAAAAGAAAAACCAGCATCAAATTTGACACGTAGGCGCCGGTATCTCATCAGTAAAAAGTTTCTGCTGCCATCAAACTATTAACTAGTTTGATGCTAGATTTAGGAATCTAATCTTTATTCCACACACTTCCTCTTGCTGACTTTAGAGATGCGTAGGTGAATGCAGGAGAGTCTCAACTGCTTTTAATCTCTGTAACCCAAATAAAAAATTTACATGTAGTTTCTTAAGCACAGTTGCAGACTCATGGAAAAACACTGCAGTTTTGTGTCATGTGGGGAAGCGCGAGAATTAGGTCAGGTCGCAATCTTTCCTGATTTCTTATGTAGCTTTGGAGAGCAGCACGCCATCAGCTGTCAGGAAAAGCAACAATATCACTTGCTACACAGAGTGAGATTTTAATAAGCTGGGAATACATTTATACTTGATGTACAGTATCTCAGCATAATGACTATGTAATGAGAACAGCTGTCTAAGTTCTCAAAGCTCCAAATGTGGTAAAAGGTTTGGGAAGGAGTCATCAAACTGGGGAGGATGGGAAAAAAAGGTTAAGGAAGAGTGTAGGAAGGAAAGAAGAAAACAGAGGAGGAGAGAGAGGGAGGCAAGAGAAAAGTGAACGAAAATGATGAGGATGAGGATGAAGAAGGAAAAAAGAAGGACCGAGATGATAACAACAACAAAATTATGTTGGTTTTAAGCCATAAAAGCGTCACTTTCTCCTCCTGCGCTGCCTCTCTTTGGTCTCCAACTAAGAAGAGTGAACCTAGGCTTCAAAGACCCACTGAGCGCACAAAAAATTAATAATAAAACAGACACAACTTGGGAAGGATCGGACGAAAGCCTCTTTTAAGGAAGTGTGTCGATAAACATGAAAGACATCTGAGCGTCTCGAAATATGTGAAGACGCACAGTACTGTACCAAACCACACTTACAGATAATATTCCTCACTGGGGTTTTCCTTAGGTGCAGTACACTAACAAATAAGAAATGATACAAAAATGCAAGAGAAACAAAGATAAATTGTTAAAAGACAGGGCAGAGAGGAGTCTGAACTCACCAAGCGTTGCAGTCGAGGTCACATTTTATCAAATACTTTGCTTATCAATGCTACTCGTGTGCTTGGGGGGGCTACTCGGTGCACCTTCACTTAGCCTTGCAGTGTTTTGTCTTGCTTTTGTTGGCATTTGGGAGAAAACATTTTCCAATTCTGTGATTTCTTTTTTTGACCAGGACTCTTGATTTATTAATGAGGGAATGCAATTAGCTGCCTGCTGGCGCACAGACAAGATTGCTTCTGAGCGCTCAGTGAGTGAGGAGAGAAAACAAAGCATGAAAACACTCGCACAAACACATTTCTGGCACGCAGTGTCAAACACACCCAGGTATTCACAAGCAGAGCTGTTGACAGGCACACACGCGTGCGTGCAGTCACACACATCGAGAGTGCAAAAAAAAAAGAAAAAAAGACAAACACATCGTTTTGACGTGCCCGTCACATCCACCGGTCTAATCACACTCATCAGATTATCTGTTTATTGTTTCAGACCGTTTCACTAAGTGGATCCTCGTGTCTATGTGCTGATAATGCAATGCTTTGTACTCAGGAAGGAGGTTAGATTTTGTGTATCCTGTGTGCACATACGCCCCAAAATCCTGCTCATTATACCGAACAAGATCCTGCACGCTTACGAGTGGCAAACAGCACCTAGACAGAGACTGGGCAGTATGACAGACTGAAAACGAAACGGACATTTTGACTTATTTGAGGTCATCTGGGACAGCCCCACTTAGATCACCTGTGCTAAGCTTCTATGCGTTTCTTCTTCTTACCCTTGGGCTGCCTCTGTTCATGAAACACCACTAGGTCCAGGGGGTTGTTAAGGTCCTCTGCGACCTTGGCCACATCGTGTCCCGTCAGTCGGTTGGCGCTGTATATCGCTTCATCTTCCAAGTCTGTCCAATACACGCGATCCTGGGTTAAAATAAAGCAAAGTCAGCTTGAGAAATACACAAATAAATAAAAAGCCCTAAACCAGCCTTGATGATTAATGATCAACCTATTAAAAAAAAAAGAAGAATAAATGAAAGATAACTCAGCTAATGCCACAGATACTGTTATAAAGCCACATGCATGTTGCAGATCCAGAACTGCTTGCGCTGTACCACTTGAGATCGGACACTTTCCTAATCAAATGGCAGTGATGACGAGATATATTTCATATTTCAGTAACAGAACACTTACAAAAATGTTTTCTCTAAAGAGGGCGTCATTCTAGGGTTTTATAAAGCTGTTGTTGCTTATCATTTTCAGAGTCCAGTGATTCTGTAATTCAGAACCGTGAGACCTCAACTATGGAGCAACCATGCTGCAAATGAGCATAATCTGCATACAACTTTAGAATAAATGGCTTTTCATAAACACCATTTGTCTCTGCTTAGAAGCTGTGCACTGATATTCATTGTAGTCACCGTTAATTTAAAAAAAAAAAAAAAAAGGAAGAAAAAAAAGCCAGTCTGCTGCAAAGAAATGTCCTCATCCCAACAATGGCTATTTGATTAAATTTACGATTACATTTGAGGATGTGTTGTGGTTTACTTGAATAGAGAGGTGTTTTATATCCAAGGTAACTGGTTAATTTTTCAAAAATGCAATAAACCCTCCCCCCCCCAAAACATGCCATTTAGCCCCCACTCTAACATCTTTACCCTCCAGCACTCCAGGTATTTAAGATTATAGCCAGTCTCTCTCTTCTCTGGTAAAAATAACCAGCCCCAAATAAACTTAAAAACACAGTCACATTACTCCAATTTGCCAGAGAAGAAAGCCCAGGTGGCACTCTTTGCTAATTTCTATTTTTAGCCACCCTAATTATAACAGCTACTTAACAAATGCAAGGACACAGAGGAGGCGTGGCATCTCTTGGAGACGGTTTAGTTAAAATAAGCCACCTACTCTGTGCTCGGTGGGTGAAAAGGGGAGCAGTGTTTACTTAAAAAAAAACACCCAAAAAACAGTAAAAACACCGTTTTAAGTCTGTAAGGAAGTTGCATGCTTGATAAGAAAAAAACAGCCCCAGTGTTTTATTGGAAAAATGTCTGTACCTTTGACTCTCTGTTTAAGCTTTGTGCCAAAGCAGAAGGTAGTGACTGCTTTGGCGGAGCGTACGGTGTCTTTGTAGTCCTAGCTCAGCTTCCTTCTCAATTTCCCTTCCGCTCTTTCACACCTGCTCATTATTCTCTTTAATGATACTACACGATATAACCGCACAAGTGCTCACGGCACTTGGTTTCCACAGCAACCCCAGACGGCTTTGTCTTTGCAAGCACACATCAATTAAGAAAAAACAGAAAAATAGAGCAAATGACTGCACGAGAAAACACAGACAGGCTGATATCATGGAAAGCTCGATAAAACAACGAAGAGACGATTTAGGAGGTGAGTGTGAGACGGAGAGACCAATCAGGAAGAGTGTCTGCAGGTTTCTTCGTCGTTACAGGGAGGATGTATTTTTATCATCTTTTTAAAGGCAAAGACCTGCAAGACTTGTATGGTGTGCGGGTATGTGTGTGTCCGTGTGTGTCCGTGTGTGGGGCTTAGTCACAGCAGCCATCCATGCTTTTTTTATCACTCAATCTCTCCCTCACTTAGGTTCTGATAACCTTTACTCATATGACAGTAGTTCTGAAACAATGAAAGACAAATATCAGCCACGCTGATAAAACACTACTCAAATCTATTATTCCATCTCTTCTTTTTGCTTCTCTCGCTCTCTGTCTTGATTTCCACCTCAGCAGTCAGTCTCTGACATTGTTTTCCCCTTTTTACTTTCTCCACTGTCAATCTTTCCGCGCGCCGCTTGTGACCTTGAAGCTTCAAACAGCAGCACAAAACCTGAGAAGGGCAGTGCTCTTCAATTGTAGGATCAAGGTACATCTTTTATGTTTTGAAGGATAGGCCAGAAGTTATACACAAAGCGCACGCAGACTTGCTCCCATGAACACATGGCGTCACGTCACATCAGATGGAGCTGCAACTCGGGGGGAGTGAGAGCACGTCTAAATTTATATGGAGCCATTTTTGAGTCGAGGGAAAGCAGCCCTTTATGATTTTGCTGTGATTCTATCCCAGAAGAATATGCGTCGGGGCTGTCTGACTGATCTGTCTGATGAGCTTCAGGTGCCTACTGGATACCTGGATGTTATGCATGAAAACTACAAATGAAAGCTCAAACAAAGCCAACCCACTTGCCTGTTGAGGATTTGATTTGATTTTTTTTTTTATGGGTTTGATCTGCATTCTTTGGCATAATTAGCCAAGTTCTGAAAAAATAATGTGGGGGCTTTTTCGGTAAATCATTTAATCTCCAATAAGCTGCAAAAGAGAATTTTCTCTCATGTGCACGTTACAACGTGTCTCTAGTTATGTGAGCTGACTAGTTTTCTTATTTGGGCTGTAGATGTGGACAGAGAGGGCCTGACGGACGTCTTCGTCAGGTTTTTAGAAAATAAAGCTTTGATCACATGTCATTTGACTGCCCCTGTTTTCACATAGAGCCTTTAAAATTTAAATCTTTACATATTACTCCAGTTTTTATTTCTTTCAACCACTACTTCTCTTCTCAATCCCATCCCACCTTCTCTTCTATCTCCTTCCTGTCAAGAGCTGAAAAAGAGACAACATTACTCTCTGCAAGCTTCTGCGATCTACATCTCCTCGGGGCTTGGCATGTAGGCAGGCGGTCGGCACTAACTGGTAGAGTTTACATGCGTGTGTCTGTTCAGGGTTTGATACAGAGGCCCCGCATCTTTCTCTGCAGTGCTGAGAAAACCCGTTCGCTCATCAGCATCAAAACGAAGTCTGCAGATGACACACTCGAGTGTAATGACTTGTAGCGTTCACTGTATCGCTCAGGAATATGAGGAGCTGGAATAAACCGTACGCCGCACATGAGTTGACAACTCATATCTCACATGCTCAGAAGAGCAGCTATATGGATGTGCATGTGAAAGAAATGGATGCTTAAGAGCTGTGGGCTTGTGGTTTTTGTTATGCTTGTGCATAATCAAATGTGGCTAAATGTCAGAAACATTTTCTCTGCATGCGAGAAAACATGTGAGGATGACTGACTTGGGGTTACACAGTCCCCACAACAATTCCCGCTCACAATAAGTTTCTACAGTTTTCACAAAGTTTTACATGTGATCCCCCAGGTCTTATTATTGTGGATTTGTCTTAACTGAAACTTACCGAACAGTGTATGAGCTAAATGTGAACATTTTACAGTTACTTTGTTTTTAACTAAAGAATAGGAACAGTTAAACTAACGTTTGCTTAATTTATACTATTTAAGAATCAACTGCAACACAAGTGAGTGCACTCTTTGTTAGCGTGGCTCCAATATTTGATTCACCAGTCCACTTTCTTCCACTCAGGGACAGACACTATGGGCAGAGAACCATTCGTGCTCACATTCACACCTACAACCAATTAAAATCACCAACCTAAGCTTCACCCAACCCCATACATGACTGTGAACTGTGGGAGGAAGCTGGAGTATGTGGAGAGAATCGACACAGCCACAGGTAGATCGTGCAAATTCCACACAGAAAGGCCTCAGCCTAGATTTAAACCCAAGACCAACTAAAGCGAGGCGACAGTCCTACCACAGCAACACCGTGCACCTCGTGCATGCTGTAATATTTTTTACTCTCTCTTCTTTTACGTTTAATAAAACTCAAACTTCCTGGGCATGGATGACACCAGTTTTAAATATTTTGCATGAGTGACTCTGTGGAAATGTGTTCTGCCAGATGATTCTTTGCAGGTGCTCTTTGCTGGAGGTGTTGTTTTTCTTGCTCCACAGTCCACCTTAAAGTACTCCAACTGTTCTGCTGAATTTGAGGCAGGACACACAGGCCACAGCTTTCACTTTTTTCATTCTATAAAAACTTGTGTTTGAAATTGCTATGTTTCGGCTGGAGAAAATGTTGTCCCTGCAAAGCATCTTCACACTAGGAGTCTGTTCATTCAGTGTAAACTTGGGTATAGACTTGCCTTTGCTATCCATCTACAAATGGCTACAAATGGTAGATTCATTTTAAAGAGAGCGACTTAACATCAACCAAAAATACAGAAAAAACACATCACATAAAAGTTCTAAACTGATTAGTATGTAATTGAGTATTTGATCCCCAAGCAAAACATGACTTAGTTCCTGTCTTGTTGTTTCATGGAGTTGGTTTGCACACATCTCAGGAGGGATTTTGGCCAGAAACTCTCTAAAGTCTTTAGGCTTCTTGGGAACTTTTCTATAGGACTTTATTCTGTCTCTCTCCATTAAAATGAATTATATCAGTGCATATCAGTACACGGCACTCCATATTTTCTGCACTGTGCAGTAAGTGTGCTTGTCCTGGTCAGGTCTATGCTGCAGGCTTACCTTGTATCACATCTGTAGGACGCGCACTGTGCCTTCTGTTATTGGGAGTATGCCCCATCCTGTCCCTCCTTACTGATGCTGCAAGCGTGTTTCTGTTTCTGTTCAGTAGCCTAGAACAGTAGCTCTTTTATCCTATCCTATCTTTATGAAGTATCACAGCTGGTGCCTTACTTGTTAGAGCATTTCCTTAAAGCCAGAATGATCAAAAACGTTCAGTGTTTTAGTTCAAAATTTGAACGAGGCAATTCTAAAAGTAACAAACTTCCCATTATCGGTCTGTAGGCACCGTGACATCCTCCTGTGCTGCTAAAGGTTTTTAATTTGGTCTATATCATAACCAGAGCAGAAGAAAGACCAGAAGAGCCGAGAGCTATTAATCTCCTGGGGTGAACTTTCACTGCTGCTCGAAACATCGGTTTTCTTTCTCTCTTTTGCACGCAAACACACAGACGCGCACACACTCACGCGCTCTCAGCTGGGCATGATGGATGTCCCTTCTTCCCTTTGCTTTCCCATCATCACACACAGTGTGTGCAGCAAAGAGGGGAATGGAGCAAACACTACTTACTGATCACATTTTCACCTACCACTTTCCCCACCTTCATCCTTGCTCTCTCCTCCCTCCTCCAGTTGTTTTCCACCTTCCACACCATCATCTATGCTTGATGGGCCCTAACGTACCGATTCACTCCCACCTCAATAAATACACCCAAATTAGTTTTATTGATTGATGCACTCTATTGTGACTCTACACTCGTCAGCAAACAAACAACAATTCCTTCTCTGGATTTATCCTGCTTCTATACTTCTATAACATCTCCATTTCTTTTCAGTCAGTCAGCCATGTCCCTGCACTGACTCATCTCTCCCCCTCTAGTTCTCGCACGTCTTTTACCGCTAGTACACTTTGAAAATGTGTGTCAGTCCTCCATTTATGACGATGAACAAGCATAGTAATAAATGGCATCAAAACAGTATACTTAAAAACCCACTGCTAAAATTTTGCTCACTGCAAGTCTAGAAATACGCAACCATGTTGGGAATCAACAGACAAGATATGATTGTCACTTAGAAGGCAGCGATAACTGATCTGAGACCCCTTTGGTGTGTGTGTGTGTGTGTTTACATTTATTTTGGGAGTGAAATAAGAACTTCTGGATCTTGTTTACCTTCCAGGTAAAGCCTCCCACTAACTCTATTAGGAAATAAAGAAAAAGCGTGCTGTGTATGTCCATATATACTTAAAAAGAGTTCTGCATTCTTCACATTTATTTAAGAAACTTTAAGCAAACTGATTTCAAATTAAACCCAACCCTAAACCAAAATTATATAAGACATACACTGAGAAATTTAATCTAACCAAGGACATTAACCAAGACAGAAACCCTACGCATGAACATGAACATCAGCTAAGAACAGGAAACTGAGGCTACAGCGTACACAGGCTCACCAAAACTGGACAACACAAGATTAGAATAATGATCCCCAATCTGATGAGTCTTAGTTTCTGCTGCTACATTCGGATTGTAAAGTCAGAATTTGGCATAAATAAAATGAAAGCAAGAATCCATCCTGCCTTATATCAACAGTTCGGTCTGGTGGTGATGAAATAGTGCAGGGGAAAGTTCTTGGCATTCGTTGGTCCCTACCCTCTACTAACTTATGAGTATTGTTGGTGACCATATCCATCCCTTTACGACCACAGTGTACTCATCTTCTGATGGCTGCTTCCAGCAGCATAATTCTCCATACCATGCCACTCAAATAATCTCAAACTGGTTTCTTGAACATGACAGGGAGTTCGCCATACAAAAATGGCTTCCACAGTCACCAGACCAAAAAAGGACCTTTGGGATGTGGTAGCACAAAAGATTCACATCTAACTGTTTGATGCCTTCATGCCAATATGGACCAAAATCGTAGGAATGTTTCCAGCTCCAACCCTTAGTGGCAAGGTGTACCTAATAAACTGTTCAGCATATATTTCAATAGGTATACAGCTAGAGCAGAAAATATATCCCTGTATGATGATATAGTCTAATGATGAATTATTACATTAGCATAAACTAAAATTTGCCCAAAAGGTTGGAAACGAAACAAAACACTGCACACTTTCAAAAATGCATATTACAGAAACAGCTGTATGCACCAGACCAGAGCTCTGGCATTACCGCCTGGTCTGATTCTTTGCATTTGAATCTCAATTCTCAACTGCTGTACCTCAAAGACAGTGAGGGCAAAGGGATGGCCCAGGTGGTGATGCGAGGAGAGCAGCACTTTGCGGTTGTCACCATTGAAATCCACGCTGGACAGCAGGTGCAGCTTGGAGTCCACCCAGTAAAGTCGTCTGTTGGACAAGTCTGAGAACATGCAGGGAAGGGGGAGAGCGAGAGAGAACAAAATCAAGAGGGGGTAGGGGAGAAGGTGAATGGAGAGAGAGAGGTCACTCAGAGTGAAACGGCCCAGGGTGAGGGGTATATGGATGTAATGGCCCAGTAGCTACACAATCAATCTTCTTTGACATGACGACCTCAGCCCCGTACTAAGAAAACACAGATGTGATTGTAATATTGCCGCTTGACTTCTTTGCTGGAGAAAATATATATGCCCTTGAACAGAATCATTAGTCTTGCTGGACCTATTTTAAAGACAAACTTTGCTGCTTCGCAAATCTCAAATAACTCCACATTTCAGCCACTGCTATATTATTTATATTAGGCCCAAATCATTGTTGTGTCCTTGCTATGAGCGGCAAAGTGTTGTGGTGTTTACTTTGAAATCGAAACACCACATTGAATTTAAACAGCAAAGGAAATAATCCCTGTATTACTCTTTTTTTCACCAGACTCTAAGATTATGCTTTTAAGAAGAACATTTAAAAAACAGAAAGCAAGAATTTAATTAGTAATTAATAAAGAATTAAGCTTTTGTGTGCAATAAGCAATTCGAAATTGGTAAAACACTGGAAGTATATGAAAAAAAAAGCATCCAATAAAAGTACCAAAGTAAACTGAAGGAGGAAGAGAATTAACACGATTCTCGGACCCCATTCACCTCTCCTGACTCAATCACCTGCACTGTTCGGTGGTCTCTATGAAATCAGTGACCAGGGGAACACAATTCACCCTTTCTCCCACAGCCGCCTGGCGCCAAGCCTCTCATTCGCCTTATTCCAAAAAATAATTTGTTTTCATACAGATGCGGCGACACCTCAATTCCACAGAGTGTGGCGACTGTGTGCTTCTATTTCTCCTCAGGCAAGGGCAGCTGAGAGGAATTGGCTGGTGCTTCGGAGGGAGTTGAAAGGGATGAGGGGAGGTATCGACAGCACAGAGCGTCTGGCTTATTAATTCGGAGCCTCATACTCACTGGCTTGATTGATGAGAGCCAGACACAAACTGAGGTATATAACAATAAGAGCTACTTGGGTTTCAGCACCCATAGACTATTTTCTTCTCTCAACTTGTGCTGTTTGTCTCTCTCTGGCTTTCCTCCATGTGTTGTTTTTTTTCTTTGTGTTGAATTCACTCGAGACACTTTTTTTTCTCTCTCTCTCTAAAAGCAATGTCAGCATAATAACCTTTTTTTTTTTTTTTTTAACAAAACTGCTGTCAGAGCTGATTGATTTTTTCTATCTGGGCATCATCTTCTAGCTTTTCATCCTTCTTCCGTGGGCTTTGAATGTTCAAAGCTACATGTTTTTTTCCTTACCTAGAGTTATTCCATTGGGCCATTCAATGTGTTCAGACACCAAAATTTGTCTATCCACTCCATTCATCCCAGCCTTCTCAATTTTGGCCTGACCTCCCCAGTCTGACCAGTACATAAACCTGCGGGAAGATACACAAGTTAGATTAAATTGAAGCAGCAACCTCGGAGGCTGAGAAATCAAGCCAACGTGACCTGCCTGCATTCTCTCTGAGGGCCACCAGATGGTGATAGCTGTGGTTGTAAAAGAGACCTGAAGTCTTACAGAAGGCTACGAGAAATGGCTTTCTGATTTTACTCATTTGTTTTGGGTCATACTGAATAAAATATCAACTGAAATATTTTGTAACCATGTTACAAAATGATATAAAAACCGCACACTTGATGGCTAATAGCTGTCCATCAGAAGTCATTAGCCAATGATTGTGCGGTTTCACACTTGACTTCTTGTCAACTCGGGTTTTTTGCCAACCAAGCTGGTGATGGCAAAAGCTTCAATACAATATGGCACTTCAGAAACCAATGTGTGGCTATCTGTGGCTGAGTGCCTAGCTTTAGAGCAGGGGTGAAAAAAGTTTCTAGCTTGGTATAAAAAGTAATTTTCCACCTTTGTGACATCTTTACATTTCATCCCTTTATAGGGGCTTAAAGTATTAATACTTAAAGTTGTGAATTATTAGTGCTGTGGAGCGTGACGCTTGAATGCAGGCGGTTGTAGCACCAACTCGCGGCAAGGCTTCAACTTCCGCTACTTCAAGTCATTGAACTGGACCTTTTTGTTTCTGCGTTTGTGACCTTTTGAACTTTTAATACAATCATCTAACAAATAATATGGCTTCCTGTGTGCTCTACTTTTGGTGAGTGAAAGCTAGTATTTTATTTGTCTGTTACTTAATAACTAGCAGCTTATCTGTGTGTCTAGCTAGCATTAACTGATAACTTAACATACAGCTTATAACCCAAATACAGTCCAAAACCAGTGAGAGATGCCATTGTTCATCTTTATATACATGTTGTATCATTAAGGCACGGCCAGTTCAGTGTCAGAAATGAAAGGAGTAACTTTGCAAGGACCAGTGAAGAGAGATTAATATGCAATGTCAATTGTTCTGAAAAACTCTTAACTGACAAAATCAACTGTACTCCGTCACACGATGTTCCACAGACATCTTCTCTCATTTTCTTTGCAAAATGACTGTATTATTAGTAAGACAGGCATTGAAAACATAAAAGGGAAAGCACTGTGCAAAACAGCAGGTACTGGAAACTTGGACCTTATCTGAATATGTGTGTCCATGATAAAACTGTGAAATCGTGGCTTCATTTGCATGTATTTCATGCTAGTCTAGCTTTGTAGAGCTGTGAAAAGACGTCTTTGGGGAGCTCAAGGCACCCGAGACAAATGGAAAGAGTTAGAAAGGGAAGACAAAGTGTTACATCCCATCTCAAGAAAACTGTTAAACTGCTTAATCTAACAGATGGGCTCAGTGCTACAAATAGCCTTTACTGACTTTAGGCCAACTTCTACACCCAATCTCTTTCTACTATAACAACACTGGCTTTTACAGACACACACACAATGACAGTAGGACCTCTTACTCGCCCTCCCTCCTTCCTGCCTTTTTGCTCAACTCCTTTGCAATCTTTTGCTCCTTTGTGCATTTTTTCAAAATCCTTTTACCCTAAAACTAACCCAACTCACCCTTGGTGCGGATCCACTGCGATGGCTCGTGGCTCGTTCAGCTCGGTGGTTATGAGCATTTTCCTTTTCCTGCCATCTCCCGTAGCGACAGATATGCTCTTATTGCCTGAGTCCGTCCAGTAGATGTTCTTGTGGACCCAGTCGACAGCAAGGCCCTCCGGGGAGTGGAGCGAATCGATGAGCGTCACCTGCTGTGATGAGTCACTGGCCTTGTTGATGTAAGCGCTGGTGGGTGGATGGAAAGGAAATGTATCAGTAAGTAATCTGGAAATTATAAAAGCCTAATCCATCACAGAGGTGCTGGCACGATGGATTTACTACCGTCTGGCTTCCTTTCCTTGGGAGGAATGACTTGATTGTGAGTGGCTTAGATATCTTGTTGGGAACATAGATTCTTCACTCTATTCAGGTGTGAGGGGCACCCAATCCTGACACCTTTATAACAACTTCAGCCTTCACACCAAACACAGCCTCCCAGGGAGAATGAGTCTGTCTTTTTCTATCAGCACCACATGCCTATATCTCCCCTTTAACCGAGTGTCCCTTTCTTGTCTTCAGTTTCTTTGATTTTCCTCCTCCGTCCACTTACTCTGTCAACTCTTCTATCCCCATTCCCCACTGACATTTCCTTTACTGGTGAAAAATGTTAAAACTTAATAGATTACTGCCTCGACAATATATGAATGCAAGAGCAAGATGGAAGAAAAAATGCTTGATAAAAGGTTGGGACAAGCAATGTCCCAAGTTGCACAGTGCCTTCACATTTTAGCAACGCCTACAGGAGTAAGAGGAGACGGGAGGTGCATCTTAACTAAAGAAGAAGGTTGACTGGTAGTCAGAGCTTGGAGATGCTCACCGTTACATTTTGTCAACCCAAATGTCTTCATCTTTACAGTCAGGTGAGTGTGGGATGTTATTGTGTGAGTGTGATAGATAATCTATGGGTTCTCAAGAGTGCCTCAGGGTTTGTAACATGGATCCAACACCACACTGTTTCACCCTCGAGGTTAAAACGGCTCAAGCATTGTGGAAATGAAGGAAACCCATCGTGTTATTGATGCAGCATGCAGCTACTGAACTCTACTGAAAACGCCAGAACAAAAATTACATTTGACACAAATTCAATTTGAAACAATTTTCTTTTGCATTACATTCTGTTCTTTGATACTGAGTAATCGCGAGTTCCACTAAAACATATTTTCTGTTTAATCTCTTGTTCAATTTCTCCAATATTTAATTTTTTACGAACACAGCGGATATAAAAATTCAACACGTCAGGTTTTCATGATGTATAAAAATGAAGAAAATGAGATCAAGGTAAACGATTTAAGAAAATAATTTCCACCTTTAAAGTTTAACCTGCACAATTCACAGTCACTCTTCAATTCTATTTGGGTGGGGGACAATCACTGAAAAACTTACAATTACCTGGCTGCACAAATGTGCGCAGCCTTAGACTAAAATACTGTTAAATACCTCTTTTGATTTTACTACACCGTTCAGTCTTTTTGGCTGGGAGTTTGCCACAGCACTGCGTCTCTTGATTTGGCAATACTTAACAGTCTTCTTTGCAAAAGTACCACAAATCATCGTCAGGTCACCCCACAGGTTTTGATTTGGATTCAGGTCTAAGTCTTTCCAAAACTTTAATCATCAGGTGAAGACATTCTTTTGTAGAATTGGATGATTTGGGTCATTGTTGTGCTAAAGGGTGAAATTCCTCATCATTTTCATCTAGCAGCTGCTTTAAGTTTTTGTGCCAAATTGGTATCAGTATTGGAACTGCTCATATTTCCGTCCATTTTGAGTAAAACACAATGTATTTTATGGTATATTTTACAGCTTGGACATTCTTGTGTACCCTTCTCCTGACTGATACCTTTAAATCATGAGATCTCGTTAACGCTTTATAAGCTTTTTCTGGACCATGGCTTTTAATTTATGTATGTCACATTAAAAATGGACAAAGTTCTGAAGTCATTTTTCTTGGGGTCATATTTTCTCAACATCACAAATCCAGATATTTTGACAGTGCTATGAAGATGTTTTATATCCACTTTATATTCTTTTACTCACTCTAATTTCACTATGTCCTTAATTTGAGTTAGAAAATCTTCACATAGACTTAGGTTGAACAGGTTGGTGGGCTGAACAGAGGCTTCGGGCACAGTGAAGAATAAGACAGAGACAGATGAGTCCAAGTCCACTGAGCAGATTGCATGTTTAATTGGTTGAACCATTGTTTGCAACAGACATCTCCATCATTGGGAGAAGGTAACAAGTCATCGACCCGTGGCATGCTAATCACTATGAATTAGTCTGGAAAACCACATTATCACATTGAGGGTGAATGAGTAGTGCAGACTTTAATAAGCCTAACTATTTCGTATATCACCTTATCAGGGAACAAAACAAAATAAATAAAAAAAACCCTCACATTTTACTAATAAGCTCCAATTTCTAATTTCATCTCTACCTGGGGTTAAGATCTGTCACCAAGGCAACTTGGACAATTTGCTTACATATATTCTACTGTGGCGTTACAGGAGAAAAGAAAACATATGGTAATGTCAAAAAGAGCAGATATTCTAAACAGCAGGAAAACTTGATTCTGATGCTATGCACTTGGGTGCAAGTGCAGAAGATTTTGCTTTGAAAGATTAGAGAAAAGAAAACACCATCAAGGACAACGCCAAGTAGATTAAGCTGTATAACTTCCCTCGCTGTTTGCTACTTAAAGCAACTTTTGATATGTGAGTTTATTTACGGCATCGAAAAATAGACTTCGCTGTGAAAAATGAGTTCATTTGTCCGTTCCCTGTCACAAGCCCTTGACTGTGTTACCAAGTTTGTGTGGGAGAATGTCTGCGTGTGAATGTGTGTGTATGGAGATGAATAATGGCAGCGATTATTGAGGCAGTGAAATTAGTGAGAGCATATGGCTCAGCTGAGATGATAGAAAGCCCCTCCCACAACCTGTCAGCCATCAGGGTGACACAAACACACACACAAATGTATGTGCAAAGCTATGGTATGTGCACACACACAGACTCACACAGTGTGTGTGAAGGACAAACAGGTGCGGCTGACTCACTACTAGAAGGTGTGACAGGTTGAAGCACACAAGATGGATGGATAGAGGAGAAAGATAATGAACATGTTGGCTGAAGAATGTTATCTAACTTTAAGGTCCTGCGTCTATACAGTGGCTTTCATCGTTTTATATGGGCTTCCTCTGCCTTTATAGACAGAATATATACACATCATTTACAGCATTTCAATAATTACACTGAAATATACAATTATAGATCATTTTTCTGTCGATTAAACAGAATGATCCAGCAAAATCTAGTGGGTTAGTGACGCAGTGCGTCTTCAGTTCTGTGTAGCAGTACCTGATAGGGTTAAATAAATAATTTAAAAAATAAATATAACTTGTCATTGTGTGTGCGTGCTTGTATGTGTGTGTACCTGTATATTTTCTGATGATACAGATCACACCAGAACATCTTGTTGGTGGACACGTCCACATCCAGGGCCACGGCATTCTTCAGTGTAGGGACCACTTGTGTGTACTCACTCTTCAGCGGGTGAATACGACGGATTTCATGACGGTTAGTGAACAGCAGGTACGGACTCTTTCCTGTTGGAAAAGGAAAGATGTTTATGTTACCATCAATGAAACCACTGGACAGAGAAGTTATACAGAACAGCTCATCTGCTCTGTAACCCACTGCTGTGACTCTAAATTAGGAACCTACCAAATATGGGCCGTTTGTACTGCTTTTGCTCTTGGTATGTCACAGGGAAATATTTGTTACCCTTGCAAAATTCCTGTACGTGAAAGCTGAACTTGTGGATCTGTACTGTTATAGGCATTTGCAGCTAGACTGCTGACTAGAACCGAAAGTATGAGCACATCACTCCAGTCCTGGCCTCTCTGCATTGGCATCGTGCCTCATTTTAGAATTCAGTTTATGATTGTTTGATCAAGGCTCTTAATGGGCGGCCCCTAGCTTGTATTACCAGTCTTATTCATTTATATTCACCAATATTTCCCAGTCTCACAGACCCACTGGTGAAGGCCTCTTACTGTACATGTCTCAAGGTCATGCCTCAAGCAAAGAGGTGACAGAGCCTTTGCAGTCGTTGCTCCACAGTTTTCAAATCTACACAATCACGTGAAAGCCGAAGTTCTGATAGGACTCTATGCAGTCCTCTGAAAAACTAAGTACTCTTCATGATTCAGTAGCTTGTAGAATCACCTTTGCAATAACTTGAAGCTACTGAAGAACTTTGGTTGACTGTTCACAACGTTGGTTCAGTTCATTGAGTTTTGGCAGGATGATGCATAACTCGGGTGTAGGTCTGGATGACCTTAATTGGACCTTTGCAACACCTTCATTCTTTTCTTTTTCATTCTGTTATAGATTTGCTGCTGTGTTTGACATCATTGTCTTGTAGCATGACTGAATTTGGGTAAAGCTTTAGCTGTCAGTCAGATGGCCTCATATTTGATTCTAAAATACTTTGGTATACAGCATCGTGCTTGACAGTTGGTATGAAGTGTTTGTGTTGATTATGTCGTGTTTGGTTTTTGCCAAGCGTGGGGCTGTGCATTATGGCCAAACATTTCCACTTTGTTCTCATCTGTCCACAGGACATGGTTCCAGAAGTCTTGTGGTTTGCTCAGATGAACTCTGTAAAGCTAAGGTGTGTTTGCCGCTGTCTTTCTTAAGAGAAGAGGCTGTTGCCACACTTGTTCAATCTTTTTGTGGCATCATGAACTGTCATGAACTTTGACATTTAACACTCTAATAGGGGTTTTTTAAAAGTCTGAGATGTAGCTCTTGGGGTTTTAAGCAATTTCTCTGGGCATTGCATGGCCTGGCCTTAAGAGGAATTTATTGGGACGCCCATTCCTGGGAACATTGTGACATTTTGTTAACACACATACAAAATAGGCTGTTCTAGTGTTTCCCTTTGCTATTCTTCACCAGTCTAATAACCTACATACTGTTGTGTACAAAGATACCGTGGGTAGTGCTGAGTGTTTAGCCTTATTCCCAAAAGGGAACATAATGTAAGCCAACTGTACTCTTGTTTTGCATTTGTACTATTTAGGTCTTTAAAGCATGTATTTTTGATGATGTGAACATAAATTATGTATCCAAACAACCCCTTTATTTGTATTTGTATTTGTATCTTTATTTATTTCAGACATAATAAAACAAACAAAAAAAACCAATATATACTCGTCTACATGTATTTTCATTTACGAATATGAATATATGTGTAGATATACACACACACACGTATTTGTACAGACAAACAAGAAAAATATAATTAAAATAATAATGTTTCCCATCTACACATAGATTTTAGAACAACATCATATTATTGAGTGAGTTTTTCACACAATTATGCACAACAGGGAAAATGATGTATGTGGTATGATTCAGTCCACATGGAAAACACACACCCCTTTTTAAAGACTATTGTTTTGGAATAAAGATGCAAGTGTGGTGTCCTACTGTTGGAAAAAGTTACATTACTTTTGTTAGTGAAGTGACCCAACAAGAGCCATGCCACAGTCTATTTAAAGTACAACAGTGCATTGCTGGGGTTTTTTTTCAGGGGCATTCAGGATGTGGCGTTCACTGGCACTTAGTTACCTGGTAGCGGACACACTTCAGCTGACTGAAGGTGAGGATGGCTCAAGCATTTGAATAATTCTAGGTAGGTGACAAGGTCAACTCTAGCACACAGAGATACCTTAGTTTGTGAGCATGGGAGTTGCTGTGACATCTATATTTTTGTCATCAAGCACTTTCAACCTAAAATACAAGAAATGTAGTCCTGGACTCTCACTACAGTGCAGCTAATAATACATCAATGTTTCTTTTAATTTAGCAGCACTGGTGTGTCCTGGATTGCCACTCCCATTACATTTTCCAGCACGTTTTTTCACGTTTGTTCTCTGTCCTAGCTGTCACGTCATCTTTATTCTCCACTGTCCACAAAAATCAAAACAGCATTCAAACAAGACAAAGCCGGCCGGCAGCAACGTTCGAGCGTGCACAGACAGCACAAACTCCTACTTTCACACAGACTCAACCGTGCTTTGACAGGTTTCCTTAGCCCTGGTTTATTACAGGCCACTGCACAAGGAGAAAATATTACAGTTCTACTACTGCTAGGATCCAATCATTTTTCTCTTACTGCTGGTTTGTAATCATCAATTTCCCCTGCTGAGAGGGCGAGTGAGCGAGAAAGCGAGAGAGAGACAAAGGAACAGGCAAGCGCAAGTAAATCTGACAAATGCAGGTAAAGTCAGGGAGAAAAGATCATTAAGAGGATGTAATTAAGGAAGGACGAAGGAAAAAGCCATCAACAAAACAAGTGAAAACATGGGAAAGTGGGAAAAAGAGAGAGAAAAGTAAGAACATTTTGAAGCCTGTATAATGAGGACATGGATAACTCCGACATGTCTTTCATCAATTCCCACAGACTCACTTTTTCACGACAATATCTCTTATCCCTCATCGGTGTTGTCACAGCAATATGTCCTTCTGAAGTTTATTTTTTTTTAAAAGAAAAAAAGAAGCTGAGTCACTGTTTTCCAAAAGGCCCCAGCACTACAGATGTCATCAAAAAGTGCAAGATTATCTCTTCTACAAGATACTGCAAAGCTACAGTCAGCTATCTGAACAGCAACATGGTTCCGTAAATATATTTTAATCTGCAGTGCTCGTTCAGGGCTGCTCTGCCCCATCAGCCAATTAAGATAAAGCTGCAAAAGGATAAGTGCAGCCTGGGAAACACTGTTAGATGCTGCAGGAGCACCGATTTCCAGGTGTTTATGTTGTGAGCGTCACAAAGTAAGAGGTAAATAAAAAAAGAAATCCCCCCCAAAAAAAGACAGACAGAAAGGTCAGAAATAATGGTGAGAAATTCTGCAGGCTGACAGCGATGTTTAGCTGCAGCTTTTGTGAACTGGCCAGCACTAGAGGAGGTAAATAGGATGATGGTATGTCTGGAAAAATGCACGCACGTCAAGGTCAGAAGTGCTTGTTAAGACTTGTTGTTAAGACTTACAAACCGTGCTACATAATGACGAACAGATGCGACAGCGGAGAACAGAAATGAACTTCCCATCGACAGCTGTGTCAAAAGTCATTCAACTTTCCTGTCATTCGTTAACACAAAGCCGCTTACATAACACTTCGTTATTCTTGTGGTTAAAGGCCACATGTGCTTATATTTTATATTTTAGTTATATTTTATATATAAAAAATTGTCGGTGCCTGGACTTTCATGATGAGAACACCGATGTGCTTAATAGATCAGTTAAAGTAGCAGAATAAAGATGTGTAAATTTGAACCTTAATTCTGGTTTAATTTGACCAGTTTCTTTCCAGACAAATAGAATTAAATGCTAAATAACATCATAATTGAAGACAAGACACAACTTTTGATGAGTTTTGACATTATTCAGCAACATTTTTGGTCCTGTGGCAAAATCTTCTGACAATGGGGGGAAAAAAGAATTTGTCCAGTCCTTTAAAACCTTTCTGAGAAGTGTGTAATCAAACTGTCAAGAAAGGTACAAATTGTTCTCAGCTCTGAGGTGAAGCCTGCAGTACACTACAGATGAGAGACATGACGAGACACAAGTGAACGAAACAAGAGAACAGAAAAATAACACAACACTTTGGACCAAAGGCAGTTTGTAACTTTCCTCTGCAGCCTGTCGTGCATTTATCGAGTGTACCTGTTATGTAGTCCCACAGCTGTTACATCCTTCGCCATTGTATTCATTTATATTTCTTTTAATTTCACAGACTTTAATTGAAGTATTTTAAATAGGGTTTTTTTTTAATACAGCCACTAAGCCTGTGTTAATTAGTACGAAGTTAATTTTATTGTTACAACTTAGATTTGCTAATTGTAGTGAACAAGTGACAAACTCCGGAGGATAAAATATCAAATTAAATTCAGTTTTATTTATAGCTCCAAATCACAACAGCAGTCACCTCAATGTGCTTTATATTTTAAGGTAAAGACCCGACAATAATACAGAGAAAACCCCAACAATCAATGTTGCCAAGTTCTTTGAACAAGCACTCGGCGACAGTGGGAAAGAACAACCTCCGGCAGAACCAGGGAGGGACAGCCGTCTGCCATGACTGGCCTAATTTGCAAGTATGCACGCATGTATGGTTCACCCCGTCAGTGTGTACATCCTGCTTTGCTGCCATTAGCTAAAAACAAGACTATCTGGTCAATTTCCTGGATTCTGCCATATAATGCTCACACACACAGAGCTGAGAAAAGAAGTCACATCATGACTCCAGCCTGAGATGTTACTTTGAATTAGCACTGCTGGTGTAACACTTGTGTATTACTCTGAAATTAATCTGCAGAGACAGAAAGCGCATTCTAGGATTATAAATGAAACGCAGTTACTGTACACCAAACACATCGTAGCGTTTTCACAATTACCTACACAGACTCAACTCACAGCAACAGCATATCTAAAAATGGACTTATATGCAACTTTAATAACCTTCAGATGATATGAGTATGACAGCTTCTGAACTTCAATATGTGCATATGATATTGGCACCGGGTTCGTTTCCTATCTCATCGCAGAACGTGACATTCCTCCTAACCAGTCAGTCGCAGGGGAATTGCATTTGTGTAGAAATCATGACGTGACTCCTCAAAATAACTACTTATGCGCTGTGTACATGTACGGTGATTTCTGTTGCTGCGCACGTGCGAGTCTAGAAATGAGTTCATAAGCAAAATGCAGCTTCATTAAATCCAAATTACCTCAGCTTCACAAAACAGGCATCCCTGTACTTATGGTCCCAACCCGATTTGTTCCTCTGAATAAACAATCCTCAACTTAAACAGGAATCCATCCAGTCACATTTCAGACTTCTTTTTTTGTCTCCTTTGGCTATGCTATGTAATGATGAACAGTATGTATACACGAGCAGAGAAATAAGTCATATACCGCGTAAGTATCCATCTCATTTCTCTTCTGCTTCTCCATGCTGCCATCTTATAAATGGCCTGGCCTCCAATAAGGATGTTTGGTCTACCTAACAGTAATAAAGATTCCCACACAGAGACACAAAGCAATCAATGCTGTTTTTTATGCCACTTAGGTTAGAAGTGAAGGTCTGTTTTCTGCTTTAAGCACTCATTATCAGACCAGTTTACCCTGTAATGACTTAACCTCAGACCATAATTACTAATAACACTCCTTTCTCTCTCGCCGAAAAGTAATTTGCTGTGTAAGTCAATCAGTTAAAAGTTCCATTCTCAATGTATGTAAATAGAGAGTAGAAAGGAATTAACATCACCAGAACATGAGGTAATTTCTAGCCTAGAAATATAATGTATATATATTTTAAATCGTTAGCACATGTAGCAAGATAGCAGGTACCTATCCGTAAAAGTTAAAATTGAAAACAAAAATTGCATATTTAGAAGTTTTTTTTTTTTTTTGTAAAGGCAATCCCTTAATGTCTTCATATGGCTCAGATGTACGGTGGCCCTGAGAGGCAAAACAGACTGCAACTTAAGAAAACACCAGCAATAAGAAAAACGCTGCAAAGGCACACAAAACACAACAGAAATAGGAAACATGAAAACAGAAATAGGAAAAAGCTGATTTCCAAAAGCACAAGAGAAGTGTTTCTGTGATCTTGCCTCCAGTATTGGGAAGTGTTTCTGGGGAGACAATACCCCGACGGACCAGTTGCAGGAACCCAAAACATGGTAGGCGTGTTTTATCATGATTCATATAATACTGATGACGGATTATTAGGCTAATAGTTAGACTAACACACTTACCTCTCATCTTTTCTTTCCTCACAAAACCAATAGATCCTCCACTTCTGTCTCCCAGTGCAGTTCTTAGCATATTTTGGTTCCTGCAACTGGTCCGTCGGGTTATTGTCTCCCCAGAAACACTTCCATTGTGTTTTTTTCCTATTTCCGTTGTGTTTTGTGTGCTTTTGCAGCGTTTTTCTTACTGCTGGTGTTTTCTTAAGTTGTAGTCCGTTTGACTCTCAGGGCCACCGTACAGATGCAACTTTGCATGTTCACTTCTTTGAATATTCATGCATATATAAGAGATGCATACTAGCCACCCACGTCTGCTTCTGTGTCTCTACTCTAAACAAGTTGCAATATTGGACTAATTCGGCCATGCCTCAGCCATCCGTGTTTGAGCTGTTAACTGATTTTGGAAAATAGGAAGAAGAAGAAGAAAAGTGAACTTTACAGTAGCAACATAGGCAACATGTTGTTCTGGTTTGTTCAGTCAGGCTAGTCACCTACTGTGTTGCCTGCTTATTTCACAGATATGTCTTCGAACACAGAAACAACACATCGTAGGGACATGCTAATAAGGTTAAAAACTTGAAAGCATGCACTGTTAACACATTCTAGACCAGGGGTCGGCAACTCTAGGCCTCGAGTAACGGTGTCCTGCAGGACTAGATGTGTCCTTAGTCAATTACAGCTGATTCAAATTGCTAAATGACCTCCTCAACATGTCTTGAAGTTCTCCAGAGGCCTGGTTATGAACTAACCATTTAATTCAGGTGTGCTGACCCAGGGTGATATCTAAAACCTGCAGGACAACAGCACTTGAGGCCTGGAGTTGCCTACCCCTGTTCTAAACCATCTGTTTCCTGTACTTCTTAAAGTAAAATATATAGAAACATTATCTGCAGGTACTTAAAGGCTTGGTAACCACAGGATTGTTATCTTTAAAGTCAGCTCTAACAGACTGAAAACTGTGCGAACTGATTAGAAGAACCCAAATTGTGCTTTCAAACAAGTCTCATGTATACCTAACGGGCTCATGTACAGTTGTGTTTTGAATAGCATTAAGGAAGACTTCTTTTCAGTTGCAAACTTGCCAAGTGCAGCTTAGAGGACAAGATTTTATTTTCATTCAAACTGCTGTTCAGTGTATTTGCTGTAGCCAACAATGGGTAGAGACCCTGCCTGTGTCCTGCATTGAGTGGGCAGATCTTTTCCCCAAATAACACCCTTCCCTTAACACTCTGGGGAGAGCAAAAGCAGCTGGCTGCAAACTTTCATTAGTGAGAGCTGCAGAAAAAAAAAGGCAAATATTTATCTTTGCACAGATTGCTGTGCAAGAACTGCACACAAAGCAATACTCTCCTTTCACGGAGTGCCACTGTGTGAGAACTGCGTAGGATGTGACTGGGTAGTCGGCGCTAGAGTCGGAGCGCCGTTGCTGAATATGTGAGAGTTGGTTTCTATGTGTGATTCCTCATATGTATGTGCGACTGTATTTTGATGGGAGCTTCCATCAGTGACAGTGTGTGTATTCACTTCCAAAAATGTGTGTGTGATAAATGCCCTACCTACGGCTTTGCACGTCTTAGAGGCAGGGTCCATCTCATAACCTTCATAGCACTCGCACTTGTAATCCCCTTTGTAGTTGATGCAGATCTGACTGCAGGCATCTGGGTTCTCACATTCATCTATGTCTGCAGAGAGAAACATGGCACAAAGACATAAAGATCAAACAACATAACTGTAGACACACACAGTCCTATTTGTCTGGAGACTGAGACATAAAAGAGCTAATATTTTCTGTTTCTAGCATGTTAACAACCTTTCTCAGCAGGATCCTCACTTCAAAAAAAAGAGAGATCTTTTGTTGAGAAATTTGAATGTTGTAACACTAATATTTTTGAGAAACAGACTAACACTGTTTTAACTGGATAATAGAAATGATGTTAAACACGTTTGTATATGGAAACAGCTTAAACCAAATAAATTAGCAAAAATTGAAAATCTGACATTTCTGAACGCATTCAGGGTCATATTTAAAGCTACAGGTCAAGGTCCTCCAAGGTCAGCGTAACCAGAATCTGGGGACAAAGGGGATGAACCTCCCAATACTGGAGGCAAGATCACTGAAGTAGTTAAACAACTCCATGGTGGAAGGTCCCCAGGGTGGATGAGACTGGACTCGAGTTTGTAAGCCTCTGGATGTTCTGAACTGTCTCAACTGACATACCTCTGCAAAATTGGATAGAACTTGGGGAGAGTGCCTCTAGACTGCCCTCTAGGATGGTGGTTCCCCTCTTCAAGAAAGGGCACCAGAGGGTATGTTACAACTTCAGGGGGATCCGATTTTCTCAGCCTACCTAGGATGGTCTGTGCTGGGATACTGAAGAGGAGAGTCCATCCAGTAGTCGGCCCCTAACTTAAGGAGAAACAATGCAGCTTTTGTCCTGGTTGTGGAACACGGGACAAGCTCTGCATCCCATTAAGCATATTTAAGGGGACGTGGGATTTTGTTCAACTATTGTCTTATTAACTTAGAGAGGGCATTCAATGGCATTGCTTGCTGTGTCCGCAGGGGCTGCTTCTGGAGTATGTGGTATTAGGCCCTTTGTTAAGGGCTATCTGGTCCCTGTACAACTGTAATGAGAGCTTGAGTCACATAGCTAGCAGTAAGTTGAACTGATTCTCGGTTTCTAGAGCTGAACTTTGTTTCTGCATCATTTCACAAGCCATTTACAAGCAAAATAATCAGAAACCAATTCCAAAACTCCCTTTTTCAGCGATCCCGGACAAGCCCCCTCTTGATCCCGTAAAAAGGTCCAGTGGTTGAGGGAAAGTAACAAAGGTGTCCGGGTTGAAAAAAGGAGGCAGAGAGGCAAAATGATTACATTAACAGATTTTATTAATGTTTCTATTGATAACTAAATTAAAAGAGACAGACCAGCCACTATTACCTTTTGAAGAAAGAAAACAAAACTCAGGTGATCATCACTAAACTAAAAATAAGTCAAAGGGGGTTAGTACCAAAACACACTCCTCTCCACAGAGTAGGAGCAATAGACAACCATACTCACAGCTCACTAGCTACAACCCAACAAAGCTCTCTCTGGCCCTAGAGCTCAATTTTCTCTGGATTTAAGCATTCTTAATTGCTGATGGGAGTCAGCCGTACAAAAACGGTGGCACCAAAGGCAGGAGATATGGCAGGACACATCCAAACAAGAACGATTTCAGGAGGAGGTCCTGCTAGGGCTGTAACAATGGGTGGACGGACCCATTAGGTAATCAGTGAAAATGTAATTAGTACTGAATAGGGAGTAGCAGTTTTTGTGAACTGATGTTTTGTTGTTTTGTTCTTCTGTACATCATTTACCGGTTTTTTATGGTGGAACACTTTCTGATCATCAGCATCCCAACATTTTACAAATGCCTCATCTTACATTCTGGACCTGGCAACCTCGCTAAGGAGACTGGTTGTTAAAATAACTTATTCATGCTCCCAAATCCAGAATGTCTGCATGCAATTAATAAGTTGCAACATGCATAAAAGACTAGCTTTAGATGAGGCAGTTTACTCCAGAGTGCTAACCCCATTTTTTGCATTTAAGTTAGTTATCATACTAGATTTTTGTCTCAACCGGGTAAAGCAAATGCAACTAATCTTAAACAGCAGTGTTTAATGAATCATGTTAATGTTTTCCTTAGACCTGAAAATGGCCATAGTTAAAAGTACCCTCGAACAAAACAACCACAGAATAGCACAGATAAAGTTCAGCTGATTAATGTCACTGCCCTTTGGTCGTGCTTCTCTGGACCAAGGTATGAGCAGCTCTGCTGCACTTTTTTTTCTCTTTACCTCCACACGTCTTTTTATCCAGGAGTTTGTAGCCAGAGGGGCAGTCACACTCATAACCAATTCTCTGGTCCTTGCAGATGTGGGAGCAGCCACCGTTGTTGTCTGCACACTCATTCAGGCCTGCAGAGACAGAGTGGCAGCAGAGGAAAGGGCAGGGATGGCAGAGAGGAAACAGTGAAAAATAAAATAAAGAGTTGAGTATTGTTCCAGTAAATTCCAGCAGGTTTTTAGACAGAATAACTTTGGCAACACAAGAACAAGATGGACAGGAAGACAATCCCACGGGTTGGTCTGTATGGACAGTTTAAATCATCCTGCCAGTAAAGATATTTTTGTCCTGTCTGTATACATCAACAATTCAAGTTTGTGTGTGATTCTTGTGTGCTCTACTAGTCTTAGCTAGTAGTTCCTGGAACGGATCCATTTTCCAACAGGAACCTTTGCTTATCCCAGGTGCTACTGCACTATATTGCCTATTGTAACACAAGCATGTGCTCTCCTTCATCCTCTAATCCAATTCTCTCCATTTCCTCTGTTTTTTTTCCTTTTAACAGAACATATTGGACTGAGTCATCCTTCCTTTCCCTTTTGTATCAGTTTCTGTGCCTCCATTTATCTCTTTTGTCTTTCAACTACCCTCCAGGGAGTGAAGAGGGATCTCTGCAGAAAGCTAAAGCTGGTACTTCATTACCGGTTTACATTAAAGATTTAAGCTTCAAGGCTACAGGTACTGCTGTGAGACTAAGACACTACTAGAGATAGAAAAAGAGAGGCAGCAAGACATTAAGGGAGACTCACAGGAAGAGGAAAAGAGTAGTATGGACTTTCACAGATTTGCATTTAATCAAAATTAGACTGGTAATTTACAGTAGAACGGAACAGCAACTGAGTATCAGCCTTATTTTAAACTAAAATAAGGCAAAAACATGAAAACCTGCTTAAAGCAGTTTAAGCAGGTTGTAGCAGAAGCACTAGAAAACAAAAAACAAAGTATGTGGACACTCATATCCATATTTCTATTCTCTTGTAATGTTGTATAGTTTGTACTGAGGTTTAGTTAAAATCCAAATCACATAAACTATAATGACTTTAGCATGGGTAAAACATGCAGGTGGCTGGCAGGAGGTTCTTTTCAGATACCAATAAACTCTTTCTAACATCTTAATTCTAGCGCCAGACAGACACTGAACTGTATGAGATGATGTCTGGAGCAATGTTGGAGTAAAATTCTTATATTTCTGTTTCTATACACATCGATTTATGGATCAATTTGTGGATCGATGTACATAGACACACATATACACAGAATGAGTGAGTAAGATTCAGAGTTTTACTAAATACCAAAAATAATCCGGCAATGTCATTCACAAATAAGATAAAGCTATATTACTGCTAATAAGTGATATTACTGTGTAGGCTCGGCTTAACTCAGCGCCATCTTCTTGGCTGTGATGTGTGCTAACTTCCAGTTCACAGATCATCATATTTAATTCTTATCATGGGAATCATGGCAGATTCTTCTCTCACCCCAACCGGTCGCGGCAGATGGCCGCCCCTCCCTGAGCCAGGTTCTGCCGGAGGTTTCTTCCAGTTTTCCTTCCCACTGTCGCCAAAGTGCTTGCTCGTAAGGGGTCATATGACTGTTGGGTTTTTATCTGTATGTATTATTTGTAGGGTCTACCTTACAATATAAAGCCTTGACTGTTGCTGTGATTTTGCGCCGTAAAAATAAAATCGAATTGAATATATCCATCAGCTGTGAGGTTAGAGGAGGATGCAAAGGCAGTGCGCACACATATAATTTTATACTGACACAACAGATGCCAGGCCACTCCAATTCAGAGAGGCTATGGGTCAAGTGCAGCGTCTCTTAATAACCTCAGACACTTTAACGTGTACATAAAGTAAAATCTCAGGCTTCAATTCCCTTTGTTTCATTAATTTGATACGATTCTATTAATAAGTATACTTTTCTCAGCCGCTTACATCTGATTGCGGATGAACTGCACTGCTTGTGGTGTCAAATGTGTGACCAAAGCTGAGGAAGCAGTAATTATCTGTGCTGTTTGGATAATCTCTGTGGCTCTTTATGGGTAACGTAGTCGTGTCACGCTCTCTCGGCTAAGATCGCACCGGAGGGCAGAGTCGTTTGGGTCTTTCATCGTAACAAGGTAGTTGAGAAATATCCTGATTTACTCAGCCTTGATCAAATGAATCTCCTTTACATAGAGAAGAGTGACCACCCACATTTGAACAAGCTAATGATCCCTGGTAGAGTGTGTGTATCAGTGTTCTCACATTAACGTGTGTGCGTGTAAAGAAACACGAAGAATCTTACCACACTCCTTCACAGGTTCATCTGACCAGTCCTTGCAGTCTTTCACGTTATCGCACACCTTGCTGCTGTCGATACACTCCCCGTTCTTACAGCGGAACTTTTTGGGCCCGTCGCATTTTGTAACTGTAGTGAAGACATCAGATGACTTAAAAGCCTAGACTCTTAGCAAGTGTTTTAATCACATTGAGCACCAAATTAGTGTTTGGCAACACAATAATTCAACCCTACTGTGATGAAAGCCTCTGGCGCGTCAGATTTTGTAGAGTACAAGATTCTAATGCAGATACAGTAAATGTCAGCAAAGCAATGCTGTCGATGTTTCTTGTGGTCTGTGGAGATAATTAGCCCAAAGGTTGACTCTTTTGACTCTCAGTGAGAAGCTTTAGGCAAAGCTTGATCAACAAATTGCTTAGTTCTATAAATAAGACAGGCTACAGGGAGTTAAGTGGAGGTTAACAAATGTTTGTCGCTATTCTAATTAGGGAAGCTTACTGAGAAAGACATATCATATGTATGGTAACTAATAGTAAACACAAGCTCAAAAAAAGAGAAAGGCTTCATGGATAATATATGCATTATACGGTTTGAACTACAGATGAGCCAGAGGCAGCTGAGCTCCCATCAAAGAGGCCCTTTAACTCTCTTGAAAGTAGAAGCTAAATAAAATGTAGAAGAGTAGCAGATGTGACATCCAGTGCCTATTAAATGCACGAAGCAACTCAGCTGCTACATATCTGTTCTGTGCAAGTTATACGCAGCTGAGTTGTTACAGTAAATAAAAATATCGCTGTAGCTTCTTTGCAATTCTTTGAATCATCACCTCCGTCTTCGACCACTCAGGAGATTTAAGTGGAGGGAACACAGGGGAGATTTAAGGCAGTGGAGATTCACAGCCTCTTATCTTCCCATGCCTCTAAGCCTATCTTTTGGTGGACATTTTTCTGATTAAAGTTTCTCATGGGGCCGAACTCACCAGAGAGGCCAACTGTGCTACTCTTCGTTATAGTTCCTGTGAAGCTAGTTCAAAGTATTAAAGTTGTAATTGGCCACTTTTTTTTTGAGTAAATGAAGTTTAAGAAAGGAGGCAGAAGCGAGAAGCAGAAGGCCTGAAAACTGAAACTGAAACTTTAAATAAAATCTGGAATTTTGACTCTGCATTTAGAAGAAAAGCCAACATTATTGGGAGGAAAACAAAATAGAACAATATGTTCTTCTAATAATAATCGGGATGTTTGCTTGTTTCATGGCCGTCCTCCTTTTCCGTACTCGCGAGACGCTTACCGTTGACACAACCTGCTTCATCACTGTAGTCCGGACAGTCGTGAACTTTATTACACTGCTTGGTGCCATGAATACAGGAGCCATCGCCACACTGGAACTCATCAGGTCTGCACGTAAGCAGTGCTGAGGAACACAAAACACACAGAGTTAAGAATTAGCTGAGTATTCCCATTAGTCTAATCCACGAAAAGACAATGATAAAGTTCCACAATGAAAATTCAGAGCATTTTAAATTGTTCACAAAGTCAAATTCAGCCCTTTTCCTCTCACATTGCATTCCAGTATTCAGCTCTAATCTATGATACGCACCTCTTGATAGGGCATAAATCCTCATAAACTGCTATGCTGAAAAGAAAAGCATTCATGTATTCATCCAGCATCTGAAGCAAACCCACATCTAGTGACCTATTGAGAAGGTGTGTGCATGTAAATGTGCATATAGACATTTGTGCTTGCTCTAACGTGGAGGGACGGTTTATTTAACTCATTTGTCTTTTTAACTGGCTATTTAATTATTCATGTGTTGTGTTTTGGACTGGCTCCGCCAACGGAGCAGAGGCAGACATGATCAATGACTGTGGAGCCGATAAAAAACACACGGCAGACAATCTTCGCATCAGGAAATATGGTATTAACACAGCCACACATGACGGTTTGGGCACATTTGGGTTTTCAGGCTCATAGAGGCATTATTAAATGAGCAAAATTAAATGCAAGCTTGCAGCAGGACATGTGAATGCCAGGAAAAGGGGAAGCTGAGACATACTTTGAAACACTCAGACAAAAAATAAATAAAATAAAGACAAACAGATGTTCATGCTAAAGCCTGGACCATCGCAAAATGTGCCGATTCCTTCATCCAAATTATTGGGATGTTAGCTCAGATAATAATGATAAATCCCCGGGATGAATAGTTATAATAATGGATTGGCATCTGCGGAAACGTTGACAGGACGGAAAGAAGGAAAGTTGCGATACGATGTGACCATTTCTCATTTCCATTAACCTTCTGTCACTCTGCTCACAGTCGCTTGTCTCAGTGTGTCCGCGAAGAAGCTCGAGGTTATTGAGACAGATGTTTCGAATAAGATGGCAAATGATACGTAAGGAGCGCGTGTGTGGGAATGAGCAGAGCCTGATGGAAACGAGGCGAACGAGGAAAGAACAAACTGGAGGTATAGTATGCAGTTATTGTCACAATCCTCATTTACACTCAAACGGTGCTAAGCTGTCTTCTATGTTCTCGTTTAAATTGCCATCCCTCCATTCTCTTCTGCTTAACCTTATCACGGTCGCTGTGGGGGCTTCAGCCTATCCCAGCTATCACGGGGTGAGATGCAGGGTACACCCAGGACAGATTCCCTTTTTTTTTTTTTGGTTAATAGAGAGATTTTTGGTCTATTTTTAAATGTTTTTTAGGCAGTTAGCAAACAGTTTGAAATGTTTTGGAAAAGATATCAGTTGGTAGCAAGGATATTTACGTTAATTATTTTAGGAAAATAGTCTGTTTTAATAAAATATACTCTAAGCTGTCGGCTGCTCTGTTTACATGTTTAGTGAATTTTATTTTCAGCTTCCAATTCTCCAAGCTAGCAGTTAATAACTCAGTGAATAATGCATTGAACTTCCAAACAAAGCCGGTGTTAGCATTAGCTAATCAAGTCAAAGCTCTCATTAAAACATGCTCAGGTCCAGTCAAAGAGACTAAAGTGGGTCTGATTGAAACACCAATATCAAGGTCATAGTTCTCAAACCAATACATGACATATCATCGTCCATGTTTGACTTTTATTTACATTTATGGCTGAGACAAGTCTTGATTATACTCCGCTGTGGAGACATGAAGGATTAGTAGTCATTTCCTGTTATATATATTTCCTTTAGGTCTTTTGTGGTGCATGCATAGTTGGTGCACACTCGTGTCAGTTCTCCACAGACAACTCTGCACAATAACACGCACAGGCAGGCACACGGGCATCCTCAAAGATCGATGCTCAAAGTCTGATAATGAAATTCGTGTCATTCAGACCTGAGTGGATTTTAGCATACTTGCAGAAAGCAGATTCGAGGCTTTAGAGTGACGTTTCGACCATGTCACAGATTTAGACATTGTTGTCAAAATATAACCACATAAAAGTGACCAATCGTGTAGTGCTTACCTACATAATTATTCCAATCTCGTAAAAGACGACTCCACAGACCCATGTAATTCTGTCTGGAGTGCAGCAGCCATTAATTTAAGGATAAGGAGGGTGTGTACTGTGATAAAGGGCAAGCCGTGATCTAAACAGTGAAACAACATGTACTCTGTGATTTCTGCTTTATTTTTTGTACTAACACCTTATTATTGTGGGTGCATGTGTGTGTTAGAGCTTGCACCTGGCTGCGCGTGCGGCTGCGCACTGTGCTTGTATCATGTCTTATGTGTGAAGTTGCTGTCATCTCTCTAAGTGGTGTGTGGGCATGTGAAGAGGAGACCACATGGGGGTCACGCTTGATGAAGGACCTTCACCTTACACAGGCTCAGATGGGTTTGTCTCTTCTTGCACAGGTCACATGGTTGCATGGCAACACATTTGTGGATCGTCACGATAAAATTTGAATTGATCTTCCTTTAGTCATTTGGTGACACATTTGTCACACAGTCTTTGTTCAGAGCAGAGCCGGTCTTCAAAGCATAGTCCTCCAGTACATTTAAGCTGCTGCTCTACAAAACAACTGATTACTTTTTGGTATCCATCCGTAACTTTCATTAAAGGCGATAGTTGGCATTAGCTTCAAGTAAAGATAAATGACACAAAAGTACTAATACAAACCATTCATCCTAATTTCTAAAATTAATAAAACTGGATTCTTTAGGCTGATCAGTTACTTCACTACCACTCTCCTCAGACTGATCAGAGTTGAATTGTGCCCGTTGTTATGGAATAATCAAAGATAATTAAAAAAGATGTTTTGATTAAGGAGCATGCCAGTGGTGTGACTCGTTCCTATGTTTTCTAATTGCTTTGAACAACAATAAAGCGAACGGCACAGGGGGAGCACATGGTGGCAAAAAGAAAAAAGCTGACTTACGACAGTTTGCTTCATCTGATTTATCCTTGCAGTCGGGGTCGCCGTCACACTTCCAGTTCAAATGGACACACTCGCCGCTCCCGCACTGGAACTCGCTCACCAGACAGCGGGGTTTCTGGGGCTCCGTCCTCCGGCTGCAGCGCTCCATGGACTCGTCTGACTTGTCCTTGCAGTCGGGGTCGCCGTCACAGCTCCACAGGGCGGGGATGCACTCCGAGTCGTTGCAGCGGAATTCATGCTGCCCACAGGTGGGAGCCGAACATTTCTCCTCATCGCTGGCGTCCCCGCAGTCGTCGTCTCCGTCACACACAAAGATCGGTGCCACACATTTCCCGTTACGACACTGGAAGTCTTTGGAGGGGCAGGCCTTGCCATCTGCAGGAGGAAAAGTACATTAAATTATAATTGTATATGTATTTTATTTAATTCTCATTGATTATTATAACCTGTAATATTTAGCAAATTAATATCAGTCTAATAATTACAGAATATCTTTAGTAAATAGCCTTTTTTCAAGTCATTAAGAAACATCCATTCAGAGTGGGAGTAGATCAGGGGAAATACGAGTTAAAGGACGGCTATAGTTCAACTTATCTCTGCATTTAATCAAACCCAATCAGAGGTGGGAATATGCACACCAATATGTCTTTTTACGCCTTCTCAACAGATGGTAGTAATGTTAATGTTAAAATTTAGAGTTAACAAGAAGAGAGTCGTTCCACAGCTTCCTTTTTAGCCCTGGAGCTTTTAGTGACTGGCATGAATCAAAAGGAAAGATTGATCAAACTGTCGACAGTTGCGTGGCGCTGAAGAATACCAGCACAGCTTCCTTGAAAGTCTGACAAGACAAAATGCGGCAGGTGCAAGAACAAAGCGAAGGGATAAAGAACCAGGAAGAAAACATAAACTTGCCCTGTAGAAAAAGTATAAATGATGAAATATTTAAAAAACGTAAACACCACCTCAAGAGACTCCAAATACTTTCAACATATAAAGATGCTGCTGACCATGTATGGGACGAGGTCGAGGGCAGCAGGAGTCCAGCGTATATGTATGGCTGTATGATGAGCACAGCTGTAGAAATGTCACTCCTAGAGTGTGTGTGCGTTTATACATGTGTGTGAATGTTTGGACAGAAACACCTGTCAGGAATGAATATTCATGTCCATGTCTGCATTTAGATTTTTTCCAGGCTGGTAACTAAAGACCTGCGACGAAAAGTATGATGCCATTTCAGCTTTTAATGTGTTGTGTTTCAGTGTGCATGTGGTTGTTCTGTTGGTGTTGTTTTATATTACTGTGCTTATGTTTCCTTTCAGCTGTGGCATTATCAAATTCCAGACAGGGTGGACAAATCAATTTGAATCATATAATCTCCTCAAAAAAAGGGGGAAAAAAATCAAAACAAACCACTTCACTGATGCAACGCTCCTCTCTGGGCGACCGGCATAACTTCTTCATTTTCTCTCTCTTTTTTTTTTTACCAACCCACACAGTACGCCAAAGGGACTCATTATGATAATAGGCTATCGGATTCCCTGTTAGCTATTACTACTAGCATGCTAATCATCCCCACTCAGATCTAAGTAATTAACATGAGCACAAAAACAACATCAGCAGTACCCCAGCAGAAAGTACGGTTGTGCAAGATGCATAAAGTTACAAACGGACTGTTTTCAAACTTTCTGCATCAACAGCGAGACACACTTTCTTTATGAACATTTCAAACAGATTTTTGCTAGATCCCCGAGGACGATTATGTGTTTCTAGTTAGATTAAACACCTTTTATGCTCTAAAGAGTCCATCATTATAGCAGAAGGCTTGGTCAGCCAGGTGTGTGGGATATAAACAGCAAGGCTGGGATAAGAAGCTTGTTAGTATGGTTCCCACTGGGAGACTGAATGACAAAAGACACAGTTGGCTCATAATAGTTCTTCCTTCTACTACAAAAATAAGTAGGCAGTTTTTTTTGTCTTAACACTATAATGAAGTTTAGGTTTTCCCTAGCATTTTTCCCTAGATGCTAAAGTGACATCAAAACAATAGAAGCTTTTTTGTAAGGAACTAATGAGTCGCAATATACACCCGCACCTAAAGTGCACTGTGTATATGAGCTACCCCTTGTTTTTCTGTAAGTGCAAACATATCTGAAAATACAGTAAGGCAAACATTTAGTTTCTACAATTCTAAAAAGTTTGAAAATCAACATTTGGTTTTTGACCACCTTTATTCTTCAACATGACCTGAACTTTCTTGGGTAAATTTTACTTGTAATTCTTTAATTAGCCTTCAGGAACAGTTCTCCAGGCTTCTTGAAGGACATTCAAAGCTTCTCTGTGGAAGTTGGCTACCGTTTGTTCTGTTCTCTGTCGAGATGATCAAACATTGCTTAAATCAGAGGCTCCCAAAGTGTGGGGCAGAGCCATTGCAGAGGGGGCGCGGTATGAAAAGAAAGAAAGAAAAAAAAAAAAAAGATGCTTGGACGCTGTTAGCATAATTGACAGGTTTTTGACGGGGCTTCCACACAAACGCAAAGCAGGAGATGAAGCATCGCCAAATATGTTTCCAAACCAACTTCTTTCTAAGCCAAAGAGTAGAAAATATGGTGAAGCATATCTTCCCTTTGGCTTCATCTGCACAAGTGCCGAGGTAGGTCTCCCCCGCAGAATTGGTTTTCCCTGTGTTGGGAGCAGCGCTGGGCTCTCCAAATCACGGACAAACAGTATCCCACATTCTTGATTTTTAGTTCACAAACACTTCTTGTAGTAACTAACTACTCCTGACATTTTGGCGATGTTAGCTCTTTATACAGTAAAGTTACTGGGGAAAGATTTTTCTTGTAATTGATGATTTGAACCAAAAATACTACTACTACTTCTTTTATTCTTGTTTTGATCCTTATTAACGACTTCTTGAACAGTAGTTTGGCGAGATGCATTTCTTAGGTCACGTGTCAGGTCTTTGCTAGATTTCTTCCCATTTCTGTCAGACATTACATTCAAATACTGTTCATCTGCTCAAAGTCTTTAAGGATGCACTGCACACCATGCCCTAATGTGCCAGGTTTTTAGCCAATAGCTATTTGAGTGATGGCACCTTTGAAGGGAAACTATTAGGAGGTGGCTCAAGACTTCTGCACAGTACCGTACGACACAAGCAGCAATAACTATCTGGCAGCACTGCTGCATATCAGGGCCTGGGATATAAACTGGAAATTAAATATAGAAAATAAACAGCCTATTCTCACAGTCAGCCACCCAAGTGACTCTGACATTCTTGTGTCTCACACCTCAAAAAAGTGATAAACCATGAATCTGTTATTTTCAAAGGAGTCCTGTCCTCAGGGAGTTTGGAGCCCTGTCAATATGTGAAGGACCAACAGTACATTAGGCAGGGTTGGTCATATGTAATGAGTATATAGATATGATCAGTCGCATAAATTCAATAACGTCATATTTGGATTCCACATTGGTAGAGCACAAATGATCCAAATTGACACTGCGTAACATTAAAACCATTTTTGTCCCTTTTCCTTTTTTTTTTTAAACCACACCAGTTAACACAGAAAAAGAATTTCATCTTTCAAACCTTTAAATAGGTGCACAGTTCTTTCCAAAGAGGGAATTAAAGTATTCAAACACAGGCGTTCTTAAAAGCACTTCAAACAAATTAGCTTATAAAATTAGACTCTTGCAAAGCCATTTTCTTTTGCCTCTTAGGTCACAGGAATTGTAAGTGAAAATGTCGCCTAATATGACCAAAACTACTGAAGTAGAAAGTAGCAGGTTTGTCTCAGATAACCCCAGTTCTATCTCTGTTTCTTCTGGCTTCACATAACCAGCTCTAAGAACACCCTACAGAGATCTTTAGACTGTTATTTTTTGCATCACTGACTGCCCACTCTGTGAATGACAATTTAAAGTTACTGCACTTATAATTAACACAATTTGCTGATGCTGAAAAGCCATATTTGCCCGTGTCAGCGTGATGCAGTGATTAGTGCTGTCAATAACAGCAAGACTAAAAGTTCGAACCTTTTGGCCGGCCTTTCTCTGACGAGTTTGAATAATAATTAAGGAAGAAGGACGGTATGACCTGCACAGAGCTTTCATCTCAACATCATCCACCGAGGCTGGAAGTACATGATAAGATATCGAGGCATCCTACATTCACAACGGAACATTGACGAGTTGCTCTAAACAACCCTTTTGAAGTGTTTTGCTTTGGTGTTCTTTGCATGAAGGAAATTTTCAAAAACAAAAAAAATGGTAGTGATTAACTTACTAACCTAGCAGGCAAAACACGTTACTCCATCCTGATGTCCGACGCTGGACGTTGGTATTACTGCAGGACAAAAGTGTTGTTTTGTTTACCTGTGTTGGGCCAAGACTACTTAGATAATCTATCAATGGGAGAAAAGTGAAGATATGAAGAGACATTTTGCAATGAGTTTTACAATGTAACACCAGAAAAATTTTGGTATTCTAATTAATTTGTCACATAAATTGTGTCATTACAAAAAGCTGATCTACAGCTGAAATGAGCCGACACGGACAGTCTGGGTTTCTGCGGAGAAGCAGGGACTGGGAGGCAGGGTTAGGAGAGGCGTGATCACATGTTGGTGCCATAATCTCAAAGATTAGTGTACCCGGTGATTATTGTACCCGATAGCAGAGCAGAAGACCTCAGTACTGTTTTTGCCCACCAGGTGGGTATGTCCCGGTAGCTCGGACATCAGATGAAAACTATAGATTGCTGTCAGTTTTAAAACTTGATAAATTCCCAAAATCACTTTGGTCTTTGGTTGATTACTGTTGGTGGCCTCTGCATTCATTCAGGCTTAAACGAACCCTTAGAAATGGATACACTGATAGATCTGAGAATAGAAATATTGGATGTTGTAGTCTGAAAGAGTTAAGACTCCTGACTGTTAATTAAACACACCCATCCAACAGATTAGTGGACCAATTACAATTTTAAAAAGGTAATCAGTAAGCTGTACTCAATTCCATCTTGACGGTTACTTTCCCCTGTAGGTGACTGTGCTTAACATGGGGTCAAAGCTTTTACTCCATCCATCCATAGACCCACCAGTTAACAGCTAATAGATGAACCAATAAGATAGGGCACAGCTCGTTGACCTTGATCTAAAGGACAACTGAACTCTCTTTCAGCATGGAGCAGAACATAGCAAACAGCTATGCATACACGCACACGCAGAGATTAAAAGATAAAGAATCTTTAATAAAACACAAACAGCCACAAATATACAAATGGAAAATAAAAGAGCCCAAAAAAATATTGGGCACACACCCACACACACACACACACATCTCTCAGCTTTTGTCCACGAGTCAGTGAGTTTAATGTTTCTGGAGCGAGGAATCCAATCAGACTGTGGTCTAACATGTCAGGCACTGAGCCGCGGTGTGTATGCACATACGTGCACGCACACATACACACGATCTTGTCCACATACGTACATTTGTCTGATCACTTCAGTTCACCAGGTGCACTAGCAGTAAAGCAAGCTGAAGATCACAGATCAGCTCCTAACAACCAGAAATGGAGATAAAATATTTACTTCGCAGTGATGTGTAAAATGCTGCATTTAACTAAACTGCAGCTCTGCTGGAACAAAAAAAGAAGAAAACAGCAACACCTGAAAGCATTTTAACACTGAGCAGACTTAATGGGCCGTATAGAAGACAAGCAACATGATCATCTTCTCTATGGAATATCAATATGTATGGCTTATCTTTCACACAAGAGCGTCAATAAAAAAAAAAAACACATCCGTGTCAATTCAAGCATGCCTTGTACCATCAGATACACGAGGGTAATTGTAAACAAACTGCCATCTATATTCATGAGGATTGATGCTAGGGGAGCAAAAAAAAAAAAAAAAAAACTCAAACAGCAGGATTTTTTTTTTTTGGCTTAATTATTCAATATTTATTAAAAAGTTAGAAAGTGCAGATGAAACTAAAACAAAGGCATTCTTATCCAACATCAGAAAAGCATTTTGATAGGTCCAAAATGTAATCTCTGCTAGCTCACGGTTGACTTTGGACCTATGTTGCATGAACTGTCACTTTGCCTACAGTCTTCACTGCTGAAAACCTAACCTGCAAAAGCAGGAATCCCCCTCACCAAAACAAAGGCAAATGTCATATACTCAGGAAAAAAAAAAAAGCAAATGCCCTTTTCAAAGAAACGGTGCTTTATAATAAAGGGACCGCAGAGGAGTGATGGTAATGCATCGCATACTATACTTACCATATTTGTACAAATGACACCAAGAGAGAGCAAAAGAGCTCTCCCTCCATCTCTCACTGACATATCTGACCTACTTTTACTGGAGCTCAGGAGAAAGTACAGTATTAAAAGTTAAAATCAGTGTGGAATTACATGACCTCTGTTTTTTGGGGGGTTTTGGCCCACCAATAAGAAAATTCACGAATTTCACAGTTTTCTTGGTCTCCACAACTTAAAAGCATTCAAGAAATATCTTCAAACATTGTGTGAGAACATTTCTGAGAACAGGTACCTAATGTACTATTTGCTGTGTGTCAGGGAACATTACCCTTGGAATCATTAAAACAGCAAACTGTCAGAGAAAGAACAAGCCAGAGGCGTCAACTTCCCAGCATCGCCTTGCAACAACATGGCTGCGTGTCACCGGCGTTTTGAAACGTTAACCTGATGCCACTCTGAATCTAAACACTGAGAAGTAGACAGAGGGAGAGGCAGCTTTTGATCATAATTTTAAATTACGCAGTTTAATGTCTCCTTGCACTTTGAAATGAAAGCATAGTACAAATTAAGTAATTGGAGTTAAAAAAAAAAGAAATCATGGAATGATATATTATAGACCAAATTGTATTCTAAATTTTTGACTCATCTTTCTCCAACAGAAATCAAATATTCTTCAGAAAGTTCTTCGCACAGTGGTTGCAGAAGTTTGCATAAATGTTCAGCACTTTAAGTCTAGAGTGTAAATGTTACACCCCTGGAAATGGGGGAAAGAATCATAAGAGTGCTTTTCAGTTGCTTCTCATGTAATAGTCTAATGCAATCAAAATTGAACATAAGTATTTTACATTCTGCACCGCTCAATGTGAGGGAAAGAGCTAATTAATAAACCAAAATAATAATAAACTGCTGACTATTTGTATGTTTTCTAGATACAGATATGTTTACTAGCTCCTGCTGTTAGGTACTATATAATTGCTGTTAAGCTAACTGAAGTTCGTTATGTCTAAGTATTCAAAACTATCATAAAATGCTGATGGTGTCCTGGGGCATCTCCTCCCCGATCTGGACCAGGATATCACTGAGCTCCTGGACAGTATGAAGTGCATCCCGATTGCTAAATTGAAAACCTTACCAAGTTTGAGTTTGACATAGCAAACCTGGCACTGACAAGTATTGATGTCCCATGCTGGAGGAGTTGAACTACCTGTGCAACCTCTGTAGGGTATCAGTAGTAGCATTGACCCTACTAGCGAAAAAACAGTCTGAAAAGATGAGGAGGGAAAGCTGCTATTAGCCTCCACCCAATGTGTCTCATTGTTGCCCCTCTGGTGCATCTGTTGTTAATTTCATTAACACCAAAATAGCTGAATTAACAACCTCCCAATTCTACTTGACTGACCAGATCAATATTCCAGGAATTGACTTAATGGTACACTTTAATTAAAAAGTTTTCCTTTCAGCTTAAGATTTCTCCAGTAATTGGACAAAAATGTTACATGTTTAAATACAGATATATTGAAAACAAACACAGAGGTTCTGTAGTGTAGTCAGACTAAGTTCCACGAGGAGACCCAAAACCAGATGGTGTAATAATCCACCAAATCAAACATGCGGAGCTACCTGCTGTGGTGAATAAGGAAGCTGACAGTGGCCTTCATGTTGACAACAAACACAAATGAGTCTAACTAAAGCACAATCTGATCAATTCGTATCAAAATCCGTTCTATACCATTTAATACAGTGAAGCAACAAATGCAATCGATTTTTTTTTAAAATCACAAAATAAATGTAAGCATTCCAATTTTGGCTTCCTTGCTCTGCCTTTCAAAGCTTTCAATCACCTGGGGTTAGACCGTCGTTGCTCAGAGTAAAACCATGTCAAACTAAGTGTGAAAAGCCAGTGAGAATAAAGCCTTGATGCAGCGTGGCAGCTGAGCCTGAGGAATCCGACTGAAATGGCAGCTTAGACGAAGAGAAAAATGGCACAAAACTTATTGAGACTCTGAAAGTCTCTAAGCAACCTGATTAGCATACTCTAGGGAAAGACTTCTCTTAACCACCTTCATGATGAGCTGGGACTATAGGGACTGTGCACACACACACTGAACACAAACGCAGCCCAACATGGCCGGTATACTGAATAGAACAGGATATTTCAACAGCTCAATCATTATGCCATCTGACAGCAGCTTAGAACTGAATATTAACAGCCTCACAAGCAATCACTGCAGACTGAAAATGTGTGTGTATGTCTGTATGCAGCTCCTGTATGATGAATGTCCCGGTGGTCTAGATATACAGTACACATAGACGTCCATTTGCACAAAGAGCACTCTGGGCATGTAAGATTTCAGCCACTGAACGTTAAAACTGACATGCCCGTTACTCCCTTCTCTTCCTCAGTGTTAACTCTTATCACTGTCGTCAAAGGAGCTTGCAAAGAAAAGCGTCTGGACTTCTTTAAGTTACTTGAAGACGTTTCACCTCTCATCCGAGAAGCTTTTTCAGTTCTAAGGTCAAATGGTGGAGAGTCCCAGATATAAACCTAGTGGGAGTATCCCCCCACAGAGGGACAAAAGGACCCCTGATGATCCTCTAATCGCCTGAGCCAAGGTGTGAAACTGGGTGTGGGTCCCAATCAGCCAGAGTTTCGGGTGAGTTCATTGTAAAACCTGGCCCCACCTTATCATGCGAATTCCTGAGATCAGATGGCCCAGGATGTGAGTGGGCGTTAAGGCGTCTGGGAAGGGATCTCAAAACTGGATTATAGATGGCAGAGAGTTGGTGTCGTAAATTATTCCTTCTCTCTGCTACATAGTGTGTAAGCCACATAGCCATGCTCGTCTGCTTGCCTGTCCGAAAATAATTGTATTATTATTGTCAGAAGATTGAATTTATTATAGGCTGGTCATTAATTGTGGTGCTTGACATGACAGCACAATGACCAAATTACAATTTTGGATGGCTTGAATTATATGACTGTCATGGTGCTGGGTCTTTGACCCAGTATTTAGAGTTGTGGTTCTGGACTTGTTATTGGTTGATAGTTTATGTTCTAGCTCATGAATGTTATTTTCCAATGCCTCCTAGTTTGTTATTTATAAGTCTTGATTTCTGGTTTGTTTATGTTTGTTTCCCTTCGTGCCCAGTCTGTCTCTGTGTCCTGTCATCAGTGTCCCTGTACCTTTGATTATTCCTTCTCAGTGTCTGGTCTCTCTGGGCTCTGTCTCCGTGAATATGTTTGGATATCCCCAGTATGTCATGTCATAGTGGCCTTGCCCCGAGTCCCAGTTTTGAGGTCACGTCTCTGAATCTGAGTCTCTGTGTCTGTTACTTCTTGTTTTATTGTCTCCTCTCTCGTCTGTGTGATGTTCAGTTTTAGACGCTCTCAGAATTGCTGTAATGCAACATTGTGTAGCACTGGACATGATCCTGGCTGAGAAAGGAGGATTGTGTGTCTTATTCAACACCACACGCTGCACCTACATGCCAGATAATGTACATTCTTTAAACATGGCTTCAGATTCTAAAGAGACTGTTGATCGGCGTTGGAGTTTTCCTGGTTTTATTTTATTTTTCTTTACTTGTGTTATTCCTTGTTTAAAAGCTGTAATTTCACAGATGCGCCCCAGGGTGGCTGTGGCTACAATGTAGCTGCCATCACCAGTGTGTGAATGGGTGGATGACTGGATATGTAAAGCGCTTTGGGGTCCTTAGGGACTAGTAAAGCGCTATATAAATACAGGCAATTTACCATTTACCATGACTGCCCTCGCGAGTGAAAGACAACTGCAGTGTTTGTGTTTTCTAACTCAGGTGTCTCAAGCTGAAGAACTACGGGGTGATTTAAAGACATCCCCTGTCAGCTACCCTTGTCTCGTTAGTTATGATTCTCTTCAGCTGTGTTCCCCAGGTGTGTCCACTTCCCTTAATCACCCTCTTGTGTATATGTTGTCTGCATCGCTCTCTATTTGTTGACACATACTCTGTCATTGACGGTGACGTTTTCTAAATGTCAAGTTAGCTTGTTGTCAGTTAGTCAATTCATAGTATGCCCTGTTATTGCAGAGTTGTTTTTTTGGGATTTTTTGCTTTTTTCCCCCCATTAAAAAAGTCTGTAGTTAAGAGTTTAGTTTGCCGAGTCTACTCTGTTCACCTCATACCTGCTCACATGACAACCATTGACTTTACTTAGTGCCTGGTTTTAGTCTGACAAAAACTATTAAGTCATAACTGCTTTAATAATTTGAATGTGGCTCATTGTTGCTTTAAATTCTTTGCTAATGGCTTTTAGTAGAGCAAGACAATCACATAATGTGATTATGTATTAGCAAATTACTGACCACTGCATTAGCAGCAGCCATTTAGGTGACAAATAAATCATTAAGTTAAAAATAAAAATAGCAATAGGGCTTTGAAAACATTTGCTTGCCTGTAAAGTGTGGTGGGTCCTTCAGCTGTCTAGAGCTCGCTGGGCAGGAAAAGCAGTAAAGTGAAAAGATCCTAGATCTGACTCGAGCTAAGCGGTGTTTGCACCTTGATCAATTTTCAGACAAACAGGCTTCACTGTCATCTCCAAGTAATACTGAGAGGGTGTGTGTGTGTGTGCTTGGCTTTGGGGGGTGAAAGAGGAATTGAGTAATGTTCTTAAAACCATCAATGGAAGAAAACAGTCTGCTCGAAACTGAAGTGCAACCGCCTCTGGGTGCCTAGTGAGCCTGTTTGTGTGCTGGCGCTCCATTACATTACACCTACGCGCACAGTGAGAGCAGTCAAAGGATTATAAATGAAGGAGAACATAATGGGAAGAAACTCTGAGACAACTGCTAGCACTCTGTATCTATGCAGCCACCTCTTGTAGTGTAAATGTGGGTGAAGCAAGATTAAAGAGGGAAAAATGCATTACGACGACTAGACTTTTTTTTTTATGTCAGTGCACTCTTCTTCGTCTTCTTTGATCTGTTATCAAATAATGGAGTCCATGTTTTCTTCTATAGCTTCCTATAATAAAGAAGCTACATATTGCATGTGTGTAGATGCATAGGAAAAGGGGATGTGCAGGAATATGTTTTCATTTGTGTAGTTTTTATCTGTGTTTTTCATTAGGATACTTACTCTGTGCAGAAAGCACCTGAGCTTTCTGATAAACGTGTTTATTAAGATGTGCAACTTTTCCCCCTCACTTGCTTCTTTTTATTTTCCATCAGAAAAACACACATCTACAGTACACAATAATCTCTCCCTCTGCTCGGCTCCTCTCTGCCCTGCTATAAAACACCATCTAACATATCCCTGGGCATCCATTTGGCAGCAACTTGCTGTAATGTAACGCAGCAGCACTGGCTGATGTGAAAAGAGCAACAGGTCCTCGGGGCCTGCGGGAGCTTTCACACTACTGTCTTTCTCCCTTTCTGCAGATGAGGACAGAGAGGGGAACAACACACAGAGAAACAGTCTGCTGGAAATATCTGGAGCGAGTATTAGCACTGCAGAGAGATGAAACTAAAGCAAAGACAAAAAGAGGCATATGCACTGGGCATAGATAGAGATGCCTTCACTGACTGGAGACTATAAAACCATCACATTAGAGTGTGAAGAGGAGAACTAAAAACACCAAAGATGTGGTAATGCTATGTTTAAGTGGAAAACTTTAAGGTTCAAAAATAAAGCAAATGCAGATTTCCTCAAATGGCCAAAAGACAAAAACATGTTCAGGACCATGTAACTCCTGCCTTCATCAGAGCAATGGAGAGTGATTTTCTACACAACAAAATCTACAACCTACTGACCTGACCTACCACTGATGGCAATACTGACATGGGCAGCTCTAGTAACTCACTGTCGCAAAGGTGCCCTCTCAGCACAATGAGAGGGCACTTGAACACTGCAGTACTATGGAATAGTCTTGAGCCACCCCTCATTTTTTTGTTTTTTTTCCAAGGAAAATGGGAAATAACTGCACTAATTTACTGAAATGTGTGCAAACATACATGGAATTCCATCACAAGGGAAAGGACTGGGTTTGTACAATTCTATTAAGCTTGAATTTTAAAAACAATTGGTATGACCACCTTTATTCTTCAACAAATCTATTTGCAAAGCTTTCTTTAAGTAGTCTTCAGGAACAGTTAAGCTTACATGAAGGACATATAAAGCTCTTTCTTGGATGATGGCTGCCTTTTTTGGTCCTCTCTGTCAAGATGATCCCACACTCCTTCAACAATGTTGAGGTCTCTGGGGAGGCCAGTCAATGACTGACAGTGTTTCATTGTGTTCTTATCCAGTTATGATTTTATTGCATTGGCACTGCCTTCGGGATCATTGTTATACTAAAAAATAAAGATGTTGCCAATTGGACATTTCCATAAAGCACTGGTGGATCAAAACCTAATGGTACTTTCCTGCTGTCACAATTCCATCAAATTTGACAAGAGCGCCAACATCCCTGGCTAAAATGAAGCCCAAAACCATGACAGAGCATCCACCGTGTTTTACAGATGGCTAGAGGCACTCACTGTACCTCTATCCTGACCTCCTCTGCACATTTCGATGATTTGAGATAGGTTTTGATGAAACTTGAACAAGAAATCCTTGTTATAAGCAAGCACACAATGTCTTTGAGGTACATGAAATAAGACTAATCAGGATAGCCTACTTCTACATAGACTTGCTCCTTGACAATTTTAAATGACAAAAATACAGAACATTCAAGAATAAGAGTGTGACAGGCCCAACTGGACAAGGTTATCATTCCCAATAGACTAGGTGTGGGTTAGGGTGTCTGTATGAAAAGGCTTATGTTGGAGCTATGTAACTGTAATCTTTTTGTTTGTTTGAATACATACATTAGCATGAATGCAGCATTTTTATTGCTGTAAAGATAAAGTAGCCTGGCTCACTGTGATACAGTTGTGCTGCTTCTACAGAAGGGTTAGTACACTTAGAAGAAAGTAACAGAGAGGAAGAGGATGTGTCAAGCAAGATGGATTTAAAAAAAAAGATCTTTTACAAAAATCGACTTTCTACTTTCTCCAGGTAGAAACGACAGAAGCACATTCAGTCACTCAACTGATATGTTGAAGAATTCAAAATGTCAGTTTATTGTTGTACGAGGAAATTAGGACCAGTGTGTAAGATTGAACTGCCTCTATTAGCATAAATATCATATGTTATTCATAATTCTGTTTTCATTTGGGTATTGTTGACTACACATGGTATATGAATCATGTTATTGTTAGGTCGGAATGAGCCCCTTGTATCTAGAGCTCTAGAGAACAGCTCAATGCATTAAAATTATATGTTGAGGTGGCAAAGGACACTTTTCTGGCATTTGTTGGTTGAATTCTTCACCTAATAAAACAGAAATTGGAAAAAAGGGAGTTCATCCATCTTGAAAATACTCTATCAGTGTTGAAAAACCCCCAAAACGTTTTAGCATCTGCACACTATGAAGCATGCAAACACATAGCTTGCAGCAGATGTGTGCCTAAACACATGCAATTTCACATTAACATAAATTAAAGGCTCATAAACTTTCTTCAGAGGCCTCCTCTTAATGTAACAGATATCCTCTCTTCCTGGACCCATGTTTTATTCAACATTTGGATATACTCAATTAGCGGCCCAAATTAACATTAGCTGTACAACTGTAGCTGCTGACGGAGGGCGGGAAAGAGAGATGGGAGATCAAAGGTGCAGGAGGTGGTGACGGCAGCAGTAAGGATAGGGGATAGGGCTGTGTGATATGACCAAAATCTCATATCCCGATATAAGACATCTATCGTCTGATAACGATATAAATCACAAAAATGTAACATTTTCTGTAAATTCTGTTGCGTTAAGTGTTTCCAGCTGCGCGTCATGTAGCTGGAGTCGAGTGTTTTAACCGATGCATGAAACGATACATTTTTAGACATAGGTTGTAATGGCGTGAGTATTTATCACACGGCGTGCTGCGGGGAAAAGCCTGTTCTAACGTTTGAGTCTAAGGTTTATTTTTTAGCACCTGGCGGCTCTTTTTTGCTTCTCATCCGTAAACACTCTGCATCTTACACGTGATTTAGTTTATTTTGAAGTCTCAACAGGATCTTGAGCTTTATTGTGAAAGGTTTATGTGGAACATAAACAAGCGGACACGCGATGGTTTTACCGTCGTTGTTGCTAACGACAACGCATAAAAACAAATGTTTGTTTGTCTGTAGTCTGGTTATATTGAATATAAGAGAAAGAGAGAACTTTAAGAAATAAATATAGCCACTACAGTGACCATCAAAACGATGAAAAAAATATTACCGTAAACGGTTTATTTTACGACATCACGAAACAAACGATTGCGTACAATGAAATGATAGACCTTTTTATATCGTCATCCGATATATATCGTTATATCGAACAGCCCTAATAGGGGATGGATGAAAGTAACAGATTTCAAAAAGGAACTATGTTTTCAGACACACCATCGATGAACTAATTTGTGTTTGTGGGTGGTATAGTGCTCTCTCTCTCTGTGCAGCCATTTCTATAGTTTTACCAAAGATCTTGATGAGTACGCTCCCACAAGCATAACATTGTAAGAAAGTCAGGCAGGGCTATTGGTCCGTTATTCTGCTTCCAAATGTTTATCACGTAACTGAACTTCATTGTTTGTGTGGCAAACACTCATTTGATATTCCAGCTGTGTCTGGTACATCAATTAAAGATTACTTTTCCAAGAACAACAAATGGAAGAGCGGGAAAAAATTAGGTTACCAGATACCCAAAGGGAGTGCTGGTCTCATTAGTCTTTGCAAATGTTTTATCTTTATCTGTTTAAAGGACGAGAAGGAGGTGGGCTGACACATGCATATACTTTTATATTTTTTCTTGTGCTGCAGCACCAGTGACAGTATTGAGATACTCGCTTAGTAATAGGTAAATAATGACACCAACAACGCATCGCTTTCCCCCCTCTCATACCTGTGTGCATTCAAGGTGCAGATGTAAATAAAGTTCACTGTACTTAATAGCATCTAGCCAGCGCTACAAACGAAGAGTGCACAGAGATGAACTAGTACTTCTTTTTTTTTTTTTTGTGGTTGGTAATTTTAAATGTAGCTCCACAAACATCAAACACACAAACTGTTTCTGTGAAATCTTTCACAAAATGTGTCTGCTACATGAATGAACAGTTAGTGCATTTCCCAGGGAGGGAAAAAAACCTAAATGCATGATGGAAAAAGATGTAAGAAAGAGAGAGGGCAGATGAGAGATCATTTTAATATAACTGCTCTGCAGATGAAATTTAAATCTTATATGTAATGTCCTAATTCATTTTAGAGTTTTTAAATCAACAAACTGTGAGTATACCAATTTTGTTTTATTCCCAGTTTTCATGAAACTACTGTGCAGTTTAGTCTAGTCTAAACGGGTTAGTTTGTTGTGAACATTACAGTGATGTTGCACTGCTGTAGAGCGGCTGTGGTGTTCATGGTTAAAGTTAGTTAACATCAAATTAAATTCACTTGCTCAATTCTACATTTCATACAAGCTTTATTAGGTTTAGAAAAATCAGCTATCGAGTCATTTGCTTATATCTTACTGAATTTAACTGACTAAATCTCCCAAGAGCAGTGATTTTCTGAGAAGCAGTGCTGGTCACAGCCTGCACACAAAGAAATCCCTTCTGTCGCTCACAAAACAAGTTACTGTGTGAAGCATTTCTAAGCGATACTTTTCCCCACATTACACTACTACGCTCCATCTTAGGGTTCTCCCACCTGCCAAATCCCACTTCGACCCCTGCATGGACTACAGCAGCATTAAGCTACGGTAACATTATATTATATAATATATATCTTCTGTAAAGTCTACTCAGACAGAAACCCTCTTCAGAGATGTTATATGATTTGCCCCATAAACACACAAGGGTGTGTGTATGTGTGCGTGTGTGTTATAGGGGCAAATGCAAACTTCAATCTTGTGCCACACTGAAAGTGACACATGAGTATTGCTAGATATGACCTGCAAATATTTCCATCACAGATTTCATGACAAAGTAATGAGAGTGCTTATTTAGACATGAAACTGATATGATCACATGTCCTCAGATTAATGGAAAGGAGTGTTTGTAGAGGAGGTGTATTCAGGAACATGCATTCCCACGATGATGCACACAGACTCAGAATGTAGAAACAGTACCTGTTTTGCTGCTACTACCACACTGTGACTAAAGTGACAGAGTAAACTGAGGAATCTTTGTGACTACAGCTCTTTTAATACTTTAACCAACAATGAATCCTCTTTTGTGACTTCCCACATAATATGATGAAGAGCTGACATTTTCTATTAAAAAAATAAAAATAAAATGTCAAATCTCGGCAGACCTGCAAGTAAACTGTACCTTCAGAGGCTGGTGGAGGTGTAAAACTGCAAGGTGGTGCTTTTAAACGCTGTAATGTTCTTAATTTGTGTTCCTCCACTTATTGAATTTGTTATCTGCATCTGTAATAAGGCGATATCTGCACTCTGTGTTTAACTGATGGATATGAAATTTGAATTTCAGATACTCTGAATGGTTTTGTGAAATTTTGTGTTTTGGAAAAAGAGTTAAGTTTTCATGAAAATAAAGACTAGCGTTAATGGATCCATTGTGCTGTTGGGCTTTAAGTCAGCTTTAATGTGTGATCTCTAAATGTCCGGTCAACTTTTTAATATTCATCAAAGGCTGATCTCTGCAGCAGAACGCCTATAACACCCACCTATATAATCAAACCACTTCAGACAGTAAATCAATTACCATCAAGGGCCCTATGAATTTCTTTTTTTTTTTCTTTCCACAGGCGCATTAACCACTTTATTTTCTACTGAAAAAGGTGATGAAGAGTTGGCCAGGCCAGGCAGATGAAAGGCAATGGAAGACTATCAATACACAGAAATACAATGGAAAATTACAGGTGCTAAGTAAGCATGGGAAGAAAACTTATACACGAGATACAGACGGTATGTGAACAGTGCAGCTTGGGTTACATGACTAAATCAACAGTGCCTGCTGTTTTCATTAGGTCATGGTCATAGACTCCCTATAGAGATCTCCGTGTGCTACCGTCAACCTAAAGTGCACACACACAATAAAAACAGATGAACTGGGACAAACACAGAAAAGACTAGAAGGAAGGTGTGGGAAAGAAGATGAGTTAGGACATCCTGCTAACCATGAGAAAAACAAACAAACCCCAAAACAGTTATCACAACTTCTAAAATGTGGAAAAATTTTCACAAATTCCAGATTTCATGTGTTTTACACTAAGAAAATTCTGGATTAGCACGCAGCTGATGTGTGAAAGCTTTTTTTTCTCCATATAGACACTAGAGAGGTGGGAATCAGCAGATGGCCCACAATATGGTATTTTCACAATACTTCACTCATGATGCGATATTGTTACGATTTTTAACATTTTGCAATATGCTGTGCAATAACAAATCAGAGTTTATCACCTTATGATGCAATCTGTTTCTCATAAAACAACAGTTAAGTGTGATAAAGACAAGAATTCACATTTAAATTCACACTTGCTATAAGGCGACCCTGCTTTGAATTTATGTAATAAAGCATCAATATTTGGGTCTCTATATCGATAAAATATCGGCATGCAAAGTATCACTATACTATGCTATATCGATTTTTTTGTGGATGGCAATTAACGTGAATTATTACACTGAACAAAAAAGAAGATGCGCACAGAACACAAAGAAATCAAAGAGGAGAGTTCGCAGAAGAGACTTTAAGGAGAAAGAGATTCATGCTGGTGCAAACCACAGGATCCCTCTGTGGAAGCAAACAATAGCTGCAAACCGATACTTTTAACTGTGATGAAGAGGCATGTGATGCACTCGCAGTGTGCAGATGCCCCCGTGACTTATGTGGTGAGACAATATCCATGGTTTGAAGGCAGCATGTTACAGCTAACAGCAACACTGTATTAATAATAATACATGAGGAGGCATTTGTAGAGTTTTGTTGACTGCCAAATTGGGGAGTCTGCACATCTTTGCGCCTCATCTTCAGCATGAGAATATATGAATGTCAAAGTTTGTGAAGGACAATGCCAGCATTATGGGAATAATCTGAAATGCATCACACAGATAATCTTGTAGTTTCCTAATGAGGACACTTGGTACATACTCTCTCTGCTTTAGGCCCCTGCATACAAAAACTGGTCTAAAATGACCCCACTTTGTCTCCATTAAAACATAATGACTGTGACAGTAAAAAAGCCATTTTTCATTTGGACAAAGGCACCAACATTATATTAGAGATATTAGAGAAATTCAGAACATAAAGGGCAAACTGTACATGCAATCTATATTCTTCAAAAAAATATGCTGTGGGTGCATGTGTTTGTTTCAGGTTTAAAATCAATAATGCTGCAGGCCAGATGTTTATGCTGATGAAAATCAATACCCCTTTTTCCTACAGCTTTGATATCAGCTGGGAGGATGTGTGCTACAAAGTGTGACAGCAGTCAATGTATGCGTAATTACTAAAAACATGTGAGGGCATTGCTGATCAAACAAGTGTGTGCTTTCTGAAGAGACAGACTTGGGCTTGATTTCCATCATGACTGTAAAGTAGATGACAAGAAATTTAGCAGTCAATTCCAAAAGCGTTAGGATGCTTTGAAGTGACGATGGGCAGAGGTTCAACAATCTGCAAAAAAAAGTGCATTTACAAATTGTGGAACGATTTCAGAATAATGTTCCTCAACATAAAATTTCAAAGACTTTGGGTGTCTTATCATTTACGCTTTATAATATAAAGGCTGAAAGTCAATATTGGATGCCTGTGATCTCTAGCACTGCGTTAACAACAGGCATGATTCTGTCATGGAAAGTGCATGGACTCAGTGCCATTCACAAATGCAGGTTAAAGCTCTATCAGACAAAGAAGATGCAAGCATGAGATGAAAGCATGCATAAATGCTGCCATCTTTGCTGAGTAACATCTCATTTAAAATCAACCATGGTAAAATGACTAAAGATGGCTAAAAGATGGACGCCGCACAATCTGGACTAAAGAGGAGAGGGACAGTCGGGCTTGTTATCAGCCCTACAGTTTTGGCAGATTACACATCTGGAAAGGAACCATGAATACAGGTATACATACAGGTTTTAGAGCAACATATGTTTCCATCAAGATGATGTCTTTTTCATGACACTATACTAAACTGCATCCTGTGTCTATTGCAACATCTGGATGCTCCACTGGCCTAAGTGTAGTCCAGACTTTCACCGACTGAAAACATTGGGAGCATCGCAAAAAGAAAAACATCACAAGAAAGATTCAGGACTGTTGAGCAGCCAGAATCTTATATGAGACAAGATAGAGACAGTCATTTTCTTCCACCAGTCCAGCAGCTGCTCTCCTCAGTTCCCAGATGTTTACAGACAGTTGTTAAAAGAACAGCAGATGCTACACAGTGGAAACCACGGCCCTGCCCCAACTTTTTTGAGACATCAAAGTCAAAAAGAGACAATATTTTTCTTAGAATGGTGCATTTGATGTGTTCTATTATAAGTAAAATAACTGTATTCAGTTTATATTTATGTTTTACACAGTGTCCCCACTTTTATGGAATTGGGGTTACACGTTACATTATTCCCAACTGGAATACAACAGACTGACTGCACTGTAACATGAAAAGTGTGCCGCGTGTTTAACTATGTGCTTCTTCCTTCACCATTTCCACCACAAACTTACCCGCGGCGCACTGCTCCTCATCTGCCCCGTTCTCGCAGTCCCTCTCTCCGTCGCATCGCCATGACAATGAAACACATTTGCTGGCAGCCCCTCCGCAATCAAACTTCTCTGGAGGACAGGTCTGTCGGCCTGTGGTTGCAGGGCAAGGGTGAAAGACAGCAAAGGAGAAAAGGCGGAGGGTGGGGGGTGGGAAGAAGAGGAATGAGTGGAAGAAAATTGGCGTAAAAAGGGGGGAGAGAATGAAGTCAGGGAGAGTAAGATGGGACAAGAAAGGGAAGGAGGCAAAAAGATGGAGAGAGAAAAGAGAGCCAGTCAATGAAGCAGTTTGATAACTTAGTTATCTTCTCTCTCAAATCGATCCCTCTTCAAAGGTCTGCAATTAAATTAGACACACAGCTACAGTGGAACAAAGGAGTGGGAACACTGTCACACAAGACACAGAGCTGGGGGAAAAACAATGTAGACAAACAAACAAAGAAAGAAACAGAAGGAAGCCAAACAAGAAAAAAGTGCCCAAGTCTGTGTGTGAACAACTGTTTCAACCAGGGCTCATTTTTCCATGAATATTTAGCCTTAAGAGCTAGATAACAATGTGCCAATATAAATGTTAAAAAGCCCAAGTCAAGACCCCACATCTCATTTCCAAATTATTTATAAATGGAGCTACTCAACATCTTTCCAAAATGCGCCTAATTCACCTCTTAGCTTAAACTCGGACACATATCGCAACAAACTGCCGTGAAAAAGGACACTTTGTGTATAGAATACTATATTGGTTGTTATTTTGAGTGTAAATCAGAGAAAGCAAAAGAAGTGGAAAGCTGCACATCGCAGACAGTGAAACACACTCCGTTACACACTGTGTGTGATTGAGAAAGTAGTCCCTCTAGATAAAAGCCTATTACAGTAGTCAAGGCCATTGTTCCTGCGTGTGTAACCCATGAGGTTGCTAGAGGGAGGAGGAGGGAAACACTCCGTTCTAATACATCAAATTTACACAGCCCACAGTCCCTGCAGCAAATCCCCGTGCCTTTTTCCGGCAACCCACTATACACCCTCACCCTGCCTCATTTTCCCCTCACCTCTCTCTTTAATGTCTCTCACTCCCACTCTAACGCCACAGAGACTCGAGCCCCAGATTACATTACAGCACTGTGTCAAACTCAACTCCATCAATTACACACATCTGACCACCAGCATGCTCGCTGGCAACAAGCCTATGTTTGTTGCAGACGCAGATCAATAGTACCTATGGGATTCGCCCATTCCGGCTTCACTCTCCATTTTATTCTTCTCACATTCCTCCTCCTTGTTTTGATTTTTTTTAAACAACACTCTGATATTCAAACACTGCCCCTGGTGGTGGGACGTTGGGACTAGTTTAGCCAAGAGCGACTGCAAGAATCCTCTCCAGCTGTGCACTTTTGGTTGATGTGATCACCTTTGAAGTCATCCACTTGAATTTTCAGTCTTCTCTAAAACTGGGTTTAAGGTTAGACTTGGGCCCTGGTGCCAGGCTGGATCTTTTGGGTGACCACTTTCCTCTCACCTCCATCTTTCTTCCTCTCACTGAATATCGAGCTCTTGCGCGAGCATCTTTTCAAACAGTCATCCCCTAAATGAGGTTTCTCCTTCCCTTTAAAGAAATAAAAAGCCTCCTGCAAATCCGCTTTAAAAGACCCAACGAGTAAGCGCCATATCAGCGCAGTGTAGCTATTACTGCCAAAAGGGACTGAATGGTCTGCGTGTACAATAAGAGCGCGTGCGGGTTAGTGCACGTGCTCATGTTCTTGTGCCTTTGATGCAAAGAACGCAGCTCTTCTGGATGATGTGAAGGTGTGAATGTGATGTGGGTTATGTGGAGGTGTCTTAATATGTGAATTGTCTCAGCAATCTAAATGTGCGCCTCAGAGATCTGGTACTATACAGACAATAGTGTTCCTGGCCTCCACATTATCTGGCTTTTCTAAGAGAGTGTGTGTGTATATTAGTGTGTGTGTGTGTGGCAGTGTAATACTACTGTGGGAGACTTCGTCAGTTTCATACAAAGCCTAACATGGAAACATCACCTAAGGGCTTCAGTCCACCAAGTGTCTGACTGACAGTTGGGTTAAAAGGATGTAATTTGTCTGACTGACCATTTCTGGCCCCTGAGAGCCAGAATGGTCGACTCACGGATAAACTGCCAATCACGAGGCTGAATACAGATGAGCAAGGGGGAAAAAAAAAATTATGACAAAACGAATTAGAGGATTCTCACCCCAAGGGTAATCATTTTCCATAAATACAAAGAAGTACGATTCCTGCTGATGTACAATCAAACAGTAACCTATAACTATTAAAAAGTCAATTCTTCTGCTCTCTATTAGAATTTGATAGACCATAATAACAGTTTCATCCCCACCAATAGCTTCTACATAAGGTCTCTCTATTTGCTGCCTCAGTTACTGTGCAGCCCATTCCCAGACAAAATTGGGTTGTGCAAGCTAAGAAATCTGTTTTTACGCTGCATGCGGAAGCAACAGGAGTTTGTGTGGACTAAGCTGAAGCTGGTAGCACATGGAGCAATTGGCATGATCAACATCGGTCGCCGTGCCTGTACAGGCCAAAATAAGAAAAACAAAAACATGCCTGCTCTATCAAGTCTGCATCTCAGATTGCGTCAAATAAAGGACGTGGAAACACGAGCGTGGAACAATCTGATCAGCATGTAATCAAAAGGAAAACAAACATCGTATCATGTATTTTTAAATCTAGGGTGTATTTTTGTTTTTTCCTTTGCCAGTCCAGATGGTGTTGATAATGAAGTCGCAGTTAAAGTTGCTTTCCCCTGTCTTTCAAAAATTGGTGCTGAGAGCAAATTTGCCCTCTGTCTATCTCTCCTTGTTCCTTCTCTCACTAAATGCTGACAAGGTGGACAAAAGTGGTAAAGCAGGCACTAAAGAGAACTGCAGGACTTCCTGAGGGAGAGATACTGCAGACTCTGATCGTGTTACATGCAGAGTGCAATATCTGACTCCTGCTCCCACCTTCTCAGGAAAAAAATGTACACAAGTCCATAAAAGCATCCTAATGCAAATAAAGACGCACGTAACTCTAAACTACAAATGCAGTGTTTGTGGAGACCGCATGTACACCAAAACAGCTGTGAATCATCGCCTCAGCTGCCAGTCAAAGGCATGTAAGTGAATTCACCTTTGTACTGAATGAATATTTCAAGAGCTGTGAAACTGCTGTGGCACAGATATAAACACTTGGCCGTTAGCTCCCAGTTACCTTTGCTTATTGCCAAGGCTTAGAGCAAATAATAGGCGAGGCACTGATACTAGCCATGCTCCAGTGGAGCTGCTTGGTGATGAGCAGTAAGACACTGAGGGCTCAATACAGCAGCTCCCTGGTGGGTGTAGGCATTATCGAATAAGTGTAAAAACCGGTTGGGGAAACAAGCATGTACTCTTAGTGAATATAACAGGATACATCAGTGTAAAGGAAACAAACAAGTGCAAATTGGCTGGATGACCAGGTCAGAGCCTTTCCCTCAACTTTCATTTCTGTGACACAAACAAAGCACGCGAGGCTCAACAGATTCAGCCTTGAGCCTCTCTATTCACACCGTAACCCCATTTATACATTTATTCACAGGCCGACCTCGGGTAAGGGGTAATTTTACTTTGAGAGCATGAGCCTGATTTCATTAATATGGCAGTGCTATTAGAGAATAGCAGGTACTATGAGAAAACACAGGAAATTATGATGAGGGAAAACCAATGTACCCAGTTAAATTCCTTAACAGTCTTGTGTGCATAGAATAAGTTTAAAATTCACTGCTTAGTGTTAGCAATACAGCCTGTGAAGGGATGCAGTAGCGAAATGCTGCAAGCCAAACTAAATTTATGAGTGACCTCTGTGGCTTCCTGTGCAGATTGCATTAATAGAAGCTTGCGCTGCAGTGTGAAAGTGAACTAGGACGAGATAGCTGGCTCCAGGAGGAAAAAAAATATTTACACAGCAGCTCTAGCTTTGTGAATTTATTGGTAGGAAGCATATTATCACATGAGAAAATATTCAATGAATGTTTGACTTATTAGGATAGACTGGGATTTTGATGATTGGAAGAAATGCATTCAGTGTCAACTTTATTTTAACTACATAAATCCACTGTATATTTTAAGGGAAAAATGGCTTTAATCATTTTTAATGTGTTGGTTTAGTATTTTGTACATTCTGGATATGAAATAGGTTTTTGCTCATCCTGGGGTCAGAAAACTCATTTGGCACACAGAACACGATGCAGTCTTTTAATTCAAACACGTCCACAACCAGAAGTAGTACACACTTGTTATTCTCCTCACATGGCCCGTCTAAGTGTCTATTATGAGGAGGGTATAGGGGTGGACGGAGCAAGGAGCTGTATGCTAATGAACTTTTGATGAACTACCTTTTTAATTTCCCTTCACAAGGAGGGAGGGATTGGAGCATTGTGGCGCGGCACCACGTCCACTATCCAGCTCCATGCTTAGCATCGCGGCGAGCCTCGTAGTTGATTGATGTAGAACTCCCCAAGCCCCGTAGGCTAATGCTAAGATAATTATTTATTACGAGTTGCGTGTGTGAGGCCAGGTAATAGAAGCCGTCCTTAAGTCACTGTCCATCACAATGAGACACAACGTCAAAACAAAAGCCACTTGGGAGAGTATGTGGTAATATGGCACATGATAAATGAGGAGGAACGGAGGCTTGTAGATGATTTACCCTGTATCGACACGAAGCATTGTACCTGCATGAATTTAAAATGCTTTAAGGTACACCGCAGACGGCACAGCATTGATTGATGAGGTACCCCGTTTTAATGTCTTTTTATGCAAAAAACACAGAAGAAACATGACATGTCTCACTACATTGGTGGCATATTATGAATGCCCAGATACTCTGCAATGCTTTGAATGTCAATTGAGTCAGCAAGCAAGCAGTACAAAGCAAAAAACAAAACAAAACTGTGTGCCATATGAAAGGCATTAAGTTCTTTGTAGCCACTTGCTTTTTATTGTGTCACTTTATTTTTCCTGGTCTTTTTTAACTTTAGAGGACACAACATAGTTTGTAGTTCCTTCTGGTACCTATGTTCATCAGAGCTGTGAAAAAAAGAGAAAATAAACATATTTCTTGCATGTGTTTGACAGATCATCAATTGAGTCCAGCAGGAGGGAGTCCATAACAGTTGATCGTCTGTGAAACTGAATCATTAAACTCAAGTTTCAGCCGTGAGGTGGCATCATAAATTGGCGACTGCCTGCTTGAGAACAGTAAACCTTTACTGCTTGGCTACTCTGTGTGGTATAAAATCTGGGCCGAAGCATGTCTTGAATCAATACACAGTGAGGTACTGCACCTTACTGGAAAGCTTGGTCTGTATATTTAAAGGTCATATTAAATTTTATCCATGTATTTTGAGACCATTAAGTACACGCCACACCACAAACACTTAAATGTCTCTGCCTAATGTCTTTATATTTATCTTCAAGTATACAAGACAAGAAATAAGGGCGAAAAGAAGGGAGGTGGGATGTAAGGTGGGAGAAAGCGGTCAGATATTGGTCACAACATTGGAGAACATCAATACAAGGACAAACTGGAATCGAGGCAATTAGAGGAAGCTACTAGAAAGAAAAAGAAAGGCATCGAGCTGGAATTGGATCGGAATGGGGCTTCTTGTGAGTGCAGGGCCAAATTTACACAGATAAGAAATAAATAAATAAATCTTTGGCCACTCACTCATTTACGCTGGAAACATTTTTACAAGATAACACTCTACAAATTGATCGACCTGCACATTAAGACCCAATCACAAACGTAAAATTCCACTTCACGCTGCGTTTCAAGCCGAATTACATCTTAATGTAGAATCGAATTGGAGAAGCAGTCCACGACGCAGTATGGAATAATTACTTTTGTTTTAAAGCTGTAACCTTAGTGAGAGGAGAAGAGCGCAGTCGACAAAGGACGGGAAGGCGAGACCTCGCAGATGATCAATGATTCATTCAAGACCTGGGATGTAGGGATCAGCCAATTATTCGGCGTGTAAGGACTTTTTAAATCTAATGGTTTGATCGTTTGTAGTGGGTCGTGTCATCGTGTGGACACTCATTAACCTCATTCCAAGCAGCAGTCTTTTTTTGTCCTCCCTGAGGCGCCCAATGCTTTCATTAGTGGCGCGTAAGGTGCCTCCAAGGGGCAGACACTTTGAACTGCAGGTACCATTTATCTTTGTTTCGTAACCATTGACTAAAGCTTTCAGCTAGTACCTGCTCAGGTCTGAGCAGTGATATTTAATGTGGTTATTAGAGGCAAAACAATTAGTCAGTTCATTAACTGCATGATTGACAGGAAGATAGCTTATTGAAAAAAAAAGGTGGGGGAAAAGTGAGATATTCTTTGGCTGCACATCCCAAATGTGGTTTTCTGTCTCATATGTCACTTAACTAAATATTATTAGGTTTTGGACTTTTGTTTTGGAAAAGATATTTGAATAAGTCAGCTTGAACTCTGGGAAGTTGTGACAGCATTTTTTCACTATTTGTCTGGCATTTCATAGACTTTAGATCAATCTATGATGAAAAGGCTGGCAACCTGTCCATGGTGTGTCATGTGTCTACGGTAGGCTAGGCTCCAGCTCCCCCCCCCCAACCCTGAATTGGATAAGTGGAAAAGTATGGGTGACTCAGTGCATGCATTATATCCTTGCGGTCAGTTTTTTTTCTCCCCCCTTTCGCATCATACAGAAATTTAGTAAATATACAGAATTTGTCCTGCATATTTACTCACATTTGTGCAAATTTGACAGACAAGATCAGCAAAAGAATTGAAGGATTCAAATGACATGTAAATCTTACTTCAGGTTCAGTGACAGTTAGCTTTGTTCGTGGTGTTGAATTAGCCTACAAAGCACTGCATTACTCACAGAGGAAAATCATGCTTTATCGGGCACGAATAGCTCACATGGATTATTTTGTAGACAGATTAAGTGTGCCTAGGCATGTACAACAGGCAGAATTACTACATGCACGAGTTAAAAAGGGGTTGCATGTGCTCTAAATATATGGACTGTTACATATATTTGTTAATGCATGACTGAGTACATCTTTGGTTACCTTTATATATCTTTCCATGTATGTGTGAATGCTTGAGCACGAAGAACACTGCACATTGAGAACTGGAGCATAATATTTCATGGCAATGGGGAATTGTATTTGGCAAAAATGACAATGGAAAGACAACGGAGCTCGATTTAGAAATCAAACAAGAGCGTCACGTTAGAATTTTTACTAAGGCCATCTAATTTCACAATTTAACATCCTTAACTAAGTGAGACCATAAACTGGAGATTTTAGCATAGGAGTACACAGGAATTGACCCGTATTTTGAAGCTTTACATGAGCATATACACCATTGCCATCTGGGTTACCAAAAAATAGATGCGATGGGGAGTAATGAGTATGACTATGTTTCATTCCATAATTATATAATCCCCTATTTTCAGACATAGTATGGTCAAGATTTACAAAATACTTATTTTTTTCTGTTTTGGCCCCAAATCAAAGACCGAGGCCATAAACAGCAGAAAAGTGCTTACAGAGTTCAAGAAATAAAGTTATTTTCCGGACGTCTCTTTGTAACGACAGCTATTGCCATTTTGTGGTCTTTGGATAGAAACCAAGTTAAAGGCACTTCAATATTGGCTTCATTTTTCTAACCTGTAAGCTACAACCATGTTTTATACAGTCTATGATTTCATGCAAGTTTCAAGCGGTGTTCCGGGGTACTGCTAGTAGCTAGTAACAATTAAACGTTAAATGTTTGGATGGATCCAACATAACAGATGTCTCCTTTCACAAATTTTGTTTACCTATCAACTCAAGTTTGGTTGAGTTGGTTGACCCTTTGGTGTGGAATGTAAATGACGTAGAGTTTGGAAGCAGTGGGAAAAGCCAGCCCAGCTAAGTATGTATCGCCAACTCCACCGGCCATTGTCCTTCAGATGTGAAATCCAATTTAGGGAAAGGGCGTATGCAGTTAATATCAGATTACATTGTAAATGAAGGTTAGTGTTGATTAGTGCCTTTCATTGGAACGTTGATCTCCAATTATTGCAGCCCTGATGTAAGGAGTGGAGGGAGAATGTTGGAGAGAGAAAGATCAAAGTCAAGGGAAAGAAGAGGGGGAAAAAAAACTGATCAGAGAGAGCAGGTGCAGAGAAAGGAGAAAGAAGCGGGATTCCAATAATACAGGAAAACAAGGGGGGCTGGGAGGTCATGCAGTGAGAACAACAAAACAAAACTGTGAACCTATGACAATAACAAAACAGTAGGGGTGCAACCATACTCGTATTGATATTTAACGTTCGATACAGTGCTTTCGGTTTGGTACGCATATGTATCAAACAATACAAAATTTTTAATTTATTTTATCAACTTTTCTTCTGACGATGCTGTCTGTGTTGAGCGCTCAGTGGATCTGCGTTCGACTACTCCGCCTAGGCTGCACTGTCGAGTGCAGATCCACTGAGCGCAGAAGCTAAGCTCGTTGCAACATGGCAACTGCCTCAACGCTACCAAACTGAGCCTCCCCCACCCTCATTCAGATCTGGCGTTTGGAACTATTTTGGTTTTCATGTGACGTATGACCCTGATGGTAAGCGCGTCATGGACAAAAGTAAAACAGTATGTCCGATGTGCCACGCAACGCTCAATTGATGGGAACTAGTGCGTTAACGCAGTTAGCTTGTTAACGTGTTGACGCCGTCCAGCCCCACGCACGGGGCGATCCGCGGTAACTCGTTAACGGAGATTTGCGGCATTATGGTGTTAAAGTCATTTTAACGAGAGTGGGAACACAACGAATATGACTGCACATTTACGCCGACATCATCCTAGTGCAAAGACAAGTGGAAGCAGACAAAAACAATCGTTGCACACCTACAAAACAGCCACAAGTCCAAAGTAAGATCTGAAAAGCCTATGGGGATAGATAACCAACAGCGGCCCCCGCCATCAGGATGCGAACCGGTGTCACTGCAGCTATATACAACCATGGCAACAAAGTTTCTCTAGATGTGAATTTTTGAGCTGTGTGTTTGAAAGCATGTAACAGTGAGTGACAACATGCCTAATAGAATTCAAAAGTCTTGCACTCAGTTCTGTGCAAACCTCTTAAATTCCCAGCCGAACTATTAAATTTTTTTCTGCAAATGAAAATGTGAATAAGGGCGGGTAGATTTCTCCTGCGGGTTTAGCTCACATGTATTTCTCGTAGGTGACGCAGAAAGTTTCCACTGAAAATTGCTCTCTCTCCCTCGTGCTCCCTTCTCTCTATTTTTCCCCTAACTCTATCCGGTGTGAAGGAGCAGGAGAACACGGTTGTTAAATGTGGAACCATTAGCACAGTCTAGACCTATGTGTCTGGCAGTGCCATGGGGGGAAGAAATACAGCGCAACACCAGCGCTTTCATAGGAAATTGCCACTTTCTTCCAACGGGGCCCTCTAAATTGTTGTTTAGTAGACGACGCATTGGGAATTAAAAATATTGCCAGTGGCTAGTGCCACATCTCTCAGCTGATGACAGGATGCAGGAAAGGGAGGTACACAAAAAGGAAGGCAAAGGAGGGAAAAAAGGCAGTCAGGACTCTATTGAGGGATGCAGAGCGTCGCGCTGAACTTGATGGGGAAACTGAGCTCATTTCCTCCGAGGCACTTTATTGAAATGCAAGGGCAACGCACAAAAACAGATCTATAAAGAGAAACAAAGGCAGGTAAAATTACTTCTAAAGACTTCTCTGTGGAATTTTGAAAGAAAAATATTTCTGGCTCTGTGAAACTGCCTCTCTCTCTCGCGCGCGCACACACGCGCACACACACAAAATCTAGGCAATGGAAAACGGGTTCGGTCGAATTATAAATTTAACCAATTTTTGTGCTCTTAAAAACAAGAGAAATAAATAAATAATTTCCTGGATAATTAATTTGAGTCACAACGAGAAAATGGAACCCCACGGAGAATGTTTGAAAACGACAGCTCTGCGGGTATCATCCCCAAAGAACATCTGCATGAATCACACTTTATTACTGTAATTATCAAATGCAAAAAAAGGCAAGCTTTATATCCAGTCGCGCTTCTGCCATGTCGGCAAATTGTTATGTCCACACGCTCACGTTATACTGTTACCACACAGCTATTTAAGTCACAAAACACCAGTTAAGTTATGCTGTATCAGCTTTAAGATTACTTGTGTTATGCATGCTTTGGTCATGGAGACGGCAGCTTCTCTTTATTTGCTGTTCTTCTTCTAGCTCCTATCACTAATTTTTCCACTGTAGACATTTTTGACAAATCAAAATTAGATGCATTTAAATATCTATATGAAACTCATCTTTTAAAAAAAAAAATCACTATTATCACTTCCTACATGCAAACCTATCATGAACTGCTCTGTATACCAAAGTATTCAAGAGTCAAATGTGAGGCCACCTCCCTGAAATCCTAAAGACTGGCCACAAATTGGGTCATGCAACAGCACAATAATCTCAAACACAGCAGCCAATCTATAACAGAATGGCTGAAAAAAGAAAACAATCAAGGTGTTGCAATGGTCCGAAGTCCAAACCTCAACCCAGCTGGAATGCTGTGGAAAGATCTCAGAGCTCTGTGTAAACGAATTCCCGCAAACCTCAATGAATTAAGCAACGCTTTAAAGAACGTGAACAATGTAAAGACTGATTCTAAATGTAAAATCAGGTGGTTCTAGAAGCTACTGAATCAATGGGTGTGCTTGATTTCTCACAGAACTGCATAGAGTCCCTCTTTCATAAACCCCGCCCCATGGAATAAGTCAGCTTAAAGCCCTTTTCCACTAGTACCTACCTAGATTGGCTTGACGTGACTCGACTCGGATCACCTAATGTGTGTGGGGTCATTATAGCAACACGGTTGAACGTCCTGTGACGTCATTGGTATGCAACATATATACATCACAACAAAGGAGGACGTCGAGGCGATGGTATACCAGCTGCTCGGTCTGTGGCTTTTGGTCAGACTCGGGACACACGGTGCTGTTTTTATCCAGCCATGTTCTTCGTTGCCAAGTTTAAAAAAAAAATGGTTTTCATTTTTCGTGAAGGAGCTCTCCTCCGATTGCTTGGAACCATGGCCAAGTAGGTACCTAGTACCAGGTACTACAACCTAATGGAAAACCCTAAAGGCGTTGTCATACCGTCCCGAGCCGACCTGAGTAGGTACCAGTGGAAAAACGCTATTACTGTATAGACATGACATGGGGAGTGCTCAATTTTGTAAGCTCATCCTTGGGTTATGCATATATCCTCCTGAGAAGCAGCCGATTCAATGATATCCTCTTTAAGTGATATTTGTTTTTTGTCTATATCTTGTGACTTATTTGAGCTACCCTACTAAGTCCTGACGAACTAAATAAAGGACATCCTGGGCTTTCCACTGATATCTCATGTGTTTGGATAGCCTTTCTACAAAAAAAAGATTCTTTTTTGCTTGGTTCTTTGGAGGATGAATCTCATTTTTACTGATAAATGTGTTATTCAGACCTGAAGTGTGGTACAATAGAGTCACAAAACTCATGTTAGTCTTCTGTGGTTACATAATGGTGGGTGGTAGATTCAATCACAATAAACACAGCGATAGGCAAAAAGAAAGTGGTGAACTTTGGTGGCATTTAATTTTTTGCATGTTGCAGTCTGTGAATGACATTGAGCTCATAGCAACTAAAAGAACATGCAGCAAGACACTAGACTTCATCGTCTCTGAAGTAGCTAGGTGACCTAACATTCCCTCATATATTTCCAGTGTTCATAACCATATAACAGCTTTTGATTTTCTTTTGCACAGTTCTTAAATTTGCACGTTGTTAGTGTGTCCTTTAATGACAGGTCACTTGCTTTCTCCCAGACTGAAAGAACAAGGAAGGCAGACAGGTAGAGAGAGTTGGATAAAAGAGAGGGAGAGGCCACCTGGGAAATTATGGCAGGTGCTGCCGCCGCCTCAAGCATGAAAGTGAAGCTGTCCGACAGTGCAACTGACTGGATCCTTCCCTTCCACGTTCCAAAATAATTAACTCGCACAACCGCCTGCCTCCTCGCTATAATACGCTAACCTGCCTATTGTCTCAGCACACAGAGACAAGGCAAAGCCTACCTCATGACACAGAAGGAGGTGAAACTGATGACAGAGAGGACAGAGACGATGACCGAATAGGAGAAGCTGGCAATTAGGGCAATGCTGTATAGTTAAACATTAGATGACACTTATTGTATTTTCACCTGAGACATTGTGAGTGTCAGTTTTGAATTCAAAATTCTCAATGTCTTCATCTTGACTTAATATCACTGAGATATTATGATCAGCTCTTCATCGTGACCGACAAAAACTCTAAACTTCCTCTTTAATATAAAAGCATTGCAACTTTAGCCAACTAAATATCTATTAGAGTAAGAAAAATAGCACCCGTCCTCCATCTGCCTTGCCCGACAATTTCAATATTTTTTGCTAAAGTTGTTTCCTCAGACGTGCCATAATTACTAGGTCAAAAAAAAAAAAAAAGAATCTGAAGAGTGGCGACTGGATATAAGCGCTATAAATCATCGCTACTAGAAGTTGGGAAAGACGTCCTGCTGTGATGAGAGACTCTGCTTTGACAATTTGTGTCTTTAGATGTATGAGTTTCATCAGATGGAATGAAATCATGGCACTTTTAAAGCCCGGTGGGGTTGGGTAAGTTGATAAAAAAATGATCTAATGAGATTATAAATATAAAAAAAAGGACTAAACAGAGACACAGTTTTCAAAGTGTGACCCTATATTCATGGCCTTTAATGACACATTGGAACTCAATATTGTAATCTTGTAGTATTAAAAGAAGAATTTTAGGGAAAATATCCCGAGTTCAAGGCCCTGGAATGGAGTTGTATTTGAAGCAAAGAAACAAATGCTGCCAAATCCTTTATAGTTTCTTCTGAGTAAATTAAGGAATAATTGCTTTCTTATCATATCAAAGAGCTAAAGGGAATAATAAGACTGTTGCTTTCTCGGTTTTATCCCGCTGTCTTTATCCTATCCTATCATGAATGATGATTTGAGATGACTCGACTTATAAAGTTATCACAATTCTCGTTTCTGTTTGTCTAATTTTCTCTCATTATGCTTCACAATAAGAGGCTTTTCAGAACACTCTTTATCATCATGCCTCCGAGTGTGAAAAATGCCTGAGTAGACTTAGACTACTTCTACTGATAATAAGTCTTTTGTACTATGAATATAAAATATCCTCCACAACTTCCAAAACACACAAAGCCTAAGCACTCTTGAACAGTTTTTTGCTTTTTATACAAAGTTTTCAAGCATCACTTGGACTGACGGGGCCACTGGAAAGGTTAGACGTTGCTCCATATGCAGTTAAATAAGGGGTGCAGAGTGTCTCGTGTTTGGTAACTTATCTACATGGGGACACTTAAACGGTGAGGAGTCCTCACTTTCATCCCAGAACTATAGATATGCACCAGCAGAGACAGAATGCACATACAGATGGGGTTTTAAATAATACTTGAGAGACACTACACAGCTCCTTTAATCAGCCCTGATTGTCAAACTGCAGGATCTTGTTGATGCCACTCAGTAAATGGATGCTGTAATGTCTAGACCCCAGAAATTCAGGGCTTTGATGTCTAGTAAATGGAGTGGGTTCCCAGTAGCATGGAACATTATGAAAATTTAAAAGAGAGGTCATCTGTCTGGTCATTTTCACATGACTGTAGTGCATAATGAGTCTATTTTTCTAAACTGGTAACTGCAGTTGATGCAGGAACCCTAACATGGTGCCAAAATGCAATAAAGATGCTTAAGGTATTTATCTAGTATTTCAAGGCTAATTACCTCAAGAGTTTTTCTGTTATACTTACATCAGACTCATAATAATAATATTAATAATAATAATTGAGTAAAACAACTTAAAATAAAACTATTAAAACAGAAAATCATTACTTTTATTTTATTGCCTTCATGTGTTATTCTACATCTGTTCTGCTTGATTTCTTCCTCACCACCAGCCACCACCCTGAGCCTGTTTCTGCAGGAGGTTCCATCCTGTTAAAAGGGAGTTTTTCCTTCTTTTAGTTTGTGCCTTGTGAGCAAAATATAATATGAACATATTTAAGAAATTAAATTAAAAATACTTTTTACTAAACTTTATGTTTCAGTATGTAGGATGATCATCGAGAATCATGTAAATCAATTGGTATTGGTACTACTTGATTTCTGGTATTGTGACCTCCTTCATTTCTTGTGTGGACTACAAAGTGCAGCAACGTTTGCAGCAAAAATGCATGTAAAACTAATTTATATTTAGAAATGTATTTAAACATGGTTCTTAAACACTGAAGTATTTAGCTTAGTTTGTTACACCAATTTGCATAACTAATTATTAAAAAAAGGTGTTTTTGTTAAAGTGCCACTTTGATTAAACTTTTCAAGCGCTTTAAGTGGAAAGCAACTGATTCAAATATATATGTTGTAGTTTGATGTTTGATGTTACTTTAAATAAATGTTGCTGTTGAGCAATGTGAATTTATGATACTTCAATCACAATTTATGATGCAGCTATTAAACAAAAATGTGTGCACGGTAATAAATGGTTAGCACGGTCTCTGTTTGAATTTGCTTGGACCTGGCGTGTCCTCCGTATGCCTGTGTAGGTTTTCTCTGGTTTCTCTGGAGAAAACGTTCAGTGCAGAACACTGTGCACACTCTTTCATGCATCAACCAGCACTCGTCTGATTGAACATTTTCTCCAGAATCCCCTCCAGGCCCAGGTTCATTTTCAGACGTATAATTACAGACAGCTACAGAGAGGCCTGCCTCTGTGTGTGTGTGTGTGTGTGTGTGTGTGTGTGTGT
>NW_005187473.1:2510599-2514758 GCF_000239375.1 Pundamilia nyererei | reverse complement strand
ACTGATAACAATGTCAGCTCAAACCGCCTCCAGGATTTCATGAATGTGGATTCTGTAGGGAAATCACTAGATTATGACTTTTTCTTTTACTTTAAAAACTCCCGAATTTTATTAACTCAGAAGAGTTTCAGCCAGATTTCACTCAGGCTCAAACCTGTTCTCCTCTGTCTGTGTGTTTGTGTGTGTGTGTGTATGTGTGTGTGTGTGTGTGTGCGCGCGCCTGTGTGTGCGTGCGTGTGTGGAGAGAGAGTGTGAGAGTGTGCGTGTGTGGAGAGAGAGTGTGAGAGTGTGCGTGTGTGGTTTCAGAGGCGTCATCGGAGGTCCATAGTTAATCAGCAGGCGACCTGGAGTCTCGAGGATCAGCTCATCGATTCCCTCCTGGGGCAATCAATTCTATCAAAGGCATTACTTAAACTGAACTCAGATCAGAAAGTGGGAGACAAACTGCCCAGAAGAAATCACAAGGACAAAGTAAAGAATGTGACACAAGGCGGTAGAAGGCTGTAAGAAAGGGGGGTATATTCAGTCTATACTTTAGGACAAAGTCAAGTGTTCTGAGTGAGAGACAGAAAAAAAGGAAGATCTTAGTGAAGGAAGATCTTGTTTCTATAGACTGTATCACTCAATTAATGGTAGATCTTTTCGAGATTTTTTTAATTGTCATATTAAATGCTTTTCTCCAAGACTATCTTCAAAACAGTACGTGAAGTAGATTCATGTATGAAATAGAGTAGGGTGATATGACCAAAAATATTTATCACGATATACATTTGAAAATTTGCGATAACGATATAACTGACGATATAATTGACACTAGACAAAATGCTTTACAACTCCACAACTTTATTGGTGCAAAAAAACCCAAAACAGCTGCTTGTTTAAATGAAAATACGTTGATGTTTTTATGTGCATTAAAGTTATATAAAAATTTAACAGTGCAAATGCAAATTCCTTGCTGACAGTTTAACCAAAAAGCATTTCCAGTGGGAATTGGCCGACATATCCTCAGCATAACCATGTATAATATCCACAAAACTTAAAAAGAGGTTATACACACACAATACGGTAATATTATGTTGAAGCACAGTACGTATCCCTCCGCGAGGCTCTTGCCTACAACAGCCGTGATGCTCCAACAATCCATCAAGCGGTGCGGCTTTGTAGCTTAACAAAGTCGTACTAAAACATTTGACAGATTTTCCAGCGCCGTGTACCACATAAAATCGTTTCCAGGTCAGTAAACGCAACCAGAATTCATACATAAGGCCCGCGGGATTATAAGGGGCACTGGCGATTTTCAGAAAAATCAAAGGATTGATTTTAAGTGTGCCGTATTTTCCAAAAAACACAGTAATAACGACGGCCTGCTAGCATGCGCTACCAAAAATAGTGCTTTGTTGTGTATCTGACGGAAGAAAGCTAAACCAGTTCCACACCACTGAAGTTGCAGCATTTTTACAAACCAATTCTGGTTCATCCGTTTTATTTAATGATCTGCTTTCGCCGCCATGCGTATGAAAACAAAGGCACTGCGCACGCGCGTTTTACCCATATTCTATCGCGATATTTCCTTTTTCTATCGTTGCCCAACATTAAACCGGTATTACCGTGAACGGTATGATATGGCCCAGCCCTAGTATGAAATATGGTTGCTTGTGTAGTCAAGCACTAAAAGAAAACTAGATTAGTCAGAAACACACATTAACGTTTCCAGAAAAATGTTAATACTATTCTGATGTTTGCAAGAAAGCGTATACAGCAAACTTAGACGTTCTATTACTTGCACATAAACTCATCTGGACACAGCCATGAGGATCAATGGCTGGGAAAGTTACAGAAGCTCTGACAGTGTCTGACCTTGATTGGATGTAATGAGACTTAACCACAAGTCCACTAATCTGATGAAATGACCTACAGAGTCACCTCGTGATGAATACTAAATAAGAGCATCGACGCTAGTTTTATTCACATGCTTATGCCAGTGCGTGCACTTGGATCACTCATAGGCACGTGCATGAATGCACGCACCCACACACATGTCCTTGGCCTATCCCAATCATACTTATTGCTTTAAGGATCTTCAAAGAGTCCTTTGATCACCTCTTTGAAAATCATCTTTAAAAAAAAAAAAAAAACTGCAAATAGGTGTTAGCCTTTTTGAAAAAGAAGGAAGTGGGAAGTCAAGGCACCACTAGCTAAGATGAATTTCTGTAAAATGCCAGTGATCGCTACTAATAAACAGATAATTCATCTACGTCAAAACTGAAAGCCATCATGCTTTCATGTTGACTACACCCCTTATGCTCTTTTCTTCCAAAACTATCTTAGAGCACGCTTACTATAATCATTTGATACAAATATTTCTCAAGTTTATTTTTCCCCCCACAGATTTATTGAAAGTTACTGACAACTCCAAGACTCAATCTTTGAGGACTCCTGGTCTGTGTTATAAACAACAAATTTCCCACACGTGGGACTAATAAAGGTTATCTTATCTTAAACAGCTTGAACATGTAGTTAACAAACAAGAAAAAGAAAAGTATTCATAAAGTTTAAAGCTATATATAGTAAAAGCCTCTTATATCAAAGAAGTACTTTAACGTCTACCAATTTTACCACAGGCCATTAGCCTCCCATCCAAAAACAAAAAGTAAAGTCTTTAAACACTTGAGCTTCAGTGAGCTTCTGTTTCCACCACACTAACACATACACTATGTAAAGTACTGTGGCTTGTTGGAGGTTGCTGAAGTAACTCTCTTTTTAGGTGTGAAATTGAAGCACACTGTGTTGTTCTCAGACATGCCCGGATTAGTGTTGTTGTTCCGGACAATATGATTTGGCACAAGCATTCCCACTACTATCTTGACGACATCTAGCTTTAGATATACTGAGCCCAGCCCCAGTACTCATGAAGCTCCCTAAGTTTTGGAATCAATGTTTTCAGACATTTACTCTCAGGATTTTTCCTACCATGCTTTTCCCTTCTAGTCAAATTTCCATTGATATGTTTCAATACAGCACTTTATGAACAACCAGCCTTTCTGGAATTAACTTCTATGGTTTACCCCACACGTCATTTGAACAAGTTTCAAGTTAACGGTCTTGTCCATGATTGAGGTCACATGTACTGAATTAAACTGAGTGATACTCTGTATTTACGTTGTATGAATAGCTGTTTATGCAAACCCAAATTAGATCATTTGAGACACTTGATTACTGATTTTCAGGAATCTGTTATTTTGGCTATATTGATGAATATGATGAATGGAGAACTGATGATAGTTTACATTTTTTAATTCAAAGAAACTTATTACTTTTTTAAAAATTGACAATATTCAAACTTTTGAGATGTACTAATTTGTGCAGAGGAACATTTCTCATTATGTTTATTATTATGTGTATTATAAGCATGTTTTGCAACATTATGGCATCACTAATTTGAAGTGAGAAACAAAAATGTTGACATGGACAGCTTATGGTTAACAGTTAAAAAACCTTTGAAATAATATAACATGTATTAAGGAGAGAAGTACAGAATAATGTATTTCATTGTTTATGAGCTGCTGCATTTCCAGAACGGACTCAAATTCAACTGTAGTCATTTTAATAATTACAGGAACACTAATAAAACCTTACATTACATTTGTCTGTGTAAAATATAACTACATTAGCTGCAATGCACCGTAACTATCAAACAGCTTTACAGTTTCCATTAGGGTTAAAGTGATAATATGTGAACTTGGACAAGATGGGGAAAAAAAGTTTCTAAAATGCACTGCGTGACTGAATATGTAATTTAGAGAAATTTTCTCTCGTGTCATGAGCTACTTAATGAGAACGAGATGAATTTAGGGCTCAGTAATTATTTCTAATTCTCCCTTTGAGGATGCTCAGCAGACATCTTGTCCACTCTTCTGCCATCGAGGGCCTTGATCAAACCTTGTACAAAGGTTCTGAGTCTGCTGCTCAAGCAGACAACAAAAAAGCCACTAAAAGCTATTTTCTGAGGCAATGTGCGAGAAACAGAAGGTTAGCACGGCGGCGCGCAGCAAAATATGACACACTGAAAATGAGTGACCTTGGGAGTATTTTATGCTCAGGGAAGTGTGTGTGTGTGTGTGTGTGTGTGTGTGTGTGTGTGTGTGTGTGTGTGTGTGTG
>NW_005187473.1:2499189-2510579 GCF_000239375.1 Pundamilia nyererei | reverse complement strand
GCATATGTCCTGACAAAACTGACTTTGCTCACAGTTTTGCCCAGTCAGTGTGGCTGTGCTGCTACTTACTGCAGATTGAATCGGCTTCATCTGAACCGTCTGCGCACTCTACTTCTCCGTCACAGCGCCACCTAGCAGGAAGACACTGTCCATTCTTACAGGTGAAATCTGTGGCTGCGCACGTCTTCTTCGCTGTGTAGAGAAGAGAAACATTCAACATTATCATATGGCCTCAAGAAAGCATTGTGTCTGCTGATACTCTGATAGTCATCACCACAGTGAATGATTGAACCATCCATTTTCTTAACTGCTTATCCAATTCAGGGTTGCAGGCAAGAGACAGGGTACACTCTGGACAGGTTACCAGTATAACACAGGGCTAAGAGGGAGACAACCATTCATACCTACAGCAAAGTCTGAATAAGCAGTTAACCAAACAATCAAGTCTTTGGACTGTGGGAGGAAGACCGAATATCTGCAGAGAACAAACTCTACACAGAAAGCCCCAGTCACCCGGCAGATCCGATACCACTATTAGACAATATAATTGATATTTACTTGGACATAGTCTCTTAAGCACAGCAAACAATATCTGATTAAAGCTAAAAAAAGGGGGGAAAAAAACAATACTTTAGGAAAGATGTGATGTAGAAGTACGCACCAAGAAAACATGTCAAATGTTTTCACTTAACAAGTCAACAAGGTAATTAAAATTGAACTTTAGTTGAGAGCAATTCTGAGCACCAACTTGAAACCAATTTTCCAGTCCAATTTTAATTTAACCTACAGCAGGCAATGTTTCTACTTAGGCAGTCAGAGCATCAAAGGTGATACAAGTGCAACTTGTATCAGAACACGAGAGGGAATGAGGGTCGTTTGATTAGGTACCCTTTGTTTGTGCGTCTTCTTTGAGGCAGACTTAGTGGGTCAGGAAAATGAGTCTGGTGATCCAATGTGAGATGGGTTTTATTTCTTTCAAATTCAAATAAATAACAGTGTTTCAGGTTGAATGAATGAGAAAAGCACCGGCAGCTTAACCAGGCCTCTTTCTGTAAGGATGTGTTGGATATACTACATGTGCTGTGGGGGTCAGAGGTTTTTCTCCATTTTTAACCACCGCATGATCCACCTTCCAGGCTAACGCTGGCTCTGTGTAGCAGTGATAGCTTACGGAGTCCAAAGGTTTTGTGCAGTCACTTTCTCCAAGCAAATGGAAAATTGAAGCACTTGGGTCTGTCACGGGAAAAGGTAAAAAAATAAATAAAAAATCTCTCCCTGACAGTGAGAGCCAGTGAACAAGAGAAAGCACTCGCCTGGCATGTTAGCGATGCCTTGGCTCACCATGATGAAATATATTGGGGGAAGGAGGTGGAGGGGGTTGACAAATGGCAAGAAAGTGTGCGAGTGTGAACAGCACTGTGCGTTTGGTGGTGTGTAGGTCAGCGTGATTTTATTCTGACAAGTGCATTTTTTTCATATGCACCACATACCTGATCTGCTGGGAACACAGGTTAGATATGAATACTGTGTGGACATACAGTAGTCTAACTGAATCCTAGCTGACTAAAGAAAACTAGCAAAAGTTTAAAAAGAAAATGGGGGGTTAAATGCGGTAGAGCAAGAAACAAACACCAATAGCTTAGTTTAACCTTAATGGAACGAGATAAAAAGCAAATCAGGATTTTGTCAAAATTGTGAACACAACTGAGACCACAATTTAGTTGTTTGGACACCATATTATTAGGAGTGTGTGTGTGTGTGTAGTCTATGGTATCAACGAAAGCAGAGTAACAACTGAAAGCCCAAAGGAAAGCTATAATAAAGAAGCACACACTATGGAAAAAAGCATTAGTGGGGACTAATGCATTCTAAATGTGTACGTACAATTACTTAAATGACATGATAATGTATGGCAAATTGAAGAAAAGTCAGACACAACCATTTGCTCGCACGCTCACCTGTACAGCATTCATACCAAGTATAGAAAAAAGGGAGTTTAGGGACATGTTGTGCAATAGATTGAAGAAGGTGTAGGCATAGAATAAATGAAAAAGAGCATATCTCTTGGGATTCCAGACTAGTCAGAGCCAGAGACAAAAGTAAATAGAAAGAGAAAGAGAAGAGAGGAGAGACTATAGGGGCAGAGAAAGAAAAGACAAGAGGGATACAGCCTGTTGAGGTGGGGTCTTGTGCAATGGCATTACTCTTCACAACAGACCACATAAATCCTTTTCCTTCCAACCAGCATGTTAACATAAATACCACCTCTTCCACTTTACCCTCCTTGTTTTTGTCTTTCCCTCCATCTCCACCTACAGCCTGATAAAACACCGGCCACAGTGTACACACCAGAATATTCCTTCACCTTCACAATACATCTGTGCTCATAGCACAACACAGTCATTTTCAGCATAAGACTGCCTAATTCGGATAAAGATAAATATTGGTTCAGGTGAAAGACTTACAAGCAGGAGTTAAAGTGGGATTTGACAGATGATGAAACCGTAGTACCCTAGGATTGGATGTAGCAGCGCAGCACAGAAAAAATAATAACTTATAAGTAAATTAGTTTTCATTAGGCTGCGATACTACTCAGATATTCATTGATCTTTGGGTTTAGCAGACTGAATTCATCAAGATATGAGTAGATGTTTCACAAGCTGTATCCCCATGTCCTGATCCACACAAGAAGCTAGTAGAAAAGGTAGAATTCAACGAGTGAGCTTCATCACTTTAAACTGATGCCGTGATGCAACTTCAAACTGACCATGAACGCCGTGTCTGCTCTGAACCAACATAGTTGATCATTAGAAGTTTAAACTAACCAGTTTAGCTAGCACCAACTCTACCAAACTGACAGTTTGTTTCATGCAAGCTTGAATAAGACAAAATTAGTATTAATGTACTTTAATTTTAGCTTTGTAGGTTTTCACATGAACATTACGCTATTTCAGATCGACAAAACAACCCTTGTTTACAACATATAATACAAGAGTTTTTGTAAAACTTAAGTATCAGTTAACTAATTTTCTTCTTATCTTAAGTATGAAAATGAAAATATAATTTCCCTGATGCCTTCCTTCTTGTTTTGCTGGGCAGAAATCATTTTCAATGATAGCACTCTTACACATCCCGGTTTACACTGGATACAGGGTTTTTTTTTTTAACCCCCCCCACAAAGAAATGTGTTTTTTATAGAATACTGGACATTTTAATTGTTCTGGGGGAAGAAAGTCAGCAACTAATCTTCAGAAAGGGGTTGTGAAAACATAGAAACTTCAATAAAATATATCGTAACTAGACAATACCATTCATCTTGACATTTAAGGTTCTAAATAAAATTTCACACGCACAGGTCTACGGCAGAACAGTCAGAAAACTGTAACAAAATAAAAATTCAAATTAAAAACTCAGTTTTCAGCAACAGGCTCAAAAACTGACACTAAGAATAAAAAAATACCACTACACATCAAAAAGACTTTTGAATTTCACTTCTTCCATTACACACAGTAGAACTCCTTTAGTTAATGACTATGGAAGGAGCTTAATAGCTGTAAAAGCATGCATATATTATTTTAGAACCAACTAGGAAAACATCTACACATCATCCTAAGAGTTGCTGATACACACACAAACTGCTGCTTACATTTACATTCTGATGCGCCAAGACCTGTCATATACAGATGCCATCCATATGGAACAGCCTAAACCTGCCTTATGATAAGGTTATTTTGAGAGAGTGAATAATGTGCAGTGGAAAACTACTACAGACATATTATGCAAATATACCCATGCATACCTACCAACAAACCCTCATCCTAGATGTCAAAAATCTGATTTTAGTTTACTGTCAAAAACAAAAACACACCAATAACTCACACATAATAGGATTTAATTAAAAAACTATAAATACATCAAGGATGTTCTATGTTGTATCAACATACTGCTTTTGGGAACAACTTTTTAATCCTCTGAGATCCCCCAAAAATGTATGGTGTGAAGTAAAAACCTATTAACATTGAACGGTCACACTTGAATGATCAGTATTAGGAGGCCTTACATTAATACTGTTAGAGCCCAACCAATACAGGATTTTGAAATTGTTGAGCAGTAAAGACTCCAACAACCCCTTCCCTTGTTATTTTGGTTCCCACATTTAAGAGAGCAATGGTGAATGAATGTGCAATTTCCACACTGAAGTAAGGCGGTTAGGGCAGTGATCTTATAAAGAAACTAGAGTTTCTTCATAATGACAGTAGACTAGTAAATGAATGCCAATTAATTGAGACATATTTCAGAAAACACATGTATGTTTCTTAAGACCTCTCATTTCCTTTTTTTGTGGAGAAAAAGAAAAAAGGTGTTTCTGATTTTACTGGGCTGGCCTCATCCACATTTAACCTGGGTACATGTGTCCCATAACTTAAATTACTTGGACGCCCCAATGTACATGGTACCAGAAAAACTGCTCAAGGATTCAGCTACTGCACAAGCTATGGCATTCAACTAACGGCACACTCTGGAGACCTCCATGATCAATGAGTGACTAAGCTGCCCTATCGACATTCATACAGTCTACATTCTGTCCATACAAAGCACATACAACGGATTCCTCTCCATATACTCCTGACAACATGGTTTGAGACACTATAGTTTGCCCTGAGAAAAGGTAAAGGTCAGCTCCTGCCTTGAAGTAATTCAAATAACAGACTCCATTACACACACACAAACACAAAGAGGGACAGCAGAATGTAAATTAAACATCCAGCAGCTACAACAGAGGCATAGCTGTGTCACCTCTAATAAGGACCTGTTGACTCCATCCCTGAAATGTTGATTTGCAATGGCAACAATGGCATGAAACAGACAACAGCGCTGTGGTGAGATAACTTTCCATCCTTTAATTAGAGGTAGTGACAGTTTTGAATCGGGTTTTAAGCACCCTGAATAAACTAGCTTTGGACTTCTACACTGCTTTGCTATTCGGTAGTCCTTAAAGTTAAAGCTTCAGTCTTTAAAAATGTGAAGCAATTTTCACGTTACTATTTTTTTATTGCTATAAATGAAGCTTTTTTTTTCTTTTTTTTTAAATTCTCCCTCATGAACACGTGCTCATGATTAGAAAGATACCAATGTCATGATAGCAGAAATTTGTAGTTGGCAACAATATCAGTAGAATTTTTTATTATCATGAATTTGTTTGTTTTTTTATTTAAAATGATTGTGTATTTAAATTGTTAACTTGATATTTTGTTGATAGGACACAAACTAAAATATGAAGGACGGTTGCCAAGTAACCTACAAGCTATAACCTTATTACAGTACATGCTAGCATAAGCATTTGTACAACTTTGGACAAACAAATAAATTAACCTATGGGACATAGCTGGTTTTGCAGTGGCAGTGCCAGCTGTCTCAAAAAACCTGCAACTTGCATTTCACGATAAAATAAGATACTTTAGATACATTTAATTGAAACTCATTCACCTTTAATTCTTTAAAACGATCTGGATGCCGGTCTCCCTAACCCTTGTCACAATCTTCCACATCTAATTTCTGTTGTGCCGTGTACAGTTCTTCCAGCGTATTACAAGCATCGGTTCTGTTGACTTCCCTACACATTACAAATGGACCAAGCAAGCAACTGCACTATTTCCAATGGACATCTATATCATGACTATTAATCCTGCAGATTATTTTAAAGAATGATACGAAGAACTGGCTTCATTGTTTAGAGTCAGATATGTCCTTTTTTTTTTTTACGCTGATGCCTATGGTTATTTCATAAAGTTGGGATAATAATGTGTTTGAAAGTAGCAACCATCTGGATTGGCCCTGCGAGTTGCAGTAAATTAACTGATATTAGTGAATCATTAGGTATCTCCAGTACCAGGGTCAATATCGGTATAGCAGTGCACTCATGGAGGGACCTTTCTTTGGTGTTAGGGATCAGCATCAGCCTAACATGGGTTTCTACTGGCTTAGCTACACTTTTCCTTTCCTCCAAGGCTATTTGTGTGGGGTGCACAGTATTTCATCACACATTAAGCAGCTCATTCAGAGAACCGTCGTTGGGAAAATTTTCCAGAAAGAAGTTCCTGCAGGTAATCTCTTTTGATCTCTTTTTTTATGCATAAAGTCACACAACACAGTCTTTGTCCTGCACCTTGTGCCTGAGCTTTCTCCAAATCCTGCTTTTATTTAGCTGGACCTGATATTTAAGCTAGTGCTTAATTATGTGAACAAATAAATAAATAAATTACATTTGATGCTGAGACAAATTCGGTTTAAAATATCCCAGTAAGAATTTACCAAACCCACTCAGTCTGTTCTTCTAGCGAGGAAGGCCAGACTAAATACCAGGGTAACCATGTTGCATCATCAGTCATTCTATTACAGAGACTCAGCTCAAACTGTGTGCAGATAATTTGCATGTTACACAAAAGCTCATTTGAATAACTAAACCGACAAGAAATGTGTGACAGACGTAGACACAGAACTTCACCACTAAGTGTTTGAAGCAGCTTGTGCAGTCATCGCAGCAGTGTAAAAGACAAAAATCCTGGGAAACGTCGAACAAAGAACGGCTGTGTAAACTGATGATTAGCCTATGAAAATTAACTCGCTTCCCCCTCAACCTGTTAGTTGGAGTTAATTTCTTGCTCACTGTATTTACTTGCCACATTATTCATTTTCTTAACTTAAAATTCTACAATAGGAAAGTTTCTGCCCGCCCCCGTTTTTTTCCCCTTTCTTTTTTTTAAATCCCTGGCTGTCCCAGAGATAATCTTAAAGCACAACCTATGTACTACGCAGTAGAGTACAAACCCTCTTGTAAAAGGACAGAAGGGAGGAAAAAAAAATTAGAGACAAAAGGAGCAAGAGGAGCGAGATGAAGTGTGGGAGAAAGAGGAGAGGAAATGGATGGTCCTCCACATTGTTGTGATCGGCTAAAGAGCTAAAGAACGGAGCATGTCAGGAGAGCGAGAGAGGCTGTAAATCAGTGAGCGGAGGTGAAAACCACAAACGTAAGGGAGCGCACATTACTCAAAGAAATCTATGTGAGTGTGTGAGCAAGAAACAAAGACGGCAATGGAGTAAAGCAGAAAAATGTTGGTCTTTTGAGGAGATTAAAGGCCTATCAAGCTTCCCTAAGCTGCAGACAGAGATGTAGCGGCGAAAATACCAGGATAAAATGGCAACCATTTTTAAATTATCCTACTTATTAAAAACTAAAAAGGAAACTCAACTGGAAGCAACACCTTTAGGTATAACTGCAAAATTGAAGTATTGAAAAAGTATATCAATGCTAAACCACATTAACTCTAGTTTCAAACAGCAGCCACAATTTGCAGCAATCATCACCGTTACCGAAAATGCTGCGAGTGTAACACTCTAAAGCCTAAAGGCAAGGCCAATAATCTAAGGAAGTGCGCTTGCATGTGTGTGTGTACATGGCCATGAGACTGATGCACGCACTACAAAGGCCAGAGATGTGAAGAGAACTCATGGACAGGCAACTCAGACAGCTGGCCAGATCAAATACGCCATATATTATGCTCCTCTCACCACATCAAATACCACCTACCAGTTCAAAGAAGCTTGTTACAATTTTTATGATCTCCCTCTCTGGACACAGGAGAGTCGGGCCTATAGGGCAAGACGTTGGCTCTGGATTTATTTATTTTTTTGGAGGGGTACAAAAACAAGAGAATAAATAATGCAGAACACCAGAGGTGAGAAGAGTTGGGCAGGGTACCTGGGTGACACTTGCACTGTGTGGTATTAAGAAAGCCTCTGAAGTTGAGCGTGGTAAAGATGAAAGAGACCGCTGCAGCAGCGGACAGTTGGAGAGCATTTCCCAGTGACCTGAGGTGCATGCATGCGCCGTTATCTTCATCATATGCAACACCTAGCTGCTTCGCTGTAAAACAGGTTTATATATGTAGGTGAACATATTTTTAAAATGAAATGAAAAAAGAAAGAGGCACACCTAACTACCCAGACCTCTTATGAGATTTTAACAGATAGTTTCTATTTTACCCTGCACAACTTTTCTGATATTTACGGTAAGGTTATTTTAACCTGGGCTGCCTTTTCCTTTGTCTTTACGGTAGTCCAAGTATGTACACAGGACGCACAGTTGTTTGCATTGTAACTTTACACGTCAAATGTAGCTGAGGAAAAACAAGAAGAGGAGAAACTCAAACGACACCATTTTCAAAAGCTCTATTTTTTATTTTACTTTTTAGATTGTATTATTTAAATGTATAATAAACATTGTTGAATTACTGCTGAATTGTACTTTCTTTGTTTTATTTGACAGCCAGCTGTTGACTATATACAGACACTGATACAAATTCAAGATGTAGTGCATATTGTGTGAGGTTTTCTTTGTTTGTTTTTTTTTTTTTAACTGGACATCATATTTTAGTTGAATACCTCTGCCGCTGCTTGTAATGTAGCCTAGAAATTACACTATAAATGTATATTAGTGTCACAAGCATCATATAGGATATGTTCAAGGACCAATTCCAAAATAGGAAGCAATAATGTCAGGAAAGCTAAGGCGCATTATAGAAGAAACGCCAGTGCAGTTTCCCCTCATATTCAACTGCTTCCTGGAGGTTAATCTCTCATCGGTGTTTGTCTGCATGAGCGTGTGTGCCCATGAATCTGTTTATACCTCTACTTAAGGCTGTACCTGTGTACTTATTTTAAGACAAAAGCTTGGACCGCATTCTCTCTGTTCAAAGCTTCCAGAGAAATATGAAGAGTCTTTTATGAGAATCGCTTTACTGTGACGAGGATTAGCATTAAGAGGAGCTCATGAAGAGAGGCTGTGGTGCGGAATAATGACGCAACTTTTACTATTTACTTTTAAGGCAGTGTGAAAGCAGAATTACCTTAGTGTGAACAAATGCACAAAGCATCGCCACAGGAAACACACTCTCACACACGCACACACTTCAAGGATCCTCTTTGTCTAGTAGCGGTCTCTTTGCTTACATTGACAAGCACAATTATAGTTGTGTTTTTGGCATTGAGCATGTTTGCCTAACATCTTCAGCAAATATTAATGCTATCAAATTACTACTAAAGTCCGGTTTCTGTTTTTCCACCCGTTTGACATTGAGTGAAAATGTTGCATATAAACAGGTCTTTAAACTCAAGAAACCAATTATAAGAATTCTCTTACTGACTGGTTTTATGCGTCCACTTTATTTGATCTAACAGAGTAATCCCTTCCTCTTTGTATGCACAACACAAGCCTGTGTCTCCCATCTAGAAAAAAGCAGCAACTTTATCACGTTTTCTCCCGTCTCCCTGCTACTTGACCTTGGCTAACGCTAATGCGTGCCTGAGCCAATAAGTGTGTTAATATGCATACAGGTGTGTGGTCCACTTTAGTCTTAAATCATGCTAAAATGATGCTAGTGGCCACTCCAGCCCCAAGATGTCTAGCTCAACTTTTACTCTCCCCCAAATAGAGGGACTATGTAATCAGTTCCTTTGTTTGTTAGCAGTCTAGTGTCCATAGTTTTCAACATATCACTTTTTAAATTTTGTGTGATTGTAGACACCGTTAACCACAAAACTGTACAACAAATGTTTACATTTTTTCCAATACAATGCACTACAGCAGCACAACGATGCCTTAAAGTTTGGCAAAAATCACACACTACAGGACACACTATGGCTTATAAAAGCCAAAGATTTCAGCCCATTCTGCTACAATCATATGGGTAAAGATAATAAAATACATCCTTTTAATATGGAAGGCTTCAAGGTCATAGGTCAAAGGTCAGGGTCACTTGAATTAGGAAAAAGCTTTACTTTCCATTAGATCATCTCCTAACTTTAAAGCAATATATTAGTCACTGGGGCAACATAACATTGAGCTCTTTGTAACATTTTTTGTTTCGATAAAAATTTGAGGACACAAAAAGAATACACTACACTCGATCTGAAACTGAGGGTCCTTACTCTGATATTATCCAGTATTGTGTGCCTAAAATGGTAGACGTCACACATACTTTTACAGCATTACAGCTTTAATGCCCCAGCTTTGACAATTACCAATCATCTGGTCTGTATTTTCTCCATCTGGCTAAAGAGAAGGAAAAAAAAATATCTGTGTTTTATGTTGTTTTTGTCATTGTGGCTCTGTGTTGTTCTCAGATCCTGGGATTTAACTCCCAGAACACCAGCCTTATGCCAAAACCCGAGACCTCCCAAATTCTGTCACATCCTAGCCCCCCCCCCCCTTCCCTTACATAAGTGGGGCATTACAGCTCTGCAAAGCAGCTTAGAAGTGAAGGGCATGAAGCAAGACAACAAAAAGAAAATGGGAAAAAAAAGAAAAGAATTAAAGACGCAAGATCTGATGGGATGACATTACAGGAAAAGTATCGGCCTGCTTTATGCTGTGCTTCTCTACGCACATACTGTCGTGTTTTTCTAACCTTTCCCCCTCCTCTCCAAACCTCATCCTTTTTTTTTCTTTTTTTCTTTTTTTGAGGGGGTCATATGTCCAAAAGACTTTTTTGCTTCCTCTTTGAGACGAACAAATCCAAGTGTTTTTGTCGTTGTGCCGGTGAGTGGAGCATCTTGTATGAGCGACCTGAGAGCGGTGGCTTTGTGCGCCGCGCTGTTTTATGTTCAGAGACTGCTAATTAAGTAGGATCACAAAAGGGGCCACTGTGGGAGCGCACGGTGAGAAACAAACGAGGCCGCGCTTGTTTTTGTTTTGTTTACGCCACGATGCCCCGCTAGTCCTTCAAACCATTATGCGGGATGAGAGGCGTGAGCAGCGCATCATACCAGATCTGTCGAGCACGAGGAAGCAGAAGAGGTCGCGAAAAGTGTGTGTGAGCAGAGGCCTTTAACAGGTGTGAGTAAACATTGTGTGTGTGTGTGTGTGTGTGTGTGTGTGTGTGTGCAGAGAGACTGTACTCTTTTCCAAGAAGTCAGGAGACTATGAGGTCATATCTTTGTGTTCTAATACCGCTCATTAGAAATGACATATGCATAGAGCAACCTCGCTGCTCCTGTATTCTCAACTACCTCTATATCGGTGACATCGAGCTCTCAGACTTGACCTGCATTGATTTATTAAACACAGGCACTGATACCGACCCCGTTACTCGCATACATACTAGCATTCATGCACACGCACAGACACACATGCTTGCACACACTTCCTCCCCTCTACCTCCACACGCCAATCTCATCAGAATATCAGGCGATCAATTGTTGAGACAGTGCCATCGAGTCAATATAAAACCCCATAAGGCTTTGCATTCATGAAGGATCCATATTCAACACACTGTATCATAATGTGAAACTATGAAGATGCCATTGCAAATACAACTTTTTATTTCCCCCCC